>NC_142715.1:8500000-8840000 GCF_055471065.1 Atractosteus spatula | reverse complement strand
AACATGGGCAGGCTGATAGCAGCGCAAATTTCTTGACTTATTTCTGAATGTGAATGTTGTTTAGAAAAGGGATTTGGCGTTGCTTCTCCCCCGTGTAAAGGTCACGCATTCCAGACGTGGTTATGAGCGAACAGTTGCCGCAAGTGTCTGAAAAGAGCAAGAGAGGAAGTGGCCCTGCCCCGAAACTCACAACTTTCTGATGATGAGGTTATGAGGATGCGAGAGGTCCCTCATTTGTAAGGAATCCACAGTAACAGCTGCTGCCCTGTAGTCGTTGGTGCAGTGGGTGACTAAGCAGAACACCAGATGATATTAGAACGTTCCTGAATATAGTGGAAATAATATCCTCAGTCAGAAATGAACTTGCATCAGTCGCTTGAATTTTATTGTAATATTTCCCTAAAATTGCTTTAAAGACACACCAGAAATATACACAGTGAAGTTTAATTAATTCTTGTTTATTAATCAGTGCAATTTAACAATGTATTTTAATGTCTATAAGATTCGATATTTCAGCTAATAGATGTAGAGCCTTAATATGCAATAGTGAATTTTCAGAATTCCTGGGGAGCAACAAGAACAAAAATTAAATACATATTTAAATTCAGTGTATGTCTTAAATGTGATCTGGCCCCTCTGACTGTTAATTTAATAGATTTGTTTAGATTTTCATTAGGATGGTACTCTACACTTTTGAGAGTGAAAAGGGATAGGATTTGGGGATTCCGAGCATAACGTTTGTAGGCCAGTGTAAGGACATGTCCTCTTTTTAAAAGTCATTATTTAAGACAGTTCTGAACAGTCTCACTTCTCTCACTCACTCACAAAGTCAGAGGAGCAGATTGTTTCAGGTCATTTTAGTTCACTGTAGTTACAGAGGTCTCTCCTGTGTAGCATTTTTGACTTATAAGTAAAACAGAAATTATATTTGCAAATTAATTGTATTTGCAGCTCTAAAAAGATAAACTTCAGAGACTTCTGTAACAGACCTTTTCAGGTCATTTTAGTTCAGTGTTGCTTCTCTGACCTTGGGAATGAGTCTTAGGAAATTCAGAACAGCGTGTTGCTCGCCTCTCACTTGCTCTGCGGACCAGTCCAGTAGGAGCTGCACAGTCACTATGACGTGTGCAGTCCTACACCGCCTTGATATCAACAGGATGAGCCTCCTCTTCCGTCTGCAAGACTATCAGCACTCTGGCTGTATATTACTGGACCACAGCCACAGGACAGAGAAGGGGCAGTGTTCCTAAGAACTTTCATGAATAATCACTTTTAAAAAGACATAGAAGGTTCTTTTCTTGAACGTACGCTTACATTTGCCACCACAACTTAATTCTCTGTACCCCTAAATCCCCAATATCCCCACTTTCCTTTCAAGTGTAGAGTCCTGGCACCCTTTCAAAGTGCTAGGCGGTGCAGTCGGTTACAAAATAAAATAAATTCCTTTATTTAGGCATCGTCATTCCCCGACATTTCCTTGGCCCAGTGTACAACATTGGACACACACCTTCGGAAATGTCTAAGAGGACACATTTTGTGGATATCAGAGATGAACCGCTGTTAATAAAGACCCTGCCCTTCACAAGCACTTGAATATTCATTCAACCTCTGGGTGAAGCCATTTCCAATTGGGGCTCCTTCTGGCCAGTACCTATTCCTACAAGTAACTCCAGTCATTGGGATGCTGGAATGACAGATGACCCAACTGGTGATGTGCTTGCGTGAGCCTCAGTTAACTGGTGTAATGGGATACCAGATTACAGCGAACAATAGTCTGCAACTTTATTTCTTCTGCCACCTGGAGATAATCAGGGACTTTACCAAGCTCCCTCGGTAACAACAACATAGTGAGAGCTATTACAGCAATCTACAGCTAGTCCATATTAGGAAAGCAGGACGAATGACCAGAGACAGTTCATCACATCCTTTTACAGAATACATTTGGTTACAAAACAGATCATGACCCTTCTGCCCTTTCTATTTCCACATAGGATCCAAGAACAGTGTAAGATTGCAAGGCTTAAGGGGTTGTTTCAGACCTTGCACAGGGAAATGTAAATATAATTAATATTCATATATTTAGAGGTCTCAGGTTTTGCAGTCTTATTTTCCAATAATAGAAAAACACAGAGACAGCAGTTAATTAGTACAAGTACACATCTCATTTCATTTCAAGTACACCTGTACTTCACCGGGTGCCAACAGCGTCCGAAAGCGATGGTCGAATGGGGATTGATTTCTGTTGTTGTGGTACGTGTTGCCAACTAAAGTTCAAATGCTTTCTACAATCTTTGGCTGCACGTGGATCATGTAGGTCAAAGAAATGTGTCATGACTGAGGATGCCTCTTCTTCGTGTCTTCGAACAGCTTCCAGTCCATTTCGTCCAGCAGCCAGCCCGGCGGAAGAACATACTGGATTCTAGGGAGCCACGCGATGGCCCTTACACAGGCGACGACCAGGCAGGAAGAAGGTTTCAGCAGATGAGACACGGGTCTGGAGATGTCCACCTTCACCAGGTTACTCAGGCGCCCCAGACAGTGGAACAATTCCTGCCAACCTCTTTCTGTGGTGTTGATGCTGTGATCTATAATGAATTTATGAAGTCCAAGGAAATGGCCATTTTGAGTTGCCATTTAAATTTATATTTATTTATTACATGGAATAAGATAACATAAGATCACTTTATTAGCCATATACAATTTCTTGCATTAGGAATTTGTCTTTTCGCATACCACAGCTTGCCTTCCATGAGACAGACAGACAGAGAGAATCTTGGGGTCAGAGCCCAGGATCAGCCATTGTACAGCGCCTCTGGAGCAGTTGGGGTCAAGGGCCTTGCTCAGGGGCCCAACAGAGTAGGATTCCTCTGCCAGCCACGGGATTTGGACCAGCAACCTTCCAGCCACAGGCAAAGTTCCTTAGCCACAGAGCCACCACTCTGTCCATAGGTTGAATACAGTTGTGGTATCGCAGCTGTAGGTAAGGACAGCTAATCAAGCATTTTAATTCATTTGAATGTCATTTCCAGGAACGTTTCAAAACAGTAGTATCAACCAAGATAATGTTTTCCTGATAGATAGGTTTAAACAATATTATTTTTTGAGAATACTAATACTACTAAGTTTATATATATTTCTAATAAAAAAACTTCAATTGCATTGAAAAATAAAATGCACTTTTGTTAGAAATAGAACTACTGTTTTATTACAACACAGTCCTAAATTAATAGGATAACAATTCTGGCATGAAGCTTATCAAAAATGAGAAAAAGCTCTATTTTATGATTTCCTATGCCTGATTAAAATAACTAAAAACACTCACTTTATTTAGATATTTTGAATGTTTTATAAACAGACATAGAATGTATCCTAAGCAATGTATTTGAAAAATTACATGGAAAACAAAACATATGATAAAGTAGAGAGTACTGTTTCTGAGCTGGGATATTCTGGTATTCCTAACCAGAATATCCCACACAGGGTCGCAGGGGAGCTGGAGCCTATCCTGGCAAGTAACAGGCGTAGGGCAGGATACACCCTGGATGGCACACCAGTCCATTACAGGGCAGACAGACACACACTCACAAACAGCAGGGCTAATTAACCTACCAGCATGTGGGTGGAAGCCCACATCAACACAGAGAGAACATACAAACGCCACACAGAGAGCATCTTAGGAACTGAACCCAGGGCCCCAGCACTGACAGGTTTGATTTAGCTCTTATTTTTACACCATTTGAAAATCATACAGTAGACTTGTCATAACAAGCACTTATTCTGTTGTAGATCTATTCTAAACATAAAGGATCTCTGTACAACTTACCAAATGTGACAAGACTGTCATCTTTCAAACAGGAGTGCATTCAAAGGGACCTCAAGCATGGCAGAGTTTGACAAACTTTAATAATCATCTCAGCTGCCTTTTTAATGCCTTTTCCAAACGGCAGATGCAAGACTTCAAGGTTTTTAAGTTTCTGCAGTGCACAAGGTGAGAACACAGATAATTAGCAGCACTTATTTACTCATCTCTTTTTGGGACGGCCTATCCCTTCAGGACATTCAGTCTCTTTACTATACATACTGTACAAATATGCAAGAGGGGAGTGAGTCAAGACAAACTTGAGGTTCTTGTCTGGACCGCATTTCCCAGAATGCTGTGGGGTGTGAACTGCTGCCCGCTGTCACAAGACCTGCTGGTGGAAGATTATTGGTCAGGTGTCAGATCACAAAGAAGGAAGCTCAAGCTTCCAAAAGTCAGTTGCTTTGCTTTCTGCCATTTGAAGTGAAATGGAAATCTAATAAGTAAATTGATTCTTAAAATGTAGAGAGCTTTAGGAAAATATATAACAAAGTACGCACTGTTTAGGTTACTTTAGAAGACAATGTACCAAAACAATATATGCTGTCTAGGTCATTAGATTAGCCGAAAGTAACTGATAAGCTTTGAAAAACAAATCTAGTGGTGCTTCTTCTTTCGTTTTTATGATGTAATCTGTTTTGTCTTAGGGAAAGGGGAAGTGTTAGAAGGGACAAAATGCTGAGCTTTCTCTTACAGCGCAACATCTTATAAAAACCCTGTACTGCTTGTAACAAATTGAGTCTCTGATGCACTTTGCAGAGTGGCAACAGGGCTCCCAATATTGCAATATTGAAATAAAGACCTTACTCAGGTAAGAACTCTCTCTCGTGGCTTCCTTGATAGGTATATTTCCATGACAATTTGGGGGCTCGTCCGGGATCACAAACCTGAGCGCGGATGGCTGCTGAAACTCCATCCGGACCCGGACAATTTTAGCAAATTGGATCAACCTAGGGGGATAAACTGTTTATCCTTCCAGAGACGCATCTGGAGAATTGGCAGCTGTCTGACGTCAGTAAATGATCCTTAAAAAATTAATAGTTTGAAAAGCGAGCCACAGGGGTGTTCTCTTCGATGAGTCAGGGACTTATAACGGGTCTGGGACCCGGCAAGTCTGGGACTCGTGAAATGAACATATCTTAACACAGACGTGTGGTGTTTGCTCTGCGGAGTAGTTAATGTGATAAGGTTCAAGAAAGGCACCGTTCGGTAAAAATGGGACCGACCAGACGGCAGATCCTCTGCTAGGCTTTGTGCATCTGAGGGACCAAGAGAAAGACACAGAGGACAGAGCTGCAAGGTTCTGGAAGTGTTTAGTATGAAGAGACTCAGGGAAACACATGTTTTTTGTGAAGAGTCACAGAGAGAGAGAGAGAGAGACTGGAGTTAAGAGTTGTTCAGTTCTTTGAGGATGGCAATTAGCTTAGCTGCCCACTCCTGATAGTGAGGGACTGAAAAAGAGCTAGGTTTTTACTTTGGAGTTTGTTTTTTATTTCCCTGCATTATAAATAACCAGTGCTGTTTCTGAGCCTAATGTCTGTATTTGCGCATGTCTGTTTCTCTGCATTAGCCTGTGTTTAAAGACTGTTACAACAAGTCCAATGGACAGTCAAATGTTTTCATCATTTGGTTTTCCATCACAGGGCACATATAGATGCCAGCTGTAGATACTTAAATGTTTTATAGACACACATGCAATACAATATCTGTGCGATGTATTTAAAAAAACTGATAATTCTGTCAACCAAATTCATCCATCCATTTTCTAGCCATGTTATCCAGTACAGAGCTGCATGGCAGCTGAAGTCTATCCCAGCAAGAAACACGTGCCTGGCAGATACATCCTGGATGTATCTAGATGTGCACATACCTATATAACCTACCACTGTGGGAGGACTGTGGGAGGAGACCAGAGCATCTGAAAGAAACCCACACTAAACCGGAGAGAACATGCAAACTCCCCACAGACAGAACCCAGGTCCGGAATTAAACCCAGGGCTCCAGAACTGCTAATGCAATGACAGGCAATGCCAATGTCCCAGCAATACACCCCAGGGAGCCACCGTGCCACCCATGGACAGAGCAAGCTAATTGGTTTTAGGTCAACACAATCATGCCCAACATCCCAAAGAAATTGGAGCTGAATTGCAGAGCAAACAATCATTTTGCCTATATTAAAAAAGTCAAAGAACTTAAGATCAAATCATAAATATGTTACAGTCACATTGTCACTAAGACGAGCCGTTCACATGAAAGCTTCAATAACTCACTGAGAAGTGCCTGGCTTTTTAGAAGTTAGTTTCCACCTACTGAAAGCTGGCGTTACTTCACACAGTGTCAAACACTTCATCACACAGCTTCAGCACTTTCAGATTTGTTAATCTCCCAAGCTCTACAACTGAGAAAAAAACAAAACATTACAATTAACAGAGATCACAACGACAACTGTTAGAGTGATTGTTTACTTGATAAAAGACCTCTTACCTTTTCTCTTCTCTTATGTCCAGAAATAGAATACCTTCTGTACAGGTTGATCTGTGAAAAGGTTGTGCAAGGCAAATCAACCTAAAATCACAATTTATTTTACCTTTATTCACACACTGTAAAATCCGTCCTCCAAGTGAAAAACAAGTGGTCAGACGCTCTGAACAGTAATTGCAAATGAAAATGAAATAATAGAAACACTGGCTGGACATCTTCAGAATGAACAGTGAAATGTGAACCAAAGAGGACAGAAGGAGACTATGAGAGTGCAGAACAAGATACCCAGGCATGTTGTTGAGGATAATGCCCTGGATTCAAGTGTTTCGTAGCAAAAGCAGTTAACTAGTCATGCAAGTAACAGTCTTATATTTCTAGTTGATTTGGGATGAGCTGTAGACTTTTGTTTTTTTGACATGATTTTGTCAGTAATACGTGAAAAAGTCTAGGCCGGGGTGACTAGTTTTGATAACCTCTGTAAAACCCGCTGGTGTGGATAAGAACTGCTAGAACAACAATCTGGAATATGATGCATCAGAACACGGCACAGACTCATTGGCAGAAGGAAATGGCTCACCAAAACCTGAGAACCGGTAAACGCTTTGCAGCCCAGTCTGAGCTCCCGCAGGCTAGCGCAAGGCAGGGGGCTGATGATGCCTTCCTATGCAGGACAGGAGTCACTTTCCAATACAAAGCTGGACAAGAGTGGGAAATGCACGAAAAGTTGAAACAGAAACAAAAAACCAAAAACCACCCATCAGCAGCTTCATACTGTTACTGGTGCAGACGATGACTGGCCACTCCTCCTGAAAACCACAGCCTCTGGTTCTTTCACCAAGAAGGGCAGTGCAATCACGTTGCAATAATACAGAAGGAGTTTTCCCAATGTTGTAACAGAAAGAATAAGGTTCTGGATTACAAGACGAAGTTAATTGCATGCAAGGAAAAATAAAGCCGAAGTCTTGTTTCCCACAAGAAACAACAAAACCGAAATATTGTTCAAAGTGCTGGTACAAACTTTAGGTTTATATATCCTTTCCTTTCCGCTTCTGACATCGCTCGTTATTATGGTAAAGAGGGGAGGTCACGTGTTTGGCCAGTTCACAGCTTTTTGGCCAAATGATCAGGGATTAAGTCCCCAGGGGGTTCCCTAGCTCTCCTAGCTTGCATCTGGAATCCTTATCAGTTAACCCCCTTTCCTGCCATAAACTTCAGCTTGTTGTTTAGAAGTCTAATCTTCATACAGAAAGGACTTAAAATTAACCCCGTCTTCACATCTTACTTCATTCCCCCCTTATAAAATATGGCATACTGATGGCCCCACACCTCATCATCATACACACATTCTTTTCACATTTTTTTCTACACACATCTATTAGAGGCCTCAACCTGAATTCTCCCTCTTCCCCAATAGAGGTTTCACAAGGGTCTCAGACTCCTGCTCTCCCAGTGCCGCTCATCTGGCATCTGCACGGGTGTTACCTTGAGTTACTGGAATTCTTTATTTATCGTGTTATTTACACCTTACTTCAACTACTTCAGTCGGCAGCTGTAAAACTACAAATCAGTTCAGAGACAAAGGTCTTCCTTTCCTACCATAAACTCCTGTTGCTTAGAAGTCTAATCTTCAAGCAGAAAGGACTTAATTTAACCCCCATCTTTACTTTTACTTCACCAATAATAATTACTGTATATTGATTTGACCTCAGCATTGGCCTTACCTTGATTCATTTTGGTATTGGTATTCTTAATTTATCTGCTTGGGCCTTTTCAAACAATGCTGTGACAACTCCCAAAGTGCGCTCTATTCCTTCGGCCTTTCACTTTCCATCAGCACTTTTGTAAGACTTACATTTTGGTTATTTGTAAGCTTTAATGTAGCTTCTACTTGGCACATACTGTCGAATTTATAAAGGGAAGTTTGTAGTTGATTACATAAATGAGTTTGGAAATTTAAGATGGAATGCAGTTAAGGCAGATATTTAGATTCATGCAGCAATATTTTTTGCATTCGTATTGCTCCAAGGAACACATCTGTGCGGTCATGTTAAGTGTTTTTAAAGACAAAATGGTTTGATGTTTTAGAAGAAAATGCAGTCCAAACACTCATATTTGTTTGCTCTGGCACAATATTTTTGGAATCATGTTTTGATCAGCTTCCCAGTCTTGGTCAGGAGTAGCCATTCATTCCAACAGATCTTTGTTAGTCTGACTCATCCATCCATCCCTTTTTCTAACCACTTATTCCAGTTCAGGGTTAGGGTTAGCCTTGTAGCGCAGTGGCCCTGGGTTCACTTTCAGTGCTGTCTGCATGGAGTTTGCATGTTTTCCCTGTGCTCATGTGGGTTTCCTCCAGGTGATGCAGTTTCCTCCCACAGTCCACTGGCAGTGCTGGTAGGTGAACAGACTCCGATCTGAGTGTGCATGTATGTTTGTATCTGTCTGCTCTGCAGTGGGCTGGCATCCCATCCAGGGTGTATCCTGCCTTACCCCTGTTGCTTGCTAGATAGGTTCTGGCTTCCTCACGACCCTGTAGTGTATAAAGCACTTTAGAAAATGGATGGATGGATGGATTAACCTGATATTACCTAATATAGTGTCTTCCTGTTGTATGGTAATATTCAAGTACAGTTGCCTTAGAGTAACCACCTTGCTGAATCCAACTGGTAGGGCACACAAAATTCCTGGAGATGGACCCAGTACTAATTTCAGTTCCTCCAGTTTTGAAAATGTGTCCATTTGACGGAGTAGTAATTCTGGAAAATTAGAAAAGGCGGTTTATTCATTAAACTCTAAACTACTAACAGCCAACTTTCTGTAGTAAAACCGTGTTCAATATTCGTGATTTCGCTTCTTTGCACAAAAGTGTTATAAGGTTATACAATGTTATAAGGCACAGCTGCGTTAACATGACTTAACATGATTCTGGAGCAGTGCATCCTGGGTAATGCTTCAATTGTTCAGTTTCCTTCAGGAAAGCGTTAGAAGCGGCTTGTATGTGGACCTGTTACCAGAGCAGTGCCTGTGCGCGACTCAGTGTTGTGTTGCCAGATAAAAGAAATATTATTAAAACAAATATCTTCCATGAATCCCTAAACTATCAGTTTCAATTTACTTTCCTGTCAGTTATTCCTGTGAGGTAATAAGCGTCATTACAAGGCGATAGTGCTGCATTTTTGAACAATAATAAAAATAAGATCTAAAAGGAAAGAAAATGCACACAACAATGAAAAGAAAAACTTAGTCCAGTACATGGTAATCTGTTATATAGCAGTGATCTTATTAGTTTGCACATACAATAATTAGAATTATAGGGAGGACGGAATGCTTTTCTGAAGTTTTCAGAACTAATTTTCTTTAAAAATACTAATAACTAATATCACTTATTTCTGATATAGTTATAACAAAAATAATTATGGTTTTGTGAACTGTGGAACCACACATTATTTTCCCGCAAGGCATTAAGTTCCATGTTTGAAAATTCACCATCTGAGGAGACCTCAAGGCACCTAACCCTCATAAATACCAAAGTGTTACTGTACACTGTACTAGTACACTAGAGGGCACAAGTGAATTTCAAATTGGCTTCTTTACGAAAGCAGCTGTAGGTGTGTGGAACATGCTGCTCAGTGATAGTGTTGAAGCCGATACCCTGACATCATTCAAGACAGCTAGATGAGGTCCTCCAGTCAGGAAGGGAGGCACTCCTTTACACAAAGGGATGTGGGAGCATGGAACAAGCTAAATATCCAAGTTGTTTCACAAATGGAAACTACAGGGAAGTACATTTAAAAATGAGCATGGGAGACAATAGCTCACACAAAGGGTGGTGGGATAGTTTTCTTTCAGGAAACAAATGGATGACATCCTGGGATCAATTCAGTACTAGCTACCAAATAAAAAAAGGTCAGAAAGCTGTTGTAGTGTGCTCTCATGAGGCACCAGTTCTGTAGGGGTTTGGGCATTTACTGGGACAATTATTAATTGTGGCAGTAAATCACAAAATGATTCTTTTTATGGCCTTAGAATCCAACCATGCGGTATAACTCAAACAACGCACACACACAGGTACTAATACACTAAAATACATTTATTAATACATAGAAGGTGCATGTAAATCTAACAGATCTTATCGTGAGGGTTAGCAGAATACAAAAGGTATATATTCATTCAGTTACAAAGAGTTACACATATCAAGAGGACATACGTTCAGTATATCATTCATTTAGACCGTTTCTTGAATGAACTTGGTTACAACTTCTACATTAGATACTCAAAACAAGTACATAACTCTTAGGAATTAAATTGATATCAACTGGTTGGGATAACAATTGAATTCTCGAGCAGTAATGCAGTGAAGTTGAATACTCATCCAATCTCTGGGGATTCAGATCTCCCCCGGACAAAGAAACAGTTGCAGGCTTGTTGCTGTCCAATCCGTGCTCTCTGGCTAGGTGCCAAGCGGTGCTCGGTGCGGCTGGAGAGATTCCTGCTGCGCTGCTCTCTGAAGACCGAGCTAGTTAGTGTTGGCTTTAACTAGCAAAGTTTGTGCACAGGAGAAAACTGACTGTGGGTCCCAGCTGGTCAGGAAGAAGAACGGTTCGTTCCTGATGAAGCGCTAGTTCTGAATACTGATTCAGCTGTCCACAGTTCCGACCTGTTCACGAGGCTTGCTGCTGATGCTAACCTCGGGTGGGTCCTCTGGTTACTCTCTGGCAACCTCCGCTCTCGACTCTTAGAACAAGGAAAGTTCTGGCACTCGGACACACTGGCCGTTACATGGTGGTCCGGGCTGAGTCTCAGGATGGTCAGGAGGCGTGCTGCGAGAATGTCCTGCACTTCCCAACTGTTCTGGCCTGCGGGCCGTCCTGTCCTGGAATCATTCGCACCCCTGGAATTGTTCTTTTTGGAATTCTTCTTCAGGCCCTCTGTGTTGCCTGTTTTTACCTGGAGGAACTTCAGGTCCTTCATTGGCTGAAAGTTTAATGGGCATCAGAGACCCACGTGGGTTACTCGGCCCTACCAGTTCCTGATTGGTTGATCAAGGTGAGATGTGAGTAACTCACCCCTGACACTTAGGAATGCAGTCCAGATGTCCATCTGGCACTCCCTAGACAGATAGGCGCCAATGGATGACCATTGATCATGATAGCCAGGCTTAGCTAAGTGCATCCCCATTTGGGAGCTGTCCCTTATCAAAGAAACCTTAAATCAGCCTGCATGAATAGCTTATCTGTGGCTGCACCACAGAGATGAAGAGAGAGATGGGGCCTCACTGGCAAGAGAGCGCAAAACTTAATTCCTGTATTTTAATAAGCCTTGCCGCTACAGGTGTAACAGTAATAGTATCATGAAATCTTTATTCCTCCCTGCAGTCTCACTCTCTAACAATGTAAAATAAATGCATTATGACATTATCCATAAACAAATATTTCTGGTAGTAGCTGATACATTAATGCTGCACACTGGTATCTTTCCGGGAGTGAATAGGATGTGCATATAAACTGTGCATCATGTGATACCTGTCAGTTACACCTTCAACAGGCTGACAGGGTTAGCTTGAGAATACCAGCAGAGTTAGAAGATGAGTGTTAGTTGTTGTGAAGCAGGGTTATGAAGTGGTGTAGCTTCTTCTACACTCTGTTGTGTTAAATCCTGCTTGACCTTAAAATGCCTTTTGTCTTGTGTTTTTGTGTGTGTGAATTCCCTAAGTCAGGGTAGTGTCAGCAGGGTCTTGTCACAGTAGATGAGTGTATATACAGTGCCTTCAGAAAGTATTCACCCACTGGAATTTTGTCGCATTTTGTTCCCATTACACCTCCACATTTTAACATTTTTTTCCTCGTTTTAAGAACACTAAATTCAACACATTTATGAATCAAAAATATTTTTTATTCAAGAACATTTGTTTTTCAAAATGAAAGATTTACATTTCTCATTTACAAAAGTATTGTATTACAAGAGATTGTTTGTGTCTGCAGTTTCTCCCATTTCAGCCAAAAAGCTCTGCAACTCTGTCAGTGTTGGAGCTGGCCACTTTTGGTCACTTTTCTGACAATCACCATTCTTGTCCGGTTGCTCAATTTGGTAGGAGGGCCTGATCTTAGTAGTGTCTGGGTTTTGCCATGTTTTTTCTATTTAGTTACAATGGGATTTAACGGTGCTCCTAGGAAGGTTCAAAACTTTGCCAATCTTTTTATAACCTTCTCCAGTTTTTTTTCCTCCTAACAACTTCATCTCAAAGTTCCAAAGGTAGCTCCTTGGTCTTCATGACAGCAGGACTGATCTGATCTGCTGTTTTAGTGAGACCTCACAGTCAGTGATACCTATTGTGCAATCAAGCAATTGAACACCGGTGAATTTGAAATGAACACAGGTGTACCTTGTTAATGTATTTAGTGTGATCTCTCAAGATAATTGACCCAAATTACGTTGTTGAAACAAAGGGAGTGAATACTTATCAATTAAGTAATTTTCCATTTTTATTTTTAATAGATGTCTTCAGAATTATAAATACTTAATTTCATTTGAACATTATAGAGAATTGCTTCTACAGGAGTGGAAAAAAACATTTAAATATGATTTAATTTGACTTTGCAACACAGCAGAATGAGAAATAAACAATGGGGTGTGAGTACTTTCTGAAGGCACTGTATATATAGCTTGTCCTGTCTGCAGTTGCATTGAAAAAAAAATTGAAGTATTACTAACGGTGCCAAAATAGATTTTCTTATTAAAAGAGATTCATACAGTATCTTATTCTTTATTATTTACCCTTTATTGCATAAATATTTATTGTATTTGATATATATGCTCTCTTATCCACATAAATTAAACTCTGTGACAAGAACTATTTCTGTTTTAGTCAACTGTAAATAAGAGTATAGTCAAAATTTAACTGACCAGACGAACTCAAAATTGGGTGACTACAAAGTGACTATGACTAATAGACATTTTGGGAACAAGTAAAGGTTTGTTCCATGCTGAAAAGAGAAGAAAATAAATGTCTCGGCTGTGGAGCCTTCTTCGGATGTCACATGCTGACGCATCTACCCACTTGAACTAAAAGACATTTTAGTTGACTTGACTTAGACTATGATTAAATAAAAAACCTGGTGACTAAATTGGTGTTTTTAAGTCACCTGACTGGAACTCTTCCCACACTGACTGTAGCTGAATGGTCTGTCTCCTGTGTGAATGCGCTGGTGCTTTTTTAAGTCATGCGATTGAATAAAACTCTTCCCACACTGACTGCAGATGAATGGTCTCTCTTCTGTGTGAATGCGCTGGTGGGCTATTAAGCTACTTGACTGACTAAAACTCTTCCCTTACTGACCACAGCTGAATGGTCTCTCTCCTGTGTGAATGCGCTGGTGGGTTATTAAGCTACTTGACCGACTAAAACTCTTTCCACACTGACAGCAGCTGAACGGTCTCTCTCCTGTGTGAATGCGCTGGTGTGATTGTAAGTGGCTTTTCAGACTAAAACTCTTCCCACACTGACTGCAACTGAATGCTCTCTCTCCTGTGTGAATGCGCCGGTGGGCTATTAAGCTACTTGACTGACTAAAACTCTTCCCACACTGACTGCAGCCGAATGGTCTCTCTCCTGTGTGAATGCGCTGGTGGGTTATTAAATTACTTGACTGACTAAAAGTCTTCCCACACTGACTGCAGGTGAACAGTCTCTCTCCTGTGTGAATGCGCTGGTGGGTTATTAAGTTACATGACCGACTAAAACTCTTCCCACACTGACTGCAGCAGAATGGTCTCTCTCCTGTGTGAATGTGCTGGTGGGATTTTAAGGCATGTGACTGACTAAAAATCTTCCCACACTGACTGCAGCTGAACGGTCTCTCTCCTGTGTGAATGTGCTGATGTTGTTTTAAGAGGTGCAAGTGACTAAAACTGTTCCCACAATGACTACATCTGAAAGGTCTCTCTCCCGTGTGAATATGCTGGTGTCTTTTAAAGTCACTTGACTGAATAAAACTCTTCCCACACTGACTGCAGCTGAATGGTCTCTCTCCTGTGTGAAGGTGCTGGTAGGGCTTTGAAATGCTAGAATAACAGAAACGCTGCTCCTCCCTGTGCCATAATGGCAGTTTGTCCACTCCATCTGAGCAAGGCCTTGAGTGATTCTTCCTCATCCTCTGATTGTACTGGGGTCTCTTATTCTGCCAATGCTCCATGGAATGGTCTTGCTCTGTGTGCTGAGATTTGTTTTCTCCACCATGTCCTTCAGTGTGCTGCTCAGCAGTGTGAATCATCCGGGGCTCCTTCTCCAGCTCTCTGAGACTAAAACTGTCTAGTTCATTCAGTTGTTCCCCTCTTTGCCCAAGAACAGACCTACTCTCCAGTTCATTAAAACTTTTAACAATTTTCTCAGTAACCAGATTATTAAACCTGTGTGTAAAGCCATCAGATACTAAGGGATCATATGATTGTTTGAGTCTCTGCAATGACAGTCTCTCCACTTGAACAGAACAAGGCCTAATTATCAAGCCCTGTAGGAGCTGCTGTTGCTCCTCCCTGTACTGACTCCTCTCTGTGTGCTGTGACTCAGTACTGTTCTCTTCACCAGGTACATCAGTCTGCTGCTCTGCAGCGTCAATCAACTTGGACTTCATGTCCTGTTCTGTAAGATTTAAAACATCCAGTTCTTCACTGTGCTCTCGTACAGAGACACAGCCCAGTTCATTACAACCTTGTGTAATATTGTTCGAGTCCAGATTATTAATCTTCTCTATAAAATCATCACATACTAAGAGCCTAGGTGTCTCACTCTCAGGCTCTGTCTTCATCATGGGCACAGAGTCCAGATCCTCGACACTCTGTCTGCTCTCTGTGTGCTGCTCACTGAGTGTCTCTTTCCCTTCTGCGACAGTGAGTTCTCTCTCCTGCACCAAACTGGAGCCCCACTCCTCCTCACTGTGCTGCTGTTCAAGAGGAGCCATTTCCCCAGCGTCAGAGAGAGCACTGGTCTCTGTGCCTGTAAATACAGGAAAAGAAAACAAGAACTTTATAATAATAATAAACTTTATTTTATATAGCACCTTTAAAGGTGGCTTCTCAAAGCACTTTACAGAAGGCCAACAACAAAAAATACACAATATAAGCATGATAGATAGATAGATAGATAGATAGATAGATAGATAGATAGATAGATAGATAGATAGATAATACTTTATTGATCCCGTGAGGGAAATTGCAGTGCAACAGCAGCTTAACACACACAACACAGCCACAATGTAACGAATTATATAATAATAGTACAATACATACAATACAATACAAGAGTTACTCACAGTCCAGACGCACAAGAACAAACTAGAACAGAACAGTACACAGAAAATCATATCACACTCATATCACACATATGGATATAAATATAGATGTAACTGTAGATATAAATATAAATGTATTGCACAGGTCCCTGGCATATATTGCACAGAAAGTGGTTGTAAACGGGAAAAAGAAAAAGAAAAAGAAGAAGAAGAGAACAGATGTAGCAGTAGATGTGTAGATGCGTTTAATCCAGATACAGGTCACTGTCGATGTTGCCTCTGCCAAGACGCAAGGTGGATGCGTTGTACAGTCTTATGGCAGACGGCAAGAATGACCTCCTGTAGCGCTCCCTGTTGCACCGTGGATGAATCAGTCTATTGCTGTACGTGCTCTTCATTCCTGCAAGCCTGTCATAGAGGGGATGGGAGAAGTTGTCCATGATGGCCTCTAGTTTGGACATCATTCTCCTCTCAGCCACTACCTCCAAGGAGTCCAGGTCAGACCCAATGACAGAGCTTGCTCTCCTGATGAGCTTGTTCAGCCTTTTGGAATCTACTGCTCTAATCCCCGAGCCCCAGCACACCACTGCATAGAAAATGGCACTCGCTACCACCGACTGATAGAACATGTGTAGCATCTTACTACACACATTGAAGGACCTGAGCCTCCTCAAGAAGTAGAGTCGGCTCTGTCCCTTCTTATAGATGGCCTCGGTGTTCTTAGACCATTCCAGTCTATCGTCGATGTGCACTCCCAGGTACTTGTACGAGTCCACCATCTCCACGCCACTCCCATGGATGTAGACAGGAGTAGGTTTGACCTTTTTCCTCCTGAAATCTACCACCAGTTCCTTTGTCTTTGTAACATTCAGTTCCAAGTGGTTTACCCCACACCACTCCACAAAGCTGCTGACCAGTCCTCTGTACTCCTCCTCCTGCTCACCCTTGATACATCCCACAATTGCAGAGTCATCTGAGAACTTCTGCAGGTGGCATGACTCTGAGTTGTACTTAAAGTCCGAAGTATAGAGGGTGAAGAGGAATGGAGAAAGAACTGTCCCTTGAGGTGCCCCTGTGTTACTCACTACCTGTTCAGACACACAGTTCTGAAGTCTCACAGACTGTGGTCTGCCTGTCAGGTAGTCAGTGATCCACGAGGTCGTGGAGGCATCGACTTGCATCTCTTCCAGCTTCCTCCTTAGAAGTAAGGGCTGGATGGTATTGAAGGCACTGGAGAAGTCGAAAAACATGATCCTTACAGTGTTGCCAGCCCTGTCCAGGTGTGAGTAGGCCCTTTGCAGCATGTAGATGATCGCATCCTCCACACCAACACTGGGCTGGTAGGCAAACTGTAGGGTGTCCAGTGATGAGCTGACCAGGGGTCTCAGGTGGGATAAGACCAGCCTTTCCAGTGTCTTCATGATGTGAGAAGTCAGTGCAACTGGTCTGTAGTCGTTGAGGACAGAGGGGCGCCCTTTCTTTGGTACCGGGACCAGGCATGATGTCTTCCAGAGCACCGGGACTCTTTCCAAGCGCAGGCTCAGGTTGAACAGTTGCTGGAGCACTCCGCTCAGCTGATCAGCACAGGCCCTCAGAACTCTGGGACAGATGTTATCTGGTCCTGCGGCCTTACCCTCGTGCAGCCTCTTCAGCTCCTTCTTCACCTGGTCAGTTGTGATGGTCAGCCTGGCCTGGGGGTTGGTGCTCATAGTGCTTTTAGTGCTGCAGGTGTTAATGGCGGAGGTGTTGGAGAGTGGCAGCTGTGGGGGATGGGTGGGTGAGTAGCCGTCGGGGGTTGTGGCTGTAGGCGGCCATGTTTGTGGGGGGATGGAGGAGGTATTGGGCAGTCGCAGCTGTGAAGGGTTAGGGAGCGTGTGGCTGTGGGGGGATGGGTGTTGCGCCACAGAGGACCCAGAATCAAACCTGTTAAAGAACTGGTTCAACTCGTTGGCCATCTCCAGGTTCCCCTCTGTTGCACCCCCAGCCTGTTTGAAGCCAGTGATCTCTCTCATACTGCTCCATACATCTCTCACCCTATTCCTTTGCAGCTTATCCTCTACCCTCCTCCTGTAGGCGTCCTTGCTCTCTCTTAACTTCTGCTTTAGCTCCCTCTGTACACGCTTGACCTCTTCCTTATCTCCCCTCCTAAAGGCTCTCTTCTTGTCATTCAGAAGAGCCTTCAGGTCGCTGGTAATCCAGGGTTTGTTATTGGAAAAGCAGTGTACGTCTTTGGTGGGGATGGTGTTGTCTACGCAGAAGTTAATATAGTCAGTGACACAGTCCACCATGCTGTCTATGTCGTCCCCATGTGGTTCGCACAGCACATCCCAGTCGGTGGCCTCCAAAGCACCACGAAGATCCTCCATAGCCTCCAGAGACCATCTCCTCACAGTCCTCATGGTCGCAGGTTGGCGCTGGACAATAGGCGTGTATATTGGTGTGAGCAAGACAAGGTTGTGATCTGATCTGCCAAGGGGGGGAAGGGCTGTGGAACTATATGCATCCTTAGCATTGGCATATAATAAGTCCAGTGTTTTGTTTTCTCTGGTCGGGCACTTAACAAACTGGTGGAAAGTAGGCAGAGTGGTGGAAATGGATACGTGGTTAAAGTCCCCTGAAATAGCTATAAAAGCGCTTGGGTGCTTTGTTTGTAGCCTGGCTGTGACTGTGTTTATGACGTCACACGCTACCTCTGCATTTGCCGTAGGTGGGATGTAAACAACAACAAAGATGGCGCATGTAAACTCCCGCGGCAGATAGTACGGACGCAGTCCTACGGCTACCAGTTCGATGTCCGGGTTGCAGACTCGCTCCTTAACATGAGTATGTCCAGGATTACACCATCTGTTGTTTACAAGCACCGCGAGCCCCCCTCCTTTCCTCTTACCGCTCTCGGTGTTTCAATATAGTTGAGAATATAGTTAGATGAGTCAGTAGATGGTGGTACTAAGTCCAGTAGGAGCAGAGGGGTAAAGAACAGATAAATAAAGGCTCTTCTGAAGAAGAAGGTTTTGAGTCTGGATTTGAAGAAGCTTAGAGAAAGTGACTCTGATATCCTTGGGGAGAAAGTTCTAGAGCTTGGGGCAAAACAGGAGAAGGCCATGTCACCCACAGAGTGTAGAAGGACTGGGGGACAAATAGTTGAACACAATTAGAAGAGCGAAGGTTGTGAGGTGGGGAGTAGGGCGATAACTCAGACAGGTACTGAGGTGCCAAGCCATAGAGAGCCTTATAGGTAAGCAGGAGGATTGTTAAGCATCACGAAACTTGACAGGAAGCCAGTGCAAGGACTCCAGGATAGGAGTAATGTGAATACTTGCACTAGACAAACTGGAAATTACAGCATATTAACACTGCACTGACAGAGATGGGTAAATACAGACACACTGACTGGACACTGCAGCATATTAGCACTGCACTGAAAGGGGTTAATATAGACATGCTGACTGGACACTACAGTACATTAACACTGCACTGAGAGAGAAAGGGGTTAATACAGACACTGACTGGACACTACAGTACATTAACACTGCACTAAGAGAGGGGTTCATACAGACACACTGACTGGACACTACAGTACATTAACACTGCACTAAGAGAGGGGTTCATACAGACACACTGACTGGACACTACAGTACTTTAACACTGCACTGAGACGGAGGCATTTATACAGCCATGGACTGCTCAGAGAAGGGGGGTAAATACAGACAGACTGACAGACAGGACACTACAGTACATTAGCACTGCACTGAGAGAGAGCGGTTAATACAGACACACTGACTGGACACTACAGAAGATTAACACTGCACTGAGTGACAGGTTAATACAGACATGCTGACTGGACACTACAGTACATTAACACTGCATTGAGAAAGAGAGGGATTAATACAGACACACTGACTGCATATTATAGTACTTTAAAACTGCACGGAGAGAGGTGGGTTAATACATAGACACTGACTGGACACTACAGTACATTAACACTACACTGAGACAGAGAGGGGTTAATACAAACACACTGACTGGACACTCCAGTATATTAACACTGCACTGAGAGAGAGAGGGGTTGATTCACACACACTGACTGCACACTACAATATATTAACACTGCACTGAGATAGAGGGGTTAATACAGACACACTGACTGGACAATACAGTACATTAACACTGCACTGAGAGAGAGGGGGGTTAATACATACATACTGACTGGACACTACAGTACTTTGTAACACTGCACTGAGAGGGGGGGGGGGGTTAATACAAACACACTGACTGGACACTACAGCACATTAACACTACACTGAGAGAGAGTGTTCAATCAATCTTTATTGACAGAAAAAATAAACAAAGTATGAATCTTGATTCTTAGAACCCCACCTTAAGAATTATTAAAATAAAATCATAATTGGAATATTAATTTTTTATTCACAATCCTGCACGTTTCCAAAACACCAACGCTTTTCAAATGTTCCACAGTCATTATGAGATAATATAAAACATATATTTTAACGACATCCTGCTCTTCACCAACCCTTCAAACATCCTCACCAAGTCTACAGACCCGGAACCAGAGATCTTATTTTTCAGAGTCTTGTAGATGGTGAGTTTGGCCTGGCCCAGTAGAAAGTTGGCGAGGAGGGTCTGAGTTTTTTGTTTTTTCGTATGACCCACCCCGAACATGAAAATAATGTAATTGAAGGCCAGGCCAAGGTTGATGAAGAGCCAAATCAACACGGCAAACATGGGCGACAGGTGGGGGCAGGCACTGTAGTAGTGGAACACCGTCTCCCTCTGAGCGCAGAAGGGACAGGCCCCTTTTGTTGAGGGGAAATCTGTAGAGGCTACCCCAGGCAGGCCGGACACCATCTGGCACCCCCAGATGAGCCCTCCAGGGAGTGTCAGGGAGTGCAGACAGCTGGGCCTGGTGTCTAGATGTTACAACTAGTCTATACAGACACTTCCCCTCAACACCAGCCAGAGACCTCTCCTATGAAGCAAGGGACTCAAGGAGAGATCCTGTCGGCCCGGGACTGAGTGCAGGAGACACTAGCAGACCAGGGAAAGGAGGCTGTGTGGTTGGAAGGTGGCGTTCCTCAAACAGACCCTGGACTAGCAGCATCTCCTCAAGAGGCAGAGCAGAGCAGAGCAAAGCTGACTAAGAAACCCGTCCACACACCGCCGCGAGTGTAGTCCCAGAGCGTCACATGCCCACTCCATGCTGCGCCAGCAGTCCTGATCCACGTCAAGCAGGTGGTGGAGTTGTGTGACGTTGGCGCGGACCAGTCTGCCGGTAAAGTCCAAGGAGCGGCCCAGTTCTGTGTCCATTCACGGATTGTGTACTAGTGGCTCTCAGAGTGTCCAGTATAGACTGGGCCGCTCCTCCTCTCTCCGCACGTGCAGATGCCGCCAGGCTTTCAGGAGACTCCGCTGGAAAGGCTGCAGTGGAGACAGGTCAACCCTGCTGGTGTCCATCAGGAAGAGAACAGAGTCGATCCCGAGGTGTCCTGCTAGACGCAACAGGGTGAAGGTCAGCTCCCTCCAGGACAGCGAGGCCGGGACATACAGCAGCTTCTGTACTGCCTGCATACGAAAGGCGTCCACCCGGCTCCGGATGTCAACGAGTCCTTGTCCTCCGTCCTCTCTGGGCAAATAGAGGACACCCCTCCACAGCCAGTGCAGTCCATCCCAGAAGAAGTCGAGAAGCGTGGCCTGCAGCTCCTCGATCAGTCCAGCTGGTGGCTCCAGGCACAGCAGGCAATGCCACAACATTGAAGCCACCAGGGTGTTGACAATCAGAACCCGGCCTCTGTAGGAGATCAGGGAGAGCAGCCAGCACCAGCGGTCCAGGCGACCTTTCACTTTTTCGAGGAGCCCCTCCCAGTTCTTCCTCACACTGGCCTTGTCCCCCAGGTACAACCCCAGGTATTTGAGTCCTCCTCTGGTCCAGCTGAACCTCTCTGGCAAGACTGGGGGACCCGTCTCGCTCCACTCTCCCAAGAGTAGGGCGCTACTCTTGGCCCAGTTTACTTTTGCTGATGATAGCCACTGGAAATCATTCAAAGTTGTCTGTAGCGCCCTGACATCCTGTTCTCCTCCGACCACGACCATGATGTCATCAGCGTATGCCTACATCTTGACAGTAGAATCGAGGCAGCCCGGGATGGACAGCCCCTTGATGACCCGGCGCAGCTGATGTAGCAGAGGTTCAATGGCAAGGGAGTAGAGCATTCCTGAGAGTGCACTGCCCTGCCTGACTCCCCTCCGCACTGGAAACGGAGCAATCAGCCCTCCGTTGACCTTTAGCACACTGAAGATGTCACTGTACAGCACCTGAATCATGGCAACAAAGACAGAGCTGAATCCGAAAAACCTCATGGTTCTCCACAAATACTGATGTTCAACCCTATCAAAGGCCTTTTCCTGGTCTAACGAAATGAGACCAGTATCTAAACCCAATAGTCTGGAGGTGGCCACAACATCTCGAATCAGAAATATATTATCAAAGATTGTCCTTCTGGGTACACAGTACGATTGTTCGGACTGCACCACTGATCCCAGCACCACCCTCAGCCTGTTGGCCAGAGCTTTGGACAGGATTTTATCATCCACACACAGCAGGGCAACAGGTCTCCAGTTCTTAATGTCACACAGGTCCCCTTTCTTAGGCAGCAGGGTGACAACAGCTCTCCTGCAGCTCAGTGGCAGGTCCCCGTGCTCCAGACTTTCCGAGAACACATCCAGCAGGTCAGGTCCCAGCACGGCCCAGAAGGCACAGTAGAATTTGGCCGGCAAGCCATCAAGGCCAGGGGTCATACCATTACTCAAGACACTGAGTGCAGTGGAGAGCTCCTCCAGGGATAGAGGCCTCTCCGGCCATGCCCCCTCCTCTTCGGGGACCTGTGGAAGGTCTTCAAGGAACCTGCGTGTGCAGACCGAGTCCTCACTTGCCTCGCTGGAGAAGAGCGTCTTGTAGAACTGCACGGTCCTCTCCTGGATCTGCCCAGCCTCGTGCAGCTCCTGCCCTGTCTCCGAGCGCAGGCAGAGGTTCTGCCTGCTCTGGCCCGGTTTCTTCTCTAGGCCAAAGAAGTAGCGAGTCGGGGCGTCTACCTGTGATGCACTCTGAACCCTAGATTTTATTAGAGCTCCCTGTACTTTTGTGTCCAGAAGGCCAATGAGTGATTCTTTTTGAGTGTGGAGGTTATCAATTAGCCTCCTGTCTGCACAACACTCCAGAGCCTGGTGGAGCTCCAGAATGTCTCTCTCCAGAGCCTTCATGGACTCACGGATACCTCTCGTGACAATTCCAGTGTACTGCTGGCGGAACTGGCGAATCTGCACCTTCCCAGTATCCCACTACTGCCTCAGGGAGACAAAGTGGGCTTTCTGACTCCTCCACTGCTACCAGAAGAACACAAGGCAGTCACAGAAGTGAGCATCGTCAAGCAGTTGGGTATTAAAGTGCCAGTAGGCACTGCGGGACCTCACTGATGGGACGACGACTGTGCAGATGGTGAGA
The DNA here is from genome assembly GCF_055471065.1 of Atractosteus spatula. Lineage (NCBI taxonomy): Eukaryota > Metazoa > Chordata > Actinopteri > Semionotiformes > Lepisosteidae > Atractosteus > Atractosteus spatula. The sequence continues at coordinate 8,816,857 of NC_142715.1, read as the reverse complement.
CAGTGGTCCGACAGGCCCACTGGACAGATGGGAGTACTGCTTGACGATGCTGTAATGATGTTACGGCAGTAGATGCGGTCCAGCCTGGCCAGAGAGAGGGTGTTCCCTCAGACCTGGGCCCAGGTGTACTGCCTCGTGTCCCCATGACATCTCCTCCAGATGTCAGTGAGGTCAGATTTGACAAGGATCCTGCGCAGCTCCCTGGCCGACAGGCCATGTGGCTCTCCGTGATTCCTGCATAATTCCTGTCCAGTGTGCTGCTCTCTGTGCAGTTAAAATCATCCCCCAGGAAGACCAGCTCTTCAGGCTGGCAGGTCACCAGCGCATTTTCAAGCTCCCTGAAGAAGGTGACCCTCTCTCCGCCGTCTGTGGATGCGTAAATGTTAATAAAAACAAAGGTTTTCTTCCTGTAAACTACTCGCATGAGTAACAGGCGACCTTTCACAACCTCATGGACGGCGATAGAGAGGGGCTTCAACCCCACAGAGAACAGCACCGTGACCCCCGCGCTCACAGGGGACCCATGATTGTACACAATGTCCCCCTGCCACTCCCGCTGCCAGGCAATGATGTTGGAGCTGTCGGTGTGGGTCTCCTGCAGGAACGTCACCTGCAGGCTGTTTTCTTTGATGACCTCCAACACCGCAGCTCGCTTCAAAGCCCTCCGGCACCCATTGGTGTTCAAACTCCCTATTCTAATGCCGCACATGTTTGCGGAAAAGAAAAAAAGAAACAACATAAAACACGAACAGACACATAGCACACAGATGGATAGTGATGTGATGTAAGAGACGGGACTCATTCGTGCTGAGGTGCATTCCACGGTCCTGCCCTGATCTTACCCAATAAGCTCTTCAGGCACCGTCTCTCTTGATCGCTGAAGTCATTCGCACCTGAGCCTTTTCAGATGGTGCGTCGCGGAGAGGACAAAGAGCTCAGTGTCGGGAAAAAAGTCCTCGACCACAGTTCCCCTCTTACCTTGAATCTTCTCTAAGAACTCCCTGATGCTCTGGAAACTGTAGCCTACTCTGCAGCTCTGCCGGGCCGAGGAGCCCGAGGCGAGAGAGGAGTCTGTGAAGCCGCCCTCGTCATCGTCGCTCCCGGACTCCGAGGAGCTCCGGGCGGCGGCGGCGAGGACACTCCAGCGCGTCCTTACTCTCCCAGTGTCGGAGTCACTCGCGGCCCCCGGGCCGGCGACAGAGCCGCCCTCCACCGAGCTCTCTGTGCTGTGCTTTGTCTGCACCGCACTCTGCACAGATTTCTCGTGCGCTTTCTCCACTGTGTCTTAAAACCATCGTCTATTTTTCCGGATGTTAATTCATTTCCTCCCCACACTGTGTCTACAGTTTTCGCTGGCACTTGTGACGAGTTTTCCTCCGTCGGTGTCACTGCCTGCTCTCTCCCTGACTCTCCTGAGCAGCTGGGCTCTGCAGCTCCCCTGCTCCGCCAGCACTCGTATCTTGCTCCCCGGTGTGGGGAGCTCCTATCTAAGGGCTGAGGTGGGCCACTCTTCGCTATCTGTTCTCCTGCATGGGACACCACCAGCTCGGGCTCACCTGCCCCCTCCAGCGATCTCCTCTCCTGCACCCCTGCCGTGGGCTCTGCCTCCCTGCTGCCTCCCTGCACTGCTCCACTCCCCGCTGCCTGACGCTGTCTCCTGGCCTCCTGTGCACCCTGGGGCTGAGGCTCCCTGCCCATCTCGTCCTCCACCTCCGGGCAATTCTTCACCACATGCCCCTCGCTCCCGCACCTGAAGCACTTCGTCGATTCCAAAGTCACGAATGCAACATAATCACAGGTGTCAATCCGAAATTTAAGATCCACATTGATCTCTTCCATGGGGTTTTTTAAGATGCCCTGCAGCCCAGAGGGACCCTCCTGATCGGAGAGACCACCTGTCCGTAACGGGACAGCTCCCTCTACAGCAGCTCGTTCCTCATGAACGGAGGCACATTGGAGAGGGTGATCCTCCAAGCTGGGGCCGCGAGCGGCAGCACCGGGGTGAAGGTGCCGTCCAGGACGACCCCTTTACCACCAGGGCATTTGCCAGATCAATAGATTGCAGGAAAATAACTATCCCTCCACTCATGCGGGAAGCGGACTTGATGTTCCTGCAGCCCACAACCTCCCCGACCGCAAGAACGCACCTCTCCAGCGGTTCATACAGACACACTGACTGGACGCTACAGTACATTAACACTGCACTGAGAGAGGTTCATACAGGCACACTGACTGGAAACTCCAGTACATTAACACTACACTGCAATCAGAGAAAGGGGTTAATACAGACACACTGACTGACTGGACACTACAGTGCATTAACACTGTACTGAGAGAGAGGGGGGTTAATACAGACACACTGACTGGACACTACAGTACATTAACACTGCACTGAGAGAGAGGGGTGAATACAGACACACTGACTGGACACTACAGTACTTTAACACTGCACTGAAAAAGGGGTTAATACAGACATGCTGACTGGACACTACAGTACATCAACACTGCACTGAGAGGGGGGGGGGGGGTTAATACAGACACACTGACTGGACACTCCAGTACATTTACAATGCACTGAGAGGGGGGGGGTTAATACAGACACACTGACTGGACACTACAGTACATTAACACTGCACTGAGAGAGAGGGGTTAATACAGACACACTGACTGGACACTCCAGTATATTAACACTGCACTGAGAGAGAGGGGTAAATACAGACACACTGACTGACTGGACACTCCAGTACATTAACACTACACTGAGAGAGGAGGGTTAGTACGACACACTGACTGCACACTCCAGTACATTAACACTGCACTGAGAGAGAGGGGTTAATACAGACACACTGACTGGACACTACAGTACATTAACACTGCACTGAGAGAGGGGGGGGGTTAATACAGACACACTGACTGGACACTACAGTACATGAACACTGCACTGAGAGAGAGGGGGGGGGTTAATACAGACACACTGTCTGGACACTACAGTACATGAACACTGCACTGAGAGAGAGAGGGCTTGATACAGACACACTGACTAGACACTACAGTACATTAACACTTTATGCAGACAAGGACAAACTGGAAATTGCAGCATATTAACACTGCACTGACAGAGTAGGGTAGTCAAGAGGAGTGAATCACCTGCGACTTGCGCCGTTCGTAAGTGTGAATTTTGTGAAACGGAACAGATTTATTGTTTTGCCCTTCCACAACGAAAACGTCTCCCTTTGCAGGTTTTTGGTTAAAGAAAAAAAAATGCTGTCATATTCTTCCCAGCTGGCAGTATTTATTCTGCACCATAAGCAAGATTTGTATTTCATATTTCGCAAATTGTATGAATTTCTCGAAAAACACGTTGTTCCAAGAAAGGAAATAAATACTTCCAGTAACAAAATCAAGCCATATGTGATTGTCCTTAATGATACATTCTGTATGACAAGACAGGAAGAAAGGCACCTCAGGATTTCGGACACAGGATCTCCTGTATATTGAGAGAAGTTTAAACCATCTGTCAGTTTATATGTCCAAGGAGCTCAATTTGCATTCCATGTACAACAGCGTGTCCTCTACACCCGCCACTGAAGCACAGCACAGGCTCAGCATCTTGACATCTCCCTAACAGAGACACGCAGAGACCTTTTGGTGGGCAGTGGCTCAAAAGGGGAGAAGAGACCATTTCTGGAGCAGGATTTGTTACGTTGGAGTATTCTGGACACAAATCAGTGCCCGCTTGTATTTCTGTGTTTTTTTTAATTTTACAGAAAGTTTAAATGCGACTTTGAAGGCATTATAATTCACAACCTTGGCAAAAAATGGTTGTCCATAATTGTTGATTATGTTTGATTAACAGACAAAATATGACAACCCCTCTACTGAGCATATACTTTATTTTCCTGATGTAACACATCTTAACAAGAGGGCAAAGTAAATATAATAATTAGCATATAATTGCATACAATACCAAATGCAATCTCTTTCCATCTTAAGAGCAAGGGTTCACATGATACATCAATTCAATTTTTTTTTTCCCAAAAAAGTGTCTATTGTGGGACAAATACTGCTTGAGCAGCCTCTGTTCCTCAACCACCCGGCTCAGGTCTCGATGGAGTAGATGTTTGTATGAGGCTGAATTGTCTTAGTTCAGGGATCTTCTTTACGAAATAAAGGATGGCTTTCTACCTGCTCAAGCTATTGTCGACACTGTGCGGGAGGTTGACGATGAGCTGTCTGGCAGTTAGATCCGCCAGGACTTTGAGCAACTCAAACTCAGCCTCCTGGACAGCTGGCTGGAGAAGCTGTGACCGGTGCATGGCTCAGGGAGATGACAGTGAAGTGGGGGGACCATGGGGTGAGCCTCCTGGGGTGCACCACCATCGTGTTCCACAGGCTGGTTGTGGCAAAGCAGTTCAGGGCACCGGTCTTGGATGTGGTTTGGGGAAAAATCTTTCCCCACTTCGAGCCGGCATGGCTGTGGGTATGTCTGAGGCTGCCTTTCCTGCCCCAGAGGTTGAAGCAGCTCGACAATTTCATCCAACATAATTGCATTTTATGAAAATGGTGCTGCAGCACCTTCTGTATGTCTGTTGTGTCCCACAGCTTGTGAGAAGAAGAGAAAGACCCCTATCTCTTTTGCCTTCCGTTACTCCCACTCGGGGGTCTTTCCACTGACTCTGTGAGGGGCAGGTGTGTCCAGTAGATTATCGAGTGGAAGTTAGGGATGTTGGAGATGCAGCTCCTTGCATTCACAACAAGAGTCACCAGCAGCAGCAGCAGTAGTGCCTGCAGCTTTCCATTCTGTAGTGGTTTCGCCTAAACGAAAGGTTTCCCAAGCGGAAACAAACCACCTTTTTTCGCATGCTTCTCAACTGCATAAAGGTCCCTAGCGACAGGCCATCTTTTCTCAATGTATTTCTGGTGTTTCATGGCATCTCGTACCAAATGCACTTTCCTTCTGTACACGGAGCTGATCACTTGAAATTTGGCTGTGCAGAGAGACCAAGATGAGCTTTGTCGACTCCAAAGCAGCTCCTTTGTAAAACGCTGTTTGTTCACATCACTTATGTGGGGCTTATACACGGTGGTCTCTAAAGGTCTTTGCTACCTGATAGTGGGGCATTGCAGTAGTCTAACCTGCTGTATGCAAGAGCATGCATTAATTTCTCTGTGTCTTGAGTGGAGAGAAACTGCCTTAGTTTTGCAATTTTTCTCAACTGTAGGAAGTATGTTTTGATACTCTTTTAACATGAGAGTCAAACGAGAGCCTTGCGTCTAATATGGTTATGTGCTGAGTCTTTGAGGCAAATTTTTGAATGCTCTGAGTAAAGTGCTGAAGTTATAGTAGTCCTATCAGTATTGTAGCCACCAAACAACAGAACCTGTTTTATCAGAGTTGAGGAACAAAATGTTTTCACACATCCAAGTCTTTACTTCATTAATGCAATTAGATACTTTATTGATCCCTCACGGGATCAATAAAGTATCTATTAAATAAAGTGATAATAGACGAGTTGTTGTTAGGTGTAAACAAAATGTTTATTTGAGTGTCATCAGCATATGAATGAAAGTTAATATTATGTTTTCGTATTATCTTACCTAGCAGCAGCATGTACAGAGAGAACAATATTGGCCCCAGCACTGATCCCTGTGGTACCCCAAATTGACATTGAGGAACCAGTTCAATTATTAGATATTGGAACATTTAAAAAGCATCAGATATTTTTTTCTTGATATTGCATTTATACTTTATGTTACTCTTTTCTATATATTAACTGTAGAAGTCCTTCCCAATTTTTTTCAAATATCACAATTTGTAGGCATGGAACTAAGGCATGTTATATCAGAATTTATTTTACCTTCATTTACACATTATAACACTCAACCTCTAAGTAAATAACAAATGCTCAAACATTTCGAACAGTAATTATAAATCCTCTCAGTCAATAACTTTGGAAAATCAAGTTAGAAACACTTAATCTCTGTCTGTAATAGATTCTTGTAAATCTTGGATTTTAAATAAGTCTACTGTAGCTGAATATATTTCATGTAAAAGCAGAAATGTTGCACATCCTTAATCTCTTTAATTACCTCTCTGCTACATAAGGCATCTCAGAGAAAAGTATTAAGGGGGTGGTATAAAGAATCTCCACTTAATCTCAATCTCATCTCTACTTAATTGGATTTCTTAGCAAAATCTTAACCCACTTGATATTTGCAAGAAATGTGATTGTTTTTGTTAAACAATTGAGTACGTACTGTACAGCCTTTAATATGCGATAGTGAATTTTCCCGTATTCTGGGGAGGGAAGAGAACTGAAATTAAGGAAATACATATTTAAAGGGGGTGAAAGTCTTAAATGTGTTCTTTCATATCTGGGCGTTTGAATAGATTTGTTGTATAATTTATTGTGATTCCACTCCATACTTGTGTTTCTCAGGAGAAAGTAGTAACATTGGGGATTTGAGGGTACAGAAAATACATTGTACTGTACGGGAAAATGTAAGGTTATGTTAAAAAAGAAACTTTTCAGCACCCTTTTGAACGTGATTATTAGACACCTGTTGAATCTCAACCGGGGTTTCTTGAGACATCATTCAGCGAGCAAAGCCTCCCTCTGGACTCCGCACTGAGTTGAAAGCTATGCGAGCTGCTCACTGCTTGTTCTGTACTGTTACCAGAAATCAAGATAAATCATGTCAGACATTTTTCCATCTTTAATGTGACCTTGCAACCAACAAAATTCAAGAGAAAACAGATAATTATTATAAAAAATAATTGAAATTTAAAAACCTACCGTCACGGACGTCCAAAAGGACTAACCGTGGAGTGCAGGAGAGCGGAAAAAGACCCATATGCGTAGCGGCGGAACGGGGAGTTAGCCCGGGCTCATTCGTGCAAAGAGTTCAGGAGTGCCGTATAGAAACCTATGCCCTCAGGTAGCGGACGTGGGGCGACCTGGTGCTAGGCGGGTCTCAGGACATCTGAACGTCAATGCTGAGCTAGGGCAGAGTGCAAGACCCGAAAATATATAGCCCCAGAGAGAGAGAAATACCGGAAGGACAGCAAATAACCGGAAATGAGAGACAGGACAGAGAAGGAGCACCCTCTGGCTGCAGAGGGCGTGACACCTACAACACTCTGGTTGCATAAGTGTGCACACCCTTTTATTATGGGGGCTGTAGCTGTGTTCAGAGTTAACCAATCACATTCAAAATCATGTCTAAAGTTAAGTAGCATACACCTGCCATTAATGAAAGTGATTCTGATTAACCCCAAATAAAAATCAGGTGTTCTTGTAGGACTTCCTTGAAACTTTAGTGGTTGAAGTCTACTGGAATAGCCATGGTCCTCAAGGAGATGATTAAAAATATAAGGGATCTAATTGTTGAAAGGTACTGATCAGGAGAGGGGTATAAAAGAATATCAAAGGCATTGGATGTACCATGGAGCCCTGTGAAGATTATCATCAAATGTGGCACCACAGGGACATTGACAAGATCAGGACTACCCTCCAAAGTTAATGACGGGACAAGGAGAAAACTTATGAGGGAAGCTACCAAGAGGCCTACAGAAAGCTACAGAGGCCTACAGAGCTGCAGCAATTTTTGGTGGGTATTGGTCACTCCTTGCATGTGACAACAATCTCCCGTATTCTGCACGTCTGGGCTACGGGGTAGGAGGCAAGACAGAAGCCATTTTTCACAAAAAAATAAATCTAAATTTTGCAATAAAATGCATTCAGTCACCCTAAAAAATGTCTTATGGTCTTATAAGACAAAGGGTGAGCCTTTTGGCCTTAAGTTTAAAAGATATGTTTGGTGCAACACAGCCCATCATCACACACCACTTGGTGGTAGAAGCATCATGCTTTGGGGATGCTTTTCTTCAGCTGGGACAGGGGCTCTAGTCAAAATAGATAGGATAATGACTAGCTCCAAATATCAAGATATTTTGGCACAAAACCTGCTGGCCTCTGTCAGAAACCTGTCATCTAGACACTGTTCCCAGAGCTGGATAAGTGACTCCAGATTCTACAGCTCTCTAGCAATAAAGAAAGTCAGGCTACAGAAGTGGAGAAATGGAGAAAATCTCCTCTTCACAATGTGGAAAAATATTACTGAGACGAGTAAATTTCTTGAAGTTCAATACTGTATACAAGTTACCCCTTCCCACCTGGCAAAATTTAAGGGCTTCAGTACGAAAGCTGGCTGAAACAAGCGATCGCTATTATTACACGTTTTTGCAGACCTCACGGTGCTCTACACTGCTCTTTTCTAAACTGAGCTGCTCATTTGGAAACCAAAAGGCAACAGAGAGGCGTTCTTATACTGGGAGCCGAACCCGGGCCACCTGGGTGAAAACCAGGAATCCTAACTGCTAGACCAACGTAGTCATTCTGTGCATAATGCAGGCAAATTGTAGTTCCTGTCTCTATGCCGTGCTTCCTTGAGAGCTAGCTGACAACCAGAGCGCTGCAGAGTCTAAACAGAAGGCCACACCTGCATTCAACATATTTGTCACAGACGTCCAAAGGGACTAACCGTGGAGAGCAGGAGAGCGGAAAAAGACCCATATGCGTAGCGGCGGAACGGGAAAAAGACTCGGGCTCGTTAGTGCAAAGAGTTCAGGAGTGCCGTATAGAAACCTATGCCCTCAGGTAGTGGACAAGGGCCACCTGGTGCTAGGCGGGTCTCAGGACATCCGAACGTCAATGCTGAGCCAGGGCAGAGTGCAAGACCCGGAAATATATAGCCCAAGGGAAAGAGAGGGACCGGAAGGACGACAGGCAGGAAACTAGGGACAGGACAGAGTAGGAGCGCCCTCTGGCTGCAGAGGGCATGACAATAGTCACACCAGGACTTGAACACAGATACACCTGATGAAAATCTTCCCACATTATAAACTTGCAGCCCTGGGTCTCAGTTCGTTTTTGGTAGCCTTAGCCAATCAAAGCCTATATGGCTCCCAATTATTTACAAAGAATTGTCCAATCACAGTCTCCGCTCTCATTCTTGGTAGTTTTCACCGAATCACTGCCCTCCCTGCTGTCAATTAAGTGGGGAGTTTATCCATTTGTGTGCTGGTTAATCAATCCGGTTTTTCAAACTAGAAGTACCAGAAACTGTGGGCTCCTTGTGTTTCTTTGTCCTTTTTAAAATAGGAACAAAAATAGGAACAAAATCTGGTTTGTTAAATAACTGTTTTTGACATTATTAACTCAGCTTCTCCGGTGCTGTTAGAAATAAATATAAATAGGTATGTGGTATTTTAACAAATCTGGTGTTTGAATCAATTAAGGGGTGGCTCCATCTGCTTTGTAGTTATAAAAGAAATAATAAAAAATGTAAGTGAAGCTTGATATGAGAGTATTCTGTGTTTTTACGAGTTCGGTACTTAATAGACTTTTGGGTTTGGATTTTGAATCATTATTGTCATGTTTAGGGTGGGACCAGCTTCTTTCTTCATAGAAATGTTTACACAATATAAACAAGTAAACCACGTACACTCAGGAAAAAATCTAAATTTCAATTTCTCATCTAGTCTATTTTGATCTTACAGAAGATTGATATTATTGATATATTATCTTATCTGTATTATTGATAGAGCTCATGTATTTGTTGTAGAGTATTTATATTCTTGAGAGAACAACTGTACAACTGTAGTATTAACAGGGACCCTGCATTAAATACTATCTCCATTTTTGTAACTGCTTCAATCAATTCAGAGTAGCGGGGTAGGCAGAGCCTATCCCAGCATTAAATGGGCACAAGACAGGATACGCCCTGAATGGGACACTACAGACACACACTCACACCAGGGCTGGTTTTCCCAGAAGCTGATTAACTAAACCCAAGCGAACAAGGGTACATGCACATACCCAGGGAGCAGATTGAACGCCAGGAACTGAACCCAGCAATGCTAACCACTGCACTGCCTCATCACCCTGACAGAGATTTAATATAGAATAATCCACAACACAAGGCATTGATCTCCCTTCTTCCTTTATTTCTTATCTACACTCTGGTTTATGGATTCTCTCTTCCTGGTGTAGTGACTCCTTTCCTCTTGATTCTCAACTTTATTTCAGTATTTTTTTCAGATCCCTTCTTCTCTTCATTCTAGTCTGGTGAGAAGTCAGGCTCCAAACAATACCTTGAGCAGTTTCTGCAATTTAAAATAATAATAATAATTAATTCTGCTTCTTCTACTAATGATATCACTCCTGCTGCTGCTTACAACAGTAAATTCCCCCCTTATGTTTATAGTACTGATGACACTACTAGTGCTCTGAATAATATCACAGCTGTTTCTACTGCTGCTCCTGCTAAACCTACAGTCTGGACATACCTAGAGGCTGCTCTTCTCCTCCTTCACTCTCTTCTTCTGAGCTTTCATTTCTCTCTTCTTTTTCTCCACTTCCCATCTCCTCTTCTCCACCTCCTGCTTCATCTGTTCCATCTCCTTCTATACAGTGTGTCCAATAAGAGTCTGCCCAGGTGAGACTATACAGTGTATCTAGTAAGAGTCTGTCCAGATGAGTTTATACAGTGTGTCCAATAAGAGCCTGTACAGGTGACTCCACACAAGGACAGAGGTTCTGTTCACTTCTCACCTGTCTCTGAGTCTCAGGAACTCTGAAGTTCTTCAAAGGAGGGGGCTCCTCCAGAGGTTGATGGGGGCGGCATGGCACAGTCACCAGGGGTTTCTCTGAGCTCAGATGATTGAGGAGGGAGGGCCCAGGGGCACCGAGGTCCAGGAGAGGGAGGGATGAACATCTTGTTTTCTTTAACAGCCTCGCCCATCTGGATCGTGCGTCTCCTTGGCTGTGGAGACTGAAGACACACAGAAGACCTTTCTGTTCCTGCTGAGTCCTACAACAAGTCAGACTGTCCTAAGACTACTACAAAGATAAAAAATTAACCTGCTATTCACAGACCTCAGCTACAGGGACTCCCAGGTAGTTCTGCAGGATGAGGTCGAGCTCTGCTGCAGACTGGCGGAAGCACTTGTCCACCTCAGAGAAGTCACACCTGACCTTCGTGTTTTCGAAGTAGGACTTCAGTGTCTCCTTTGCCTCCTCCTAGTCATCCTGCTTCATGATTCCTGTGCCCTGGAAGGGAAAATCCTAGGAAAATGGGGAGAGAGAATCAGGCAAGATGTCCTGACCATGTCTGCTGCCGTCAAACCAAACCTCCATTATCAGAGCTCCCATTGTGTTGCCTGTTGTCTTCACTGTTTTAATTTTGGGATTTGGTAAAATTTCTTATCATATCCTCTGTGAAACTTCACTAACTCAGTACCAACTCCTGTACCAGAGAGAGAGAACAAAGACAGTGAATCATCATCATCATACCTCCACAGCGCCAGACAGGAGATGCAACCTAGGGGTGGAACTGTGGTATCTCTAAAGCCAAAAGAGAGGGGGAGGGGGGTCACCCCACTGTTAATAGAGCCAATAGAGAGAGAGAGAGACACCCCACTGTTAATAGAGCCATTAGAGAGAGGGGGAGTAACCCCACTGTTGCCATCGATGACCAAGAGTCTCACCACCCACTCTATGATGCCCCCTAGTGGTGATCTGTAAGCGGTGTGTTTTTCAGCCACCCACTTGAAATAACAGCAGGCTGGTGTCCCAGCCCAGCTCCTGTCTCTCTCCCCTTGGATCTGGGAGATTTCCAGGTTGAGTGGGGTGACGCAGGTATCTTGGAAAGCTGAGGGGGTCAGGAGAGTCGCCCCAGCCCCTGTATTGCCCTGATACCACAGTGTAAGCTGGACAAGGGGAGGGGTTTCAGGGACTCACCAATCCCACATATGCTGCCTCCGATCCAAACTTGGCCAGGACCTCATCGTACAACTCCAGGCAGTCAAGCTGGATGGAAGGCATCGCATTCTGAGCCCAGGTCCGCACCCGGCTCTCCTCAACCTAGAGCAGCCCCTCCAGTTCGACCCACAGGTCCTCCCCGAGCCACCACAGGGCAGCCGGGGCCTTACCTACACTCTTACCTACAGTTACACTATAACTAACACTTACACAAATACTGCCAATATTACAACAGTAACACTGGAATTAAGGCTTACAGTATCATTATTACAAACAATAACACAAACTTAGTAGTACACTAATAATACCAATAATAACAGTAATACTATCAAAAGAACTAACATGACAATGAGTATTAATATTCTAACACTAACACTATGATTATTACTAATATTAACATGAATACTTGCATTAAAACTAAAATTAAAGTAGCTCTATCATCACTAATTCTCACATGAATACTAGTATTCAGTAGTGCTATCATCATTAATACTCACATAGACACACAGACACTACACATACTCATGGACACACACCCACACACATCAAACACTCACAAACACCCACACACCCACAGACACCACATACGCTAATAGTGATAAAAACACAGCACTCACAGATTTCTGTTCGTTGGTCTGGACTCTAGAAAGTTCTAAAGTGCTCTAGAAATTTGCAAGCGACTCTGGACCTCAACACCTGTTGATGGGTCACTTCTGTCAGACACAGCATTGGAGCCCAAGCCCACCTACACACACATTCACACACACTGACAGATATACACCCACACATTCACACACATTATGACATACTGACAGCCACACACTCACAAACACACACACAGATACAAACTCACAGACACACATTCACAGACACACACATAGACACTACTGATACTTACAGACACACACCCACACACTGATACACACCACACACTTGCAGACACCACAAACTCACAGACACACTCTACAAACACTTATACTTATAATAACAGTAATGCTATCACTAAAACTAACACTACTGCTACTGTTAATACTGTAACAGTAACTCTATAATTAAATTTAATATTAACATTAATATGACCATTAAAACTAAAATTATCAGTAGTGCTATCATCATTAATACTCACATGAACACGAGCATTAGTATTAAAACTACCAGTTGTACTCTCACTAATATTAACATAAATACACTAGCATTAGTATTAGTTGCTGTATGTGACGTCACACCACTCTTTGTGACGAAGGCGAGAAACCTAGCCAGGCACAGTGACGTGCCACGTGTCGCCATGGTTACCATACTTATGATTTGTAAACAAATGGAAAATGCATTTAAACTGTTACTTACACAAATTTATTAACTTTGAATATAATTTTCTAGCTCTAGGATACAAGTCCTAAATAATAATTTGAATAAATCATTCTTTAATTTCAGATTGAACATTATTAACACTAAACGCATGTTAATTAATCGATATTGACTCTTTTCTAGATTTTAAAATGGGTCAAGAACGGGAAAAGAATCAGTGCTCAGCAATCGGTGAACTTAATCGATTATTCTATGTTTTTTTAGTTGAATTAATTGCTTGTCGATAGATAAGTGATCAATAACTCTCCTCCGTGCGCTCTGCGCGTCTCCCGCGGTCTCACTCTCTGATCCCGGCGCTCTGCCTGGTGTCTGTGACGTCACAGTACTCTTCCTGACAGAGCAGAGCGCGTCTCCGCTGGAGGAGACTCCTGTCCGGAGCCCGGGGGGCTTTTCTTACAGATATAACATCTCCAGAAACAAAACACACCGGGCTGTTAAGAGAAGCGATTCATAACAGCAGGAGGAGGAGAATGACAAACTGAGAAATGAAATTCATTAAACACTAACAGAAAAAAAAATGTTTACTTCACAGAATAATGCGTTATAAAGCATACTCCTGTGGAGCAGAAGAGAAAGAGAAGGAGCACAGGTCTCTATAATAAGTGCTTTTAAGCGTTTTACACGAATCTCCATAGAATAGAAGCCAGGAGGATCAGACTCCTGATCCTGGAGGTTGAAGAGCAGCTCTTGGTTTTATTTTCACTCGATCTCTCAGTTCCTCAGCCAGTTTGATTATTTAATTAACTATATAACTGTTATCAGACTCTGTTTAACTGTATATTTATAAGACTCCACATGAGAGACGTGTGGGAGACGCTGAATCCCAGGGCTGGTGTGGAATCACACACAGACAGGTCTTCTGTGTGATCTGAGTCCCACTGCTCAGAGCTACAAACTTGTCAACTAGTCACTATTGTAGACACGACCATCAGTCTACTGCTGCTGATAATCATATTACACTTATAAGAGTGACAATACTGCTGTTCATTAAATAAGTAAAAATAATAATAAGAGATAATCACATATTGCTCAATTGTCAGTCAAACACTTCTGACAGATAGGTTTATTCCATGCTGAAAAAAAGAAGAAAGAGAACACAACGTTTCGGCCGTGGAGCCTTCTTCAGGTGTGAGAGAGACAGGGCAGTAGGCAAAGGTAAAGTAGTGGGAGAACAAAGGCTGGGAGGGAGGAGGAGTGAGAGGCGGGAGCAGGGGACAGAAAGAGAGGCCAATCAAGAGGTGTGAAGTCAGAATAGATGTAGAGAGGTGTGACAGAAAGAGGGTCTTGGAACAGCTGTGAAGAGACGGAATGGTGGTTTAGTGAGAGAAGCGGGCAAGTGGCCCAGGGAGGAAGAGATTTAATCTGTTTCTCTACTGTGCATGTTTAAATCCACTTAATATTGAATATTAATATGGAATTTTACAACTAAGGCTAAATTTTGGTAGCTGAAACAGAAGTACTGTATAGTACAATTTTGTTTTGATTTGAACCGATGTTTGCACCTCAATAATCCATTCGTCATCGAAAGAAGCAAAGGCAGATGTGTTTTGAATCTCACGTCGATCCTGATCTTAATCCAAAAGAAAGGTTTAATGTGATCCCACTAGAAAAAGAGTCAATTTCTATATCTAATGATGTCCCTCAAACATTTTGTAATATCTCTGGGAGTGTATACTGTAGAAGCCTGGTTAACTGCTTAAATTCAAACTAAACAGGACTATGGGAATGAGATTTGATTTTGAACTGGGATTTAAATAAATAGGAACGGTGCACTACATTGTGCTTTATGTAAGACAAAAGGTGGGCTTCCTGTGTTTTCGATTACTCAGTTGTAAGAGCGGAGGAATATAGTGGAAACAGCTGGGAACTCTTTGTTCTCTGGTTTGAATCTGGCTGGAAGAAAGGTGTTTTTTATGTTCTTTAATCAGAAAGTGAAAATTTGTCATTCACTTAGTTGTCCAACGAAAGCTGAGTAAACGGTGAAGCAGAGCCTCTTGTTCTGAATTCTTCTAACATTTTCTAGGCTTGTAGACTCCTCACTCTTCCTAAAACAAAGTGCCGCAGATAAAGATACAGTAGTTGTCGGGAGTTTAGTTCAGTGGTAGAGCACATACAGTACAGTACCTCGCATGTATGTGGCTGTTTTCAATCGCCGGCGTCTCCACTCTGGATTTCTTCCTAAGCGCGATATCTTTCCTTACTTGTGTGTGAATTTCAGTGCGACACATAAAGCCTTTGTCTGTTTTATAAAGATTCTATTTTAAATCAATTAAAACAAAAGAAATACTAATTAAATACACATAGAAAACACATGTATCTAATTAGAACATTTGGGCAATGTATTACTAGCAGTGGAGCTGAGCTCACAGTAGAGCAGTTGATATTGTTAAACCACGTATTGTTTTTGAATGACGCTACTAAGCACTGGCACGGTGTTTGTGCAGTCCTACCCAACCTTTCTATCGACTGGATGAGTCTCCTGTTCCATCTCCAATTCTTTCCACACATTTCGCCTGTTTCACCACCATTATCATTAGACTATAGCCACTAATACGAGAATACTGTTCTGAAAGACTGTCTTAAATAATAATGTTGAAAAGGGTAATGATAAGAGTTTTTTTTCATTAAGGTAACCGTACATTTGCCTGTATAGTACAACTTATTATCTGTATCTGCAAATCCCCAATATTAATGCTGTCTCCTGAGAAACACAAGTGTAGAGTCAAATCATATTAAATCATACAACAAATCTATTCAATTAACACCCCTATGTGACAGAACACATTTAAGACTTACACCCCTTTAAATATGTATTTCCTTCATTTCAGTTCTCTCCCCGGGATACCTGAAAATTCATTATAGCATAATAAAGTCTGTGCATGCATTACCTGTAATACAGCTACTAATAAAGATAACATTAAACTTCATTATTAAGATATCACGCTTTTATTAATAAAATATGTATTGATAAAATTCCTTGTGAATAATTGTAGTTTCTGGAAAGCAATTGTTCATTACTTAATGACGATATTATTTCCACTACATTCAGGACAGTTCCAATGTGATCTATTGTTCCGCTTAGTCTGCTTAGTCTCCTACTTTAGTAACGTCTAATGGGCAGCAGCTGTTATTTTAGGTTTGTTGCAATTGAGAACAGGTTTGGTACAGAGCTGCTGACAAATTTCAGCAGCCAGTTTGTTGCAACTGACCCGTTGTAGCTACCAATCAGAAGCAAGGAGAAACAAACATTAGTTTTGCCTTTTTTAAAAAAAAAAGGAAAACAGAGTAGTAGTTTATGTGGTAATTTCAGGTACAATGTATGAACTAAAGTTAACTAGTCCCACAGTAATGCGTGGGGTCCTATCAAGAAAAAAAATAGTTGTAACCCGAAAACACAACAAACACAAAACGAGAAGTCTTCCGGGAACCTAGGTAAATCCCTGTAGTAGTCTAGCAACTATAAAAAAACAACCAAACGCAACAACTTCAAAAGAAAAAGAACATTAAAAACAAATCTGGGGAACAACATAAACACAGAATCTAATGCGAGAACTTTATCAAGTCTTCAGTGCTCCTCTCGTCTCAGTAGACCTCTCTCATATATTTTTGTACAGGTCAACTGGAGGTACACAGCTGATAGTAATTTAAGTAGGGAGCTGCATAAGCATGTGTGGGCTGCAAAGGTAAAAGTATAGGTTTATTCCATGCTTAAAAGAGAAGGAAACACAATGTTTCAGCTGTGGAGCCTTCTTTGATTGTGACTCGAAATAAACCTTTACTTGTTCGTTTGATGTTAATTTATCTCCATCAAATACCTAAGAGTATCTAAACTCGACAGTTGCTTTCAGTAGCTGAAGACACTGCTCCAGATGAGGCTTGAACTCACAACCTCGGCATGACTCCGCTGTGCACTGTTGTATAAGTACCACGCGCTGACCGATTGCGCCACTGGAGCTGAGCAAGTTGTGCTCCTCATACAGACTGACGCTGCAGAAACACAGGGTGAAAACGGTTTCGGTTGTGGATCCATCTCCTCATGGGGAAAAGCAACAGTAAAATAGCAAGGAAAATACAAGAAAAGAAACTGAAAGAATTGTGCTAACAGCAAAGAGGGACGGAGGGAGGTGGTCGGACAAGTAAATCAACCCGGCGGATTATTTGTAGCGACATTTTTGAGTCAATCAGCACACGGATCTCTTCATGTGCCTTAAGCTGTGCAGTTTGTATTTTCGATGTCGATAGGTTTCTTCAGAAGTCCAGTAAATTGACAATAATGGAAACTAGCTGACGCACCCCGTCGTGAAGACCCTCTGTAAGGTGATTGCATGTTTCATTTTCAAGTCGCCTCCTTTACACGCAATTGCAGCCCCGAAACTGAGAGAAAGCATGAGAAATGGCTTCAATTTCAATGTGAATCGCAGTACAGGCTCGATGGCTTCACATCTTCCATCGATCACATAAAATTGCAGTAAAGCGCTCTAAATACGACTCTAAAGTACTGGGAAAGATGATTATTTTGAGCGTGCCTCCCAGGGTCTGCTACGAGGCTGAAGTTGGCTTCTTATTCGCCAGCTTCTTATTCGCGTTTTTCGTTCCACCTTAAATGCTGCTGCTGTGATGTTATGTCGCCTTTCGCCTGTAGATGGATCTCTTCGATCAGTACTAATCCGGCTGGAATACTGTAGACATCCTCAATGAAAGGGAATATCCAAATAAATAGCGACTGTCCAAATTATATTTTTGTATGGAATATATTTCAGAAAATCGCAAACCAATTTTGAAAACTCACCATAACACGGACTTACACTGGGAAAAAGGTGATTGTACTTTCTGCTTATTGCTACGGCCTTCCCCCCCATTAATGAAAATGTCTCACAGTTCTGACACCGACGTGTGAAAGACAATGTAACAGACTATCAAAATCCTGAAGTACAAAAAATTTTAATGCACCAGTTTTTTTAAATATGACCCTCTGATCTTGGCATGTCAGAATACATTGGAAAAAAGTATGGCACGAATTGCACGAATTGCAATAGCACACATTGTTGAGAATATCACTGACCTTGCCGATATTTGCAGCGGATACGAATATTTTGTACATGTTGAACTACAACACGTAAAAATTGAGCTCCTTAGTCAATATCACCGGGAATGTCCAATAATGACGAACATCAGTAGCTCCAAGGAAACTTAGACTCGCACATGGAGTTTTATCTTTGAATGGAGGGTGGGAGAATTCATTTATACTCTCGTTGCTCATTAGCTAAATTATTTTAAAAATATGACACAGATTTGTTCAAGAAACTTGTAATCGCCTTAAAGAGAGTCTTCTTGAAGATGTGCACCAGCTAGCTCTCCACTGTCAATTGACAGGACTTCAGAAGAAACAGTTCTCATACAACCAACATACAAATTACACATCTTAAGTCACATGAAGAGAAATCCTTGTACTAAATAACATAAAACTGTCGCTGCAAATTATCACCAAGCTGTTTTATGTGTCTGACCACCTCTTTCCTACTTTGCAGAGAGCACAATTCTTTCTGTTTCTTCATCGCTATTTTACTGTCTCTTTCCCCCATGTGGAGATGGATCCACAGCAGTAACTTTTGGTCCGTTCCTGTTACTCTGTCCGATTGAAAGAGCTGTATTAAAGGCACTCCCATCTCTGCAGGAAAGTTATTGCTGCTCTCAACACAATATACTGCAGCCAAATGTGATAGCGATACTGTCACTGCCTGTGGGCCACGTGTTCCTGCTGTCAGCCTATTATGTCATGTCCATCCACACCCAGAAACATTACTGCTGTAGCACAAGAGTTATATAGGCGCAGTCAATAGAGCATGAATCTCTTAATCTCAGAACTGTGGGTTCAGCCCCCACATTGGGTCCCTCTGTGTCAATTTGATCCCCCCAATCCTCCTAGCATGACCTGATGGCGTAACAGTGATACCCAGTGCCTTCTATGACCTTTGCGTAATTCAGCTTTCTTTCCACTTGATTCAGATTTTGATCTGAAATCATCGGCCAAACAAGAGTTTGTCTAAATCGAGGGAGATCTGCTCACAAGCAAGTGTTAAACACTTCAGCATTTACTGTTCGAATACCACACTTTGTCAAAACACTGCCGCTTCTTAAGCTAATAAGTAATAGTTTTTGAGCACGCATTGTATTGTTAATGCTTATATTAAAAAAGCATGAATTCACATAATGGAATTTGGACTGAACAAAGTAGTCCAGCCCCTTTACAACATTACATACCCACTGATTAAAGCTTAAAACTACAGCAGCAGGAGTAACAATAATGGCAACAACATGTTTGGAGCTCGGCATTTAATTTATTCTGCGGAAACATCGTATCGGAATGAACTGCCCGAGATAAAAGAGTAATTGCGGCTTCAGATCGTTTTTACAGAGCATTGCGTTGTTCTGTTCATACTGACTATACGCTTTAAATTTGTCATTTACTGCAAGCGTTGCTTTTCCAGGCTTTTCGGAAACTCCTTGCATTTGAGCCAGCACTAAAATATTTCATTCCCGATAGCTGAATACATCGTGGAAACGGTATTTGCAACGGAATGCTGTCACACATGAAACCTTTTTGTTATTCGGTTCTGAAGTTTGAAAATGAAAATAAAACGGGGGTCACTTCATAGGCTTGAAAGAAGTCCAAGCAGCATAAAAACCCGCGAATTCTCACAAAGGCTGCACCAGTCTTCTGCTGCTTTTATAAATCAGCCTTAAACATTTGAATGCATACCTTACTGCTGCTAATCACATTCACGTGTTAACGAAGCTTTTTTCTGTCCGTTATGTTTTTGCTAAGCAGTTTCTCCGTTTTCCTCGTACTGTGATTGTCAGCGAGCAC
The DNA here is from genome assembly GCF_055471065.1 of Atractosteus spatula. Lineage (NCBI taxonomy): Eukaryota > Metazoa > Chordata > Actinopteri > Semionotiformes > Lepisosteidae > Atractosteus > Atractosteus spatula. Next base: position 8,796,799 of record NC_142715.1, on the reverse strand, counting down.
AACAAGACTGAAACAGTGTAAAGGCAGGTAAAAAAGAGGGTAAAACGCCTGATTGTCGGGAGTGGGATTTGAACCCGTGCCTCTATTTGGAGAGTGAAACACAAAGCTTAAAAGACACGAATCTGTGAATTTTCTGTTTTAAACCGCTCGACTCACCTGAAGAAATGGGTGCTGATTGCACCAGTTGCATCCGGTTTTCCGTAACTTTAGGACGATTGATACTACTGGACTAACACAATTTGTGGCGTTTAGCATGACATGGAAAACGGTACCGGAGCATTCGGGTCCGGACTACCAGACTCAGAAACAGTTTTTACCCACGCACTATCAAACTATTAAACTCCCAGCCTCTCTCACTCTCTCCTCACCTCTCACCTATGATCTGAACCTCACAGTGCCTTCCCAGTGGGCAAAAGACGTATAATATACAGATGCAGCCATTCAAAATGCGTGCGTTATTTTGCGGCATACCCCGGTGGGCGTGTCGCGGCATCACGCAGTGTCACGCAGTGTGACGTGGTTAATCGCGCGTCATTTGACGCTCTGCCGGAAACTATCCGGCGTCACCTTGTAAAACCGCCAGGGGGAGCTTAACCTCTCATGTACAGCATTTGAGCCTTTAATTTTGAACAGTGTATTACAGCATGTTAATCTTCAGTCATTAAAATGTTGGTATATTTTATGAAAGCAAGATTGCTCAGTTGGACAAAAGTACACAACCTACCTTTATCAGAAATATTTATGCATCAAAGCCTTTACCGAAGATATTACTAATAGTATTAATAATGGATGACTTTGGACAAGCTGTATACTCAAAGTATAATTTCTTTAGCACATTTGTACAAGCACTTGGAATCTGTCCAAGCCATACTTTGTCAGGCATTTTGTTTTACTTCAACGGGCATAACAACTTCCTTGCTTTTAACAGGGCGTTTCATAATTTCTAACTACGAAAATGATTTAAAATGCGACACCTATCATTCAACTAGAGCTTAAAATATCACAAGGAAAAATACACACCGGTATTCCATTTCTCCCTAAACATTGTAAGCTTCGAAGTCTTTAACTAACGTGATACCGGAGTCAACAAGCATACTTTTAGAATTTGATTAAAAGGGAATATAATATGGAATCGCGTATCTCAAGAATTTAATAACGGTATGATTATATCCGTGTACTGCGGCAGGGCTGTGTAGGGCTGTTTCGCCTGCCTGCTCATGCGAGCTGACTGTAGCCGACTGGTCTAGGTGCGTGACTACCAACTCGCAGGTTGTGTGCTCGAATCCAGCTGGTGCTGAACCTTCCAGTTTTATTTATTTATTTTTTAATCGCGTAACATATTACCGTATGCAAACTGTACTGTATACAGTATGTATATGTATATTTAATGTCTTAACTGTGCCCGTTTAATTGAATTTTAAAAAATTATTTAACACGAACATTAAGCTGTTTACATCTTCCGCCTGAGAACAGTCACCCGTTGCTACCCAACGCAGAATGGTGATTGGCTGACACCATCTGACACCCCTCTGATTGGAGAAAAAAGACGTGCTAGTTTGCTATACATACTGTAACAGGAAGAGGATTTCTTTCTATTCAAAACGTGTATTTTAAAAGTTTAAGAAGTAAAAACCTTACAGCGTACACAGATTTCTAAACTGATCAGGATCGTTATCTTTGTCTTATGCATAATAATATTCACCGCTCTGTGCAGCAAATTAATAATAAACTTTATTTTATATAGCGTTTTAAACGAATAAGTAATTAGATTGCTCATAAACCTAATCACTTGCTTTTTCTTTTTATTTAGGCTCAGATTTCAACTATAGATCGTATTATTAATAACCATAATAACAACCAACCAACAAAAACAACCATATAAACATAATACCAACCAAAAACATAGAAAACAACCACAATACAAAATCAAATATATCAAACCATTTTACTCTCGCAAAGTCCTCCAATTATCATAATCCCGCCCCTTATGCAAAACCAAACCTTCCTCCCATCCCAGTTTATCCTGTTTATCATAAACAAAATCCACCTCAATTTTCAACATAAAGCATTACACAAAATCAATACCTCAACACTCCATACTCAACAACGATAATTCACAAACAGCCAGAACATGTAACTACACATTCCCAAACAGACCTAATTTCCATAGCCCCGCCCCTTATGCAAAACCAACATCCCTCCCCTGTTCTCTCTCTCCCCTGGCGGTTGTAATTGTTTTTATTTTCAAATAAATTTTAGCAAAGTCATGCATTTTAAAAATCTTAAGATTTTTATATTTATGTCTTTATTTAGTGGTTTCATTAGTGACAAAGGCTAAACTTTCTTGGAAAAATGTCTTTTATGTAAACCATGTTTGCTATTTATTCATTCAGGGCTAAAATATGTTCATTGTATTCTAATGAAAGAAGGGTTCCTTTCGCCGTAGTCGGGAGCCTAGCCTTTAACTAGTAAGTACTGTACTTACTGGGTTTTTGAGGGGGGGGGGAGAAAAATCGTTTTCCCAGCCTAACAGTATTGTTTTTAACCTGTAAATTTGCTGGACAGAGAGGTGAACATTATTACACAGAAGACAAAGATAGCGATTTACGTTGCATTGTGTATCGTGCTGCTTTAATACAGTTTTAAATAATTGGAAGTCTAAACAGTATCAGCTTTATTTATGGGTTTTAAATAAAGGTGATTTAAACGCGATTTAAATCAATATAAATGTTTATATTGTAACGCATAGGTGACTATTCATTGTTATTAAAATGACTTAAATTCGATCATGTTGTGATATTTAGAAATATACATTTGTTTGGTGCGAGTGAAGTTTTATTTAATCTCTGAGCCATACTGATTCTTCTGGAAGCCAGTTTTCGCCAGGGAGTAAAAAAAAACACACTATGGTATTCTCTCCAATGCAGTGCAGTTAAAAACATACCTCTGATGCTGCTCCTAAATGAATATCGTTTATGACCATCAGAAGCTTTATGCTCCTTTTCTTTTTTCCAGTGGATTGAACAGGGAGAGGCATTTCATGGTGTACTTTTCACTGATGAAACAACAGTGGCTCTGGAACAGTTTTCAACCATGTCGTTTTATAAAAAGGGGAGATATGCACACGTTACTGAAGCTAAACGTTTAGCCTTTGTCACTAATGTAAACACTAAATAAAGACGTATAGAAATCCCTACGTTACAGACTGTATATGGCTGGTATTGGTAGTTTAAAGAAAAAATACACACCAGTATTCCACTTTCTCCCTAAACATTTTAAGCATCAGAGTCTTACATGTGGTTATTTATTGCATAATTTAATTTTGAAAGCCACTGAGACATCAGGTACTACTGTTGTATGGTACAAGTGTGGTACTTTTAGGGGTACCACGGTACAGAACACTAGTTATTTAAATATGATTGATAGATAAATAGGCCCACTTTATTCATCCTGAAGAAGATAGAAGACATCCTGATGTCTTAACACAGATACTACAGTGCTTAAGTACTACTCACGTATATGTTTCTAGGTTTATATTATGCATTTCATACGGTCAAATTACTTTTGAGCAACTAATAAGAAGCGCGAAACGGTATGCGTTTTAGTTTCGTTTCGTGCTGGGACCCGTGGATTGATTAGAGATATCAAGTACATACAAGTCATTTTTTAAATGTTGTAGTTCGTCTTGAAAAAATGTTACGAGTACATCATCTATCAACAATTACACAGGTTCTGTTTCCATATTGCGGATTTTGGTTACGTAATATTATGTTCTAGATTTCACGTTGTGAATATATGATTTGGGCAAACAGAGCCGCAAAGAAGTACATTATGGGTGGTTGTTTTTTTTTTGCAGTTTTATCTAGAACAAGCGATGCTTAAACCTTTGTCTGATTCTTGTGAAACTATCCACACGACAGTTACAGTACCTAGGAGTTGACTTCAGTGATGTCACTGATGGGATGTTTCTAAAAATCCATCCTCTGTAAAACGTCTTCTCTAGTTGTCCTGCATATGTATTCGCTAATGAAGCTGTGTGTTCTGAGCCTGGATCTCTACATTTGTGTATGAACCAGCTTAGAGGGCTAAAGACAGCTTGTGTTTAAATTGAGTGTAAGGCAATTTATGCTTCTAAAGTCATGGTCAGCATTTTTGTACTGTGCTGTAAACTTGTTCTGTGCCAAGTCACATTATTTTATAGCGTTTTTATAGCGTTATCAAATCCGGTGGCGCGGTGTTAGTTTCCTGACTCCCATGTCACATGGTCTGTGATTGGAACCTGTAATACCGGTTTAATTCGTCACAGCCAGCACTCCGGTTGTAAAGTAGAAGCAGGCGAGATTTCCAGCGAAAAACACCTCCCCCTTCTTCAGGTGTGAGGGTCATCTGCTCAGAATGAAACGCTAAAATGTAATGTAGGCTCTGAATGGGTTCAATTGTGATTTGGGCTTGATTAAGGTCGCTGCCTTTCATCTAAAACCCTACTTGAATCCTTCTAAACTAAAAATCAGTGTTAGTGAGTTCTAAATAAAGAGGTATCCAGGTAACAGTGAAACGGGCGGACAGTCTGGGGAGATCGCCCGTTTTCCATGTAAATAGTTCCCTGGTTCCGCACCCCTTGGTGTTTCTCTCGCTCTCTCTCGGGTCACCTGATCATTAGCTCGAAAGATTTGAGTGCTTTGTGTATATTCTAATGGTAGTGGGGGCAGGGTGTGTGGGAACAGGTTTGGTTGAAATTGCATTGGAGATCTATGTTCTTCACACCTGAAACATTTTCTCTGAAAGCATTTTCTTCGCTGTTTAACCGATCTTGTTACAGCATGTTACAGTTTACTATTATTAACCATATTAATTTTAAGTGCTTAATGTAAAATCTTGTAAAAATATATTTTCATTGTTCAAATATACATTAAGTCTGACTATCATATAATAAGTTAAATACAAAACTAAAGAAAAAATAGGGTTAAATATAATTCAAAATATTTTGCTAACAATGTTAACTGTTTATGAATAATAAAATGTATTAGCTAAGGAGTAGGATGGCACAGTTGTTAGTATGTTTTTTGTTTTGTTTCTTTTTCATAAATACAACAGTAGTACCTGATGTCTCAGTGGCTTTCAAAATTAAATTATGCATGCAAACCTGTGAACTAGAAAGATAACTAAGATATCCATCCATTTATAATGGTGGCAAAGTGGTTAGCATTGCTATCTTGCAGCACTGGGGTCCTAGGTTCAATTCCTGCCATCCTGTGTGTGTGGGGCTTACATGTTCTCTCTGGGTTACATGGTTTTTCTCCATATGTGTGATATGACTCCCTCTCGCACTCCAAAACATACTGGTAAGTTAATTAGTTTATGGGAAACCTGGCCCTGGTCTGTGTGTGTTTGTGTCTGTCTGTCCTGTGATGGACTGGCGCTATGTCCAGGGTGTATTCTGCCTTGTGTCCGTTGCTTACTGGGATAGGCTCCAAATCCTCTGTACTGGATAAAGAGATTAGAAATGGAAGTAAAGGCACTGTGTGGATGGAACTATACACAGTGTTAGAAACCCACTATGAAATGGCAGCATCTCACTGAGAATAAAATATTTTTTACTGCTGGCTTAAGGAAACAGCCTTTCCACCTCTCTTGCACATCAGTATCCATACCTAGTTATTTAAACAAATTGCCTCTAATTATAAACATCTTAATATGCTGGCTCTGTGGATCCGCATCAGCTATGTTTGCCCATTCCTTCAATTCATGTGCATCCAACACACAGTTCAATGCCAGCAACTACACATAATCTAAAATACAATCCTTATTTCAGTATCTATGTAAACATATAGTCTGTTAACTTCATCATCTTCATCAAAAGTATGCCTAACCCCATTAGGAAGTGTTCTTGTTATAAGTGTATTCCTCAGCTTTCCCCAAACTATCTTCTTCTTGCCAACATCTCTAGTCTTTTATCCTGCAATAACTCAGCCAACACTTAAATCTCCAAAAGCTGCTTGTGTTAATTTCTTTAAATCACAAATATCATGTGTAAATACTGGCCATGTAATACTCTGCATTGTGGAATAATAGTTTATTTTAAAGGGAACTAGAGAAACTAAGAACTAGAGAAATCAAGAAAGGCTTTTTTTCTAGAATTAATAAATGCACATCCTGTTCACTGGGGAAATTAAATCCACACTGAGCAATCTTCAATATGTTCAGAATATGACAGCAAGAATCCTATCAGGGATGCATTACACCTGTTTTCAAGTCCTTGCACTGGTTACCTATCAGATTTCGAGTCAACTTCAAAATCCTTATCCTCCTTATATACTGTCCTACAACTGGTATTATTGATCTCCGAATTATTGTACTTGACATGACTTCATTCAGCCTTTCCTGAACGTCTATGACAGGCAGAGAGAGTGCTGTTTCTGGTGCGATCTTTTACAGCTGACATTTCACTGTTTTAAACGAACAAGAAATTAGATTGCTCATAAATCACTTATTCTATATAAACACAGCGTAATTGCCCTCTGAAAATCTTCTTTTTCTTGTTCGTTTTAGAGACCTTGATCGAAACTGATTTTAGATGTCAGAAAGAATTTATTTTCTCTGTATTTCCTACATTGCTTTGTCAAGATTTTAACTTTATATCTAACTTTATATCTAGGCTCAGATTTCAACTATAAATCGTACAGTAATTAATAGCAGTAAATACTGATGTTTATACATAAAAAAGTCATGCCTTGGAGTATAGACCCCCAAAGGAATGCCATAGACTCAAACTGCAAAATAAACACATACAGAAAGAAAGTATTTGTATTGTAATTGCAAATCCTGGTACTGTATGAGTGATTGGTATGACTTTCCTCATTACAAATCTCTTATTAGAATTTAAATTTCTCTGTAACTCCAGGTCAGAACAGAGAAAATGTAACTGCCTTAAGGAGTTTACGATTATGAAAAATAGAAGGATAAGCATGATACGCATGTCTTCTGTCATTTTCTAAGTCATGTTACTGAGCACCAAATCTTATTGAGAATATGAATCCATTTAAGGTTTATACCATTAAAGTAACAGTTTATTCCATGCTGAAAATGTTTGTACCAGACTTTTTTGAGGCCTGTTTAATTGTGTCTGAAGTCTGATGTTGTAAATTTTATTGTTAAAAAGATCCATGAAAATGTCACTACTAAAGTTAGCTGGTACTGTTGGTACTGTAAGTGGCAAGTAGAGCTCATATTTTAGATTTTGTGTAGTTGCTAGCGTTGAACTGTGTGTTGGATGCACATGAATGAAGCGACGGACACAAGGCAGAATACACCCTGGACATAGCGCCAGTCCATCACAGGACAGACACAAACACACACACACCAGGGCCACTTTAAATCTAACCTCAGAACCTTTCTTTTCAGAAGACTTAGTGTCTGTATCTGCTTCATTTTCTAATTTTGGTAGCACCTCTACCTGCTTGTCTTTCTTATATGCATTTACTTTGTAATCTGTGGTCCTTTTATCTGTTTTTACATCTACTGTATTGCTTTGAGATGCCACCTTTAATGGTGATATATCAAATAAAGTTTTTTATTATTGTTATAGGGAAACATGATCAGATTGTCCCTGGTTCAGAAAAAAAAGATCTAAAGTATACTAGTTTGTCACTCTTCTAATTCCCTTTGCTAAATGACTTTTCATACTAATCTGATCAATCTAACTGCCAGTTTTCTGTGCTTTCTCTATCCTGCTAGATTTGCAATTATTCTGAAAATTTTCATCTTGAAATAACTCATTTCTAAATACCTTTTTCACTGTTAACATCTTGCAGCAACTCTGCGACAAAATATACACTCTGACAGTTCATCCTGCTACCAACATTAAATAAAACAAATCTTAAGATTTCTATATTTATGTCTTTATTTAGTGGTTTCATTAGTGACAAAGGCTAAACTTTCTTGGAAAAATGTCTTTTATGTGTTGCGGAAAAAACTGACTTGCTTTAACAAAATATATTTACAAATCCTTTCACCTGGCATTTTCGTAGTTAGAAATTATGGAGCGCTCTATTAAAAGCAAGGGAGTTTTTATGTCCGTTGCAGTTCTTTTGCAACATGAATATAATTATATCGTTATTAATTTCTTGAGATACGCGATTCCATATTATATTCCCTTTTAATCAAATTCTAAAAGTATGCTTGTTGACTCCGGTATCGCGGTAGTTAAAGACTTCGATGCTTAAAATGTTTAGGGAGAAATGGAATACTGGTGTGTATGTTTTCTTTAAAGTACCGATACCAGCCATATACTGTATGTTTAAGTTCCAAAATTAATATCGTTTATGGACTTCACACGCGTTGCAGTATGCTCCTATTCTTTTTATGCTCAGGCACAAAGTAAAAGGGGATGCTTCATATTGCTTGACTAATTTTAAAAACTAAGTTAGAAATGCAGACGCTCCCTCGGTGCGCTGCTCTGGTGCGCCGGCTCTTACACAGTGCCTGTCTGCCGTAAGCGTTACAATATACATACCCAACACTGCTTGTACCCATCTGTCATGCAAATAAAACACCTTGAATTGAATTGAATTGAGGGGAGAGGGGGGGAATACTAAAGCCAATAATGGCTCAATACCCTCGATGGGCTTTGACGTGCTAATGCGTTGGTTTAACAGTCCGGGTGTGGCAGGCTTCCAATGTCAACTCGACTCGATTGGAAGACAATGAACATATTTTGTGATATTTAGAAATATAAATTTGTTTGGTGCGAGTGAGGTTTTATTTAATCTCTGACCAAGGGAAACGTTTCATTTTTTCAAAGAAATGTTTGTTAAAAAATTAAGTCATAGTTCTATGGGATTCAATCACAGACCATGTGACATGGGAGTCACGAAACTACTGTAACACACAGCGCCACCAGATTTAATAACGCAATAAAAACGCTATAAAATAATGTGACTAGGCACAGAAAAAGTTTACAGCACAGTACGATAATAAATGCTGACCATGACTTTAGAAGCATAAATTACCTTACACTCAATTTAAACACAAGCTGTCTTTCTGTATGAACCTCTAAGCTGGTTCATACAGAAAATGTAGAAATGCATTAGCCTGATTATGATTAAAAAACACATAATTAAACACGCGTTTGCGATTTAAATCAGAACACGATTTAAATCAATATAAATGTTTATATTGTAACGCATACTGTCCAGCCTCCATTTCTCTATAAAAATTTACTCTGTTGCACACACACACACAATAGAAGGAGGAACCGCTGTCAGAAGGGAAGATATGTTCAAAATATCGCAAATATCGATCATGTTGCGATATTTTGAAATATAAAAGTCAATTGATTGTCCATAATATCGCTATTCTATTTTTTCGAAGAAATGTTTGTTAAAAGAAAAGTCCGGTACCAGCTGGATTTGAACACACAACCTACCAGTTGCTAGGCACGCACCTAGACCAGTCGGCTACAACACAGCTCGCATGAACAGGCAGGCGAAACAGCCCTACACAGCCCTGTCGCAGCACACGAATACCATTATTAAATTCCTTAGATACGCGATTCCATATTATATTCCCTTTTAATCAAATTCTAAAAGTATGCTTGTTGACTCCGGTATCACGTTAGTTAAAGACTTCAAAGCTTAAAATGTTTAGGGAGAAATGGAATACTGGTGTGTATTTTTTTCTTTAAAGTACCAAGACCAGCTATATACTGTATGTTTATGTTCCAAAATTAATATCGTTTATGGCCTTCACACGCGTTACAGTATGCTCCTATTCTTTTTATGCTCAGCTACTAAGATTTCCCTTCATTGGTAAATTCAATATCTACAACGGGCACAGCAAAGACGTTTTTACTGTAAGTCTTTCTACGACAGACCAACGGACCACGAGTGCCCCTGTCGGTCAACCAATCACTTACTGCGGTGCCACGCGTCATCTTGCGTCATACTGAGCGACGTCACCTGCGGTACGTGTCTGTGACGCACACTTTGAATGGCTGCATCTGTACGTCTATTAAACGCATACCTTAGACGTCTAAATGTGGTCTACAATTCGTCTAGAATGAAATTCTAATATACGTCTAAAGTTATACGTCAATTATACGTCTATGTTTAGACGTTCATTATACATAAATGGTTGGAGTTCTATTATACGGATAAATTTAGAGGACTATTATACATATATGGTTGGAGTTCCGGATAACTTTAGAGGACTATTATACGGATAACTTTAGAGGTCTATTATACGGATATGGTTAGAGGTCTATTATACGGATAACTTTAGACGTCTATTATACGTATATGGTTAGAGGTCTATTATACGGATAACTTTAGACGTCTATTATACGGATAACTTTAGACGTCTATTATACGTATATGGTTAGAGGTCTATTATACGGATAACTTTAGACGTCTATTATACGTATATGGTTAGAGGTCTATTATACGGATAACTTTAGAGGTCTATTATACGTATATGGGTAGAGGTCTATTATACATCAAAGATAGGTTTTATAGGTGTAGAAACAAGTAAACCAAGCCAATGATTTGGTTTAGAAATTTATTCTGAAAATACACATTCACACCTGAAAAATTAAATTATACATTGTATGCAATCAATCAACAATCAACATATGGGCAATAATCATAAAAAACACAACTAGTCTTAAACTTCAACTACAAATTCTGGTAACATCAATATACAGTATAGTAATGACAAACACAAACTAATTATATTAACACACTATCTAACTCAAAACCACATTTTGATTCAAATATAAATTTTAAAATGTACAACTTATATATTTCCAAAAAAAACAAATATTACAATGGAAGTTAAGAAGATTTTTGTCCACCATTTGCAAACCCTGTCTAATTGTCCTAACAGGACCAGAAACCTATTATTTTCAGTGTCCAGATCTCCTGGCCCCCTGCCTTGCATATGCATTCTTCAAGTAACGCATTGCGTGCTCCTTTATATCTTTTTCTTTCGATGTAGGGTGGGACTTCAGCACCGCAGCTAGGAGAAAATTATATAATATTACTACTCAAATAAATGATGGTTAATATCTTCTTGAGTATAATCTAAAAAATGAACCATTAAGGTTTACTAAGCTCAAAGCTGAAATAAACGGATAAAATTAGAGAAACGGCAAAACGATTTTGTGTAATCTTCCCTTCACACTATTTTTATGTGCCATTTTTTGCTTATTAACATACTATTTTAATCAAAATAATATTAAGTAAGATCTGTATGTATTCAGATATTATTATTATTATTATTATTATTATTATTATTATTATTATATACTTACTCGTCAAAAGAGGATTGCTGAGATATTTGCGGATATACTTCTACGTTTGAAAAACGTGTCCAAAATGGCGACCAACGAATACTAGCAATGCATTGTGGTATATAACCGGAAAATATGCTGGGTTAGATATTTTCTCAACGTATGCGTTTATTAATGTTGTCGATATTATGGTTGAAATTTAACATTGATAATACATCGCGGCTATGTGCCCCCTGCTATGTGCTGATGTGCAATTTTAACGCATACAGTTAGTAAGGATCGGTCACTGTTATTATATACAGTATAATGACATTATGGAAAAGGATTGGGAACAGGCCTGGCGTCACGGGGGGAGGAGTGTCGTCCCTTCAGTTTTGGGCAAAAGGATTTACTTAACTTGTGCCCTAAAAAAATAGTTGTACTTTGTCAATGGTCAGACAACACTAAATGACACTAACAGTCACTCGGACTGTTTGATGGGCAGGAGGGCTATCCGTCCAGGAACTGCACATATCAGTGTCGTTATTGAGTGTCAACATTACGATCCTGTTTGCTCAGTTGGACCGATTCCTTGCAGTAGTTTATCATTATACTTAAAATCGTTATATAACTAGGACTAGTTATAGCAGTCTGTGCTTTCTGTTGGTTTTACAACATTTTTTTCTTAACGATTCAGAACGTCCATTTAGCTGCAAAAATGAACGCTTATGGTACTTTTCGCTCCAGGCAATACAAATCGTGAGAGTGACGAAAAATGTGAAACTGAACTTCATCGCAAATACCAGATTGCTAGTCGTCTTCTATCATGAAGCACTAACCAATGGCATAGCTGCGAGATTTCATTTGGGTAGCTGCACCGTACAGCTCCGTTTCAACTGAAATATCACCCCCCCTCAGAATTTCAGACGCCCCCCTACAGATTTTTCCCCGGGCACCGCGCACTGTTGTTGTCCATTGTTGTTGTGTTTTTTTCGTTGTACCCAGTGGGCAAAAGACGTATAATATACGTCTATTAAACGCATACCTTAAACTCTAAATGTGGTCGCAATTCGTCTAGAATGAAATTCTAATATACGTCTATTGTTATACGTCAATTATACGTCTATGATTAGATGTTCATTATACGTAAATGGTTAGAGTTCTATTATACGGATACATTTAGAAGACAATTATACATATATGGTAGGAGTTCCGGATAACTTTAGAGGTCTATTATACGTATATGGGTAGAGGTCTATTATACGGATAACTTTAGAGGTCTATTATACATCAAAGATAGGTTTTACAGGTGTAGAAACTAGTAAATCAACCCAATGATTTGGTTTAGAAATTTATTCTGAAAATACACATTCACACCTGAAAAATATGTATTTCAAATCATACATTGTATACAATCAATCAACAATCAACATACTTGTACATACTTTTGGTGAACAAAAAAATTCGCTCGCATTTCATCTTTCGCAAGCTATATGATTTAAAAAACAAACAAGTTGTTCTGCAAAGGAAATGAATAAACGCATAAAACCAAATCAAGACCTCTTTGAGTGTCCCAAATTACATGTTCTGTAAAACAAGACAGGAAAAAAGGTACCGCTGGCATCCGGATCCAGGATCTCCTCTTTATGAAACAGGTGTTTTAACCAGCTTTACCACAGTGCCGGCAGAACACTATTCTTATACAGGTGGGTACCCACCCTCAAACCTTTGTTCTCCCGCTACTTTACCTTTGCCTACTGCCCTGTCTCTCTCACACCTGAAGAAGGCTCCACGGCCGAAACGTTGTTGTCTCTTTCTTCTTTTTTTCCAGCATGAAATAAACCTATTACCTATTCTTATACAGCCGCTTGGACACACCGCTCTGAGACATCTGAGGTCGATGTGCGCTGAGCCTGGTCGGTGAGCAAAATCATGCCCGGAGGGGTGGTTTGCGTGTGGTTAAGGCGATGGAATGCTAATCCATTGTGCTTTGCATGCGTGGGTTTGAATCCCATCCTCGTCGGTTTATGTCTTCGACTTGTGATCCGTTTCTAAGTGGGACTTGATTTCTTTAGCTGCTGTAGTAGAGCATTAATATTTCTAGCGTTGGCTGAACATGGCTTACAGCACTAGCTGACAAGCTCTCTTAATAGATTAAATTTATGCTTTGTACTGCTTCCACCTGATATTAATAGTAGTCCTGATGAACGATTTAGGGACATGGCGCATCTTGAAAATGTTCTTGTTAATTTCAGTTTGGAAAAAATGCACTCACCAGAAGCAGAAACTGGTCGTATCTGCAAAATGCGCAATGCAATAGCAATGTCTTGCTATGAGTCCTTACCTGTTACAGGAGGCGTTGTAGGACTTTTTAGCTCAGAAAAAGCTATCAATTCATCTTACATTTCTACTCCATCAATATTAGCAATGTTATCTTTACTAAGCTCTAAATATAGCTCTAATTAAATGCAAATTTTAAAATACATTTTAAAATAAATGCTATTCCATATATTGTAACTTTGTGGTATTTAGAATTTTTATCTGAGGATGCAAGGGAAAGTATTATACAAATGTGAAAGAGGCTTGTATTTTAATACAATTTTCGATCAAAAGAAAACCAAAATCCGTATGATATTACCGTCAATATCCCTTGATATCAACGTTCAGTTGAAAGATTTGAAGAAACTCTCAAACAAGCAACTGCAGTAGCAGAGAGTTTTGATTTGAACCGATGCTTGCAGCTCAATACTCCATTCGTCCTTGAAAGAAGCAAAGACAGGGATGTTTTGAGTGTCTCCATGATCCTCTTCTCAAGCCAAAAGAAAGGTTTTATATGATCCTGATCCCACTAGAAAAAGGGTCAATTTCCGCCTGCACTGATGTCCCTTCAAACGTTTTACGTTAAGAACTCTGGACGTTTATACAGTGGAAGCCTGGTCCATTTCTTCTTCTGAACGAGACTATGGGAGTGAGTATTTTGATGTCGAACTGGGATTTAAATAAAGAGGAACACTAAACTACATTGGGCTACACGTGTGACAAAGCATTTACTGTTCGACCCCTCGATAGCTCAGTTACTAGATCTTAAGACTGTAAACAAAAACAGCGGGCATTTCTTATGTCCCTGGTTTGAATCCAGCTCGAAGGATGGTGTTTTCTTGTTCCTTAATCAAAAAGTGAAAATTGCTAATTTGTCTTTCACTTTGATGTTCACCCGAAAGCTCAGTATACAAAGAAGTAGAGGCTCCTGTTCTGAATAATCCTCACGTCTGACTGTTTTGCTTAGACCTTTAAAATGTACACTGTGGACTGTTTGCTCTTCCTAACACAATTAAAAAGCCGCCGACAAACTTACCAATCGGGAGTTTAGTTCAGTGATAGCGCGCACTTAAGACGCTCCGTTTTCTATCGCCGGCATCTCTGTATTCTTTTTAAACGCGATATCTTTTATTCTTCGTGTGTGAATTTCAGGGAGACTCATAAACTCTTTGTCTGTTTTAAAGATACATTATTTTAAACCAGACATAATGAAAGACGTAGTAACTAGACACACGTACAAAACACATGAATAGTAGCGGCTCTGAACTGAATGTGGTGCTGTATGGGAACGCGATGCAAACGCCAATGGCACACTGGATAACGTGTCTGATTACGGATCAGAAGACTTTAGGTTTCTACTCCTTCCTGGTTCGTGAAGAAGCTTTTAAACCACGCTACTCAACACTGACATCGTAGTATGTGCGGTCCTACACAACCTTACTATCGACTGGATGAGTCTTCTGTTCAATCTCCGATTCTTTCCGCACATTCCTGCTATTTCACCACCGTTATTGTAGGATAACAGCCAAAGACACGAGAAGATATACTATTCCGAACAAATGTCTTAAAAAATCACGTTAAAAAGGGTGACAATAAGTTTTTGTTTCTTTAATGTAACCTTACTTTTGCCTGTAAAGTTCACATTATTTTCTGTAGCCGCAAATCCCCAATATTTCTGCTGTCTCCCGAGAAACACAAGCGTGGAGTCAAATCATATTAAATAACACAACACATCTATTAATTTAACACCCAGATGTGACAGAACACATGTAAGACTTACACACAGCTTTTAATATGCTATAGTGAATTTGCAAGTGTCCTGGGGAGGGAAGAGAACTGATATTAAGGAAATACATATTTAAAGGGGATGTAAGTCTTAAATGTGTTTTGTCACATCTGGGTGTTAACTGAATAATTTTTTAGCATTATTTATTTTGTTTTGACTCTATACTTGTGTTTCTCAGGAGACAGCAGAAATATTGATGTTTACATTTATTTTCACATTCCCGGTGATATTGACTTAGGTACTCAACTATTTACTCGTAGTTTGACTCGTGTCAAAAGTTGAAAATCTCTGCAAACATCAAGATGGCTAAGGACGTGGAAAGAAACTCAATCACATTTAGAGAAAGTAATGTTTAGATCGGATTAATTCGAAGTGTGTCTCTGCGTGCGTTTGATCTACCAACGTTGTGTTTAACTGAAGGAAACCCTGAGTGTGGCATAGAAACTAACACATGTCGTATTTTTTCTACATTCACAGATTTTTGGCTAAAGTAAAAACAAATCGTTGTCATTTTCTTGCCAGCTGGCAGTAATTCTTTTGCATTGATAAGAAAGATGAGCACTTTATCTTCCGCAATGTGTGGATTTCTTGAAAAATAAGCTGTGCCAAAAATGAAATGAACACTTCTTTTAAACATAATGCAGAAGCATGTTGTCTATACCAATAAACGGTGCGAGAAGACAGGAAGAAAGGCACCGCTGGGATTTGAACACAGGATTTCCTGTTTATTAGACAGGAGCTTTAATCAACTAAGCCACAACGACGGCGAAGCAGTATCCTTTTACAGCCAATTGCACACACCGCTCTGTCACATCTTCGTTCGGTGTGCGGTGAGCCTGCTCGCTGAGCATGTTGAGAAAGGATGTGCAATGGCTTTTATCCGGCAATTTCATTACCAAGGAGCTCAATATGCTTTTGATGATCTACAGGGTGTCCAGTGCAACACAGGCGATGGACTGCTAGGATTTGGAGCCAGGATTTCCCGTTAACTAGACAGGTACTTTAACCAACTAAGCCACGGCGCCGGCAGAATTCTCCTCTTTTACTGCCACTTGGACACACCGCTCTGAGACACCTGCGTTCAGTAAGCGCTGAGTCGGCTGGCTGAGCACGTTCCCTCCTTTACATTCAATAGGAGCCCCGACACGAAGAGAAATGGCTTTTATTGTGCACTTTTCATGTCCAATGCGCTTGACATCTCCCAAGGGCGACAGAGTTCATTTACGACACTTTTCCTTTCTTTCTTTCTTCTTTCTGTACTCTTTGATGAAACAAAACGAGAAATCATGTAAGGGAAAATGTCTTTTTTCATGGAGAAAACATGCACCAGGAAATGTTGTGTTTAGAAGAAGTGAGTTAACATGAAAAGTGACCTAATTTACCGGAGCAAATGCTCATCTAGCAAGATCTGCTTTACTACTAGAGAGAAGTAGAGTGAAAGACGTGATCATTTCACGCCGTTGTGGAACAAAACGCTTTTTTCTTGGAATTCTAAATCAATTAGAAATTCAGAGCGACACATAAAGGCTTTGTCTGCTTAAAAGTGATGATTTTTAAAAACTGATAAAAATGTAGAAAACACGTTTCTCACGTAGAAATTTAAGATGGGGGTGGGGTATTACTAGTAGCGGCGCTGAACTCACCATGGTGCAATTCAGTTACGTGACGGGCTAGTGGTTTAATGGATAACGCGTCTGATTTCGGTTTATAAGATTGTCGATTTGACTTCTACCGGGGTTGTGTGATTTAAATCAGGCTCCTCAGAAATAGATGTCCGTTATGTAAATGAACCGCACCTGAAAGCAAACGTTGGGTCTGGGTTCCTTTCTTTCCTGCATGAAATAGCAAATCGTTACAAAAAAAACACCAACTAATGTCCAATAGTCCAATAGTTAGTTATTTAAGTAAACATGAATATACTGTAAGGTCTTGGTACATGGGAGTGGATTTCAACCACAATTAAAAAAGGGCAAATTATAATTACAGGCTTCAGACACTTTTTCATACAAAAGTGACCAAACACTCCCTAACTTTCAGGTTTGCTTGAACCTGTAACAAAAAAGCGGTCTGAAACTTCCATTCTCTGATGTCACTTTCTCTAAAGTCAGACGTGATGTTTCGCGGACGTGCAGTGTGCCTTTTCTCTTGTCGTGTTCAAGATGAAACGCTGCATAAGCTCCTGACTGCGTGTTCTGTACTGTTCTGTTATTTCGTTCAGATTACCTATGTGGTGTACAGATAAAACTGAACAGCGTGGTGTAATTTCCGGGTTTGGCACCAGCAACACCTGCAAACCCATCAGCTGACCTCGACGTGATTTGAACACGCAACCTGATCTGGAATCAGACGCGCTACCGTTGCACCACGAGATCACTCGCTACACGTGCTTTTAATTCCCCCAAAGAGAAAAATCAGCGTCCCTGAAATTTTTTTTTTTCATTCTCTTCTGTTAGGAACACCGCAACGAGGGTCTCTTCTTCCCAGACCACAGATTATTCTTCCTGCTCGGCTCTCACACAGGGAGCAGACACACCGTCTCCACTAATGTGTTTACTACATCTATAGATCTGCCCCCCTACAGCCCCGATATTCCTGGACAGGATATTTACCACCAGCCTCGTGAACTTCTCATCTTGACCTCTCCCAGGAGGAGCACAATTAACACAGAATCCCCTCTCCATTTAGCATTTATCAAATTGCATGGATGCAGACATCACTCAGAATCACCTGTATGATTCTCCCAAATTCAGACTGGCTGTGCTTTCAAAAATGTATAGGTGACTAGCTTCCTAACAGTTTTAACAGCATTTGAAAAAGGCTGTTGATGCATTGGGCTTGAACTGACCCCGGGTCAACTGCTTGGAAGACAGCTATGCCCGACACTACACCATCAACGCGCACACCACAGAGCCCCTCAGAACATCATACGATAATGCCACTGATATCGGAAGCTTTCTCCAGCATTTGTGATGATTCCACATATTGCGAAGGAATCATGATATTGTTCAATACTGTCGCTAGACGTTCGAATGGGTTTCAGGGCCAGGTGGACTGTTTCCTAGAGAGTCACGAACCGCAGTGGTATTGTATTGCAGTGAGACAACACAATGCCTGCTAGACTATTCATGCTAAATGCCACAGATTGTGTTTGTCCAGTCGTGTCAGTCATCCTGAAGCTACGGAAAGTCAGACGGAAATGTGCTGTAATACTTTCAGGAAGTTAGGATTTGTTTGTGCAAAATCCGAGAACATTGCTCTGTTATCTTATATCTTTGCTCTGTCATCGTCATCAAGGCTCTGTCATCTACTGCTGAAAATGAGCAGTGATTTCTCAGAATGCCCTATGTATCCAAAGGATGTAAACTATGTAATAGTTAAACCTATGTAAACCTAAAGCTATAAGGGGAAGACAAACGTGAAGCGTTACAGCAATGGCATATCATGAGATGATTAATCGCAATTTCCGTAGGAGCCCCATGGTTGCCTGGCAACTGTCAGCTTTGCACAGTGGCAGTATCGTCGCCTACGAGGTTTAGCAGAGGTGCAGTTATTGCGCCTCCGACTTGAAATACACGCGATTTGAAATACAATCAGTGGGAGCAATTTTTGACAGTCTCGTGAGAGGCTGAGCAAGGTGTTTAAAGACAAATTTTGTCATCGTATCATCAAGCACAAAGAAGCGTGTTTTTGTCTTCTCAACAGAAATGTTCTTTAGCTCTTTCAGCGTTATGCAGGGAACAACGTCCGTCGAGATCACCTTTGAGTCAGTGCAAATGTTTGTGAGCCGTCAATTAAATTTTATATTGGTTGTACTGGCGTGCTGCTTGTCTGTGAAACATTAATCTTCTGCTTCTTCATGCCGAATCATCTGCAAGGGTCGTGTTTATTCAATGTTTGCGCACAGCGCTCCATCAGGAATATTTTGTCCTAGTTCAATAAGGACTTACTGCACGCATTCACAAACCTCACAAACCGATAAAACCGGTTCGCTGGTTAAAATATTTTATTAAATGTGAAAAAAGGTCTGATTGTGAAAAGCTCAAAATGTTAGTGAAAAAATCAGTAACATTAGGAAAAATGAACTGTGGGAGCCCCATGACTCCCCATGTCATGCTGTATTTCTCGCTCATTCTACTGGGAGTGGTGCCGTCACTTCTGGATAAAGACTCTCAGTGGTCATTCCAGACAGGTCAGGTATGACTGTGCTTTGCCACAAGAACCTCAGAGATTGTAAGCTGGGTAGTTTCAGATCAGTATTTTATTAAAGGTTCAAGCAAACCCGAATACCTTTGCAAGAGACATTTCAGAATCCTAGTCAAATCCAGTACGATTGCTGGATCCCTCGAATTCGGCTGAACTATACCACAGATCTGCAGTCCACCATTAGAATACTGTGGGTGTGTTGTATAAGCCATACCGCCCAAAATAGTTCTAAAACAGGAGATGCATCCTCGTTTAGGAATGTGGTATAAAGTGAAATGGTCTGGGAAGAGTCCTACGTTTGAACAGTTCAAAATAGACGTAAAGGGGGATTTACGGACTCTTTCGAAAGGTAAGAACAAGCTGTGCGGACCTTATCTTTATTTACCTTGTGTAATCGTTTTTCATGAAGTGTAATTGTATTTTAGCATGTGCCCCTGCTGATGTTATTGATAGATTATATGTGCTCTTGTTTGTATTGTATGTATTTTTGTTGTTCAAATAAAAAGTAAAAAACACATCTTTCCGGATGTGGCTGCTGTAAAAATCAAATGACATCGAGGGTGCTGTAGGCAGAGGTCTGAAGCCTGCTCCACAGAAGATCTTTATCCAGAGGTGTTAAAGAAGTCGAGATCTCGCCATGAGAGGGGAAGCATCTCAGAAAAAGCAGGTGCAGTCGGTTCCACGGTCATAACGCCACTAAGTCAGGCGACAAGAGCAAAAGCCACCCAGGTTCCTCCTGGCAAGTAACGAGACAAAGAGACAGGGTACAGTGGGTAGTGTGGCCGAGTGGTCTAAAGTGCTGGGTTAAAGCTCTAGTCTCTTCAGGTGGGTGGGTGGATGGATTTGAACCCCACTGCTGCCAGGTGCTTCTGTCAAGACCCCCTTTCAGCTAAAAGGGAGGGAACTGCTTTTTGGCAGTCTCTCGAGAAACTAAGCAAAGTGTTTAAAGATACTTTCTCAGCTTGACATCAACGCAGAAAACAAAAACCTTCTTGCGTCCTCTCAACCCAAAAGCGCTTTTCCACTTTTTTTGTTATGCAGGGAACGACGTCTGCCCAGATCACTTTTGTGTCAATGCAAATCGTAGTGTGCCCTCCGTTTTAATGTTGGTTGTGCTGGCGTGCTGCTTCTGTCTGTGAAACTTGAATGTTCTGCTTCTTCACACCGAATCGTTGGCGGGGGTTGAGCTTGTTAAATCTTTGCGCATAGCGCTCCTTTGGAAGTACTTTGACCAAGTTCAAAAGAGATTGTGGAATTTACTTAATGCGTTCAAAAAGCATACCTTGCACGACAGATTTAAATGTGGAATGGAGTCTGCTTCTTGCTGTTGTTCCTGTGGTTGCAGTTAGAAAGTTGACCGTGCTTTCACATTCTGTTAACAGTATTCACTGGGTGAGCTTTATCAATTGGTTCGTAAAGGAATCTCTGCTTCAGTTCCAGAAAAGTCATCTGTAGTGTGTTTTTTTCTGTGCACACGGCCGTCTTTTGAAGCTTGTAAAAATGCCGACAAAGTTCATTTTTCTCCTCTTTAAAAGAATAAGGATGGGCTGGGGGGAGCTCCGTTTACCACTCTTTCAGCCAACCGCCAAACTCGCGAACTGATTAAACTGCAGAGCCACATGGAGCCTTTCTACATTCTCAGGGTTAGGGTGATAAAAAAACTTTGCTGGTATTAGCTTGCCTGCTGGGAGTACCTCTTCTTCACTGATAAGCAAGATTTGTGTTTCATCTTTTGCAAGCTGTATAGATTTCTTTAAAAACAAGTTGTTCCAGAAAGGAAACGAACACTTGCTTTCACCTAAATTAAGACGTATGGGATTTGTCTGTAAGGACAAATTCTGTACAGTAAGACAGGAAGGAAGGCACCGCTGAGAATCGGACCCAGGCTTTCCTGTTTACTAGACAGGCGCTTTAGCCAACTAAGCCACGGCGCTGGCAAAGTGCTGCCTTTTTACAACCACTTGGACACGTCTCAACTGCTCTGAGACATCTGCGTTCGGTGTGCACTGAGCCTGCTCACCTTGCAAGTTGCCTCATTTACATGCGATAGCTCCATGACTAAGAGAAAGGATGAGAAATGGCTTTTATCTGGCACTTTTCATGTTGGAGGATCTCAATGTGCTTTCCGTTTACAAGAGAATGTCCAACTCATGTAGCTAGAGACATAGACGACAGTGCTCCACTGAAATCTTGATCTCACAACCCTCGGCATGAGAGATTGCAAGCTGGGTAGTTTCAGATCACGTTTTTATTAAAGGTTCAAGCAAACCCAAATATCTTTGCAAGAGACATTTCAGAATCCCAGTCAAATGCAGTACGATTGCTGGATCCCTCGAATTCGGCTGAACTATAGCACAGATCTGCAGTCCATGATTAGGAAAACTGCTGGTGCATTGTATAAGCCATACCGCTCAAAATAGTTCTAAAACAGGAGATGCATCCTCGTTTAGGAATGTGGTATAAAGTGAAATGGTCTGGGAAGAGTCCTACATTTGAACAGTTCAAAATAGACGTAAAGGGGTATTTACGGACTCCTTCAAAATGTAAGAACAAGCTGTGCGGACCTTATCTTTATTTACCTTGTGTAATCGTTTTTCATAAAGTGTAATTGTATTATAGCATGTGCCCCTGACGATTTTCTTGATACGTTATATGTGCTCTTGTTTGTATTAAATTTAATTTTGTTGTTCAAATAAAAAGTAAAAAACACAACTTTTCGGATGTGGCTGCTGTAAAAATAAAATGACATCAAAGGTGCTGTACACAGAGGTCTGAAGCCTGCTCCAAAGAAGAACTTTATCCAGAGGTGTTAAAGAAGTCAAGATCTCCCCATGAGAAGGGAAGCATCTCAGAAAAAAGCAGGTGTAGTCATTTCCACGGTCATAACGCCACTAAGTCGGGTGACAAGAGCAAAAGCCACCCGGCTTTCTCCGAGCAAGTAATGAGGCAAAGAGGCCTAGTACGGCAGGTAGCATGGCTGAGTGGTCTAAGGCACTGGGTCAAGGCGTAAGTCTGTTTGGAGGTGTGGGTTCAAATCCCACTGCTGCCAGCTGCTTTTGTTGGGACTCCTCTTCATCTGACTTCAAATGAAAGAGAAGGAATTGCTTTTTGACAATCTTAGGGCAATGGATGTTAAGTTTCTGCAGCTGAAAACACAGGCAAAACTGCTCCATGTGAGGCTTGAACTCACAAGCTCGGCATTACTCCGCCGTGTACTGCTGTATAAGTACCGCGCTTACTGGAAGGTTGCAGAAACTTTGAGAGAACTGTGCTGGAAACGTAAATTACAGATTTCATTATCTGCACATTTAATAACTAGGAGAGATAACTCCTTCGGGTTCTAAAGCTCATAAGTGCACTTTAAGAAGTCTTTGCTTTTGTGAGATGGATCTCCGAGGTGCACCTATTTTCTTATTACTAATGATACCTCTACATTGTGAATTATTTGAAGGAACGTGGCGTTAGTTGAAATAAGCACTGAATGGGTTAAAACCTGCACTCTTTGAATTGCTAAAGCAAGACCTTGAGGAGAATAATTCAACATACTTGCACAGGTCACTCGGCCACGGACAAGAACGATCAGCTACCACCACTATTATTATTGTTATTATTATTCAACCAGTTGGGGAACAATACAGTCGAACAATCCCACTGTTCTTATTGCAAGAAAAATAACATGAGACCACTGTAAGAGGAAGAGTGTTGTAATTGTTTGAATAATTGATGTCTATTTTTCACTCTTATGGGCAACCCTGTGAGTAGTATAAAACGACACCTTTCGTCAAACTTTTGACAGGTACCACGCCCCATTTTCCAGCCAATGGGAGTCAGCGGTGGTTAGCTGTCCCGCCCCCTCAGGAGCCAATGGTGTGTCGTTAAGGATCGGAACTCCCGCCTTCCCCCCCCCGGCCGGTCGGTCGGTCGGTCCGGAGCCTCAGGGTCCCAAAGCCCCAAGGCGCCGCATCCCTTGCTTTAGGTGTGTGAAAGTGTGTATTGGAAGGGGACCATGTCTGCAGCGGGGTTGAGTGCGCTCTATTATAACCCTAGGAAATCGGGTAGTTACGGCGGCGCGGGGAGTCTGGTGCGGGCCGCGAGATCCTGGGGTGTGAGCGGCGCCAGCTGGGCCGGGTGGCCGAGTGGTTGTCTGGCCAGGCTGCTTATACGCTGCACAAGCCGTGTCTCAAAAGCAGCAGGGTTTTAAGCACACACACACACTGACTGCGTAAAGTCTCACGGAAAGAACTCGCAGGACAAACACCATGTGAAATGTGAACCGCTTTATTTCAACAGTGGATTTTCAAACACAGAAACATGCGCAGCATCACTTTTTACACAAGTTACAGACTCCAGTTTGCAAGTATGTGAAATGTGAACCGTTTTATTTCAACAGGGGTTTTTCAAACACAGAAACAGCGCAGCAGCACTTTTTACACAAGTTACAGACTCCAGTTTGCAAGTATGTGAAATGTGAACCGCTTTATTTCAACAGTGGGTGTTTCAAACACTGAAACAACGCAGCACACATGCGTTACTGGCTCCTGTTTGCAATCAATAATTAAATGTTGGTGTGGAAAATTAGTTCGGGACGCGTAACCACCACCCCAACATTGCTGAGAAACTTTGAGGCATCTGAAAAAGCATTCATAACCCCCTTCCGCTCCTCATGTCTAAAGCCATGTGAACCACACTGGGCGATCCGATCTAGCAGAGCAAAAAAAATTGCCTGCGTAATCAGCGGGATGGTGTTACCACAGGTTCTGTACAAAACACGCTGTATTTTGGAATACACACTGTAGAACCCCCCAGGCTTCCTTTTCTGATCTGAAAACATCAGATCTGCAATAATTTCACTCAAGTTCTTGACATACACATCTACCTCTTTAACAAATTTAAGGACATTAGCATTCGACTCTTTGTTTTGCATATCAAGCTTTGTAGAGAGAAGTGTGTAAAGCACTCTTAGTAAGAATTCAGACGTATCCATTCGAAATTCTTCATTCTTCGGACGATGGCACACCCGGGTCTGTAAAACAGAGTGAAATCTGTATTCACACTTTACATAGATCTTTTTTTTGGCGTCTGTAAAAATAAGAATAGTGTTTCTTTTGCAACGCATCGAAAGTCACGTCTACTAATTTTTCATCCAGCTGTTCAAGTGTGGCGTGTACATGCTCGTATGGGGAGCGGTCCTCAATTATATTTTTTAGCAACTGTTTTATGCACCGCTCAGTGTCATTTGTAATGGTGTACGAACCCAGACACCGGGCGGTGTACAGAACAGCCGATAAAATTCGGGCTAAACTGAGAGACTTATAAATTTCTAAAGCGGCAAACGTCACGTCTTCAGACCCATCTGTGTAGCCACCAGACAGGCATGTGTGACCCCGCTGCCCGGGATGGTCAATCAAACAGGCCGGGCAGTCATCAACCAGGACCCCCTTTAAACAGTGTTTGAAGATGCAATAAACTACTGCTTTCACAATCTGGGGCATAACATCGGGCTCATTAGGGACATGGGCATCAGCTTTATTAACATTTGGGCGAACACACAAGCATAGACACGAGACATTCACTTGTGCCGGTAGGCTGAAGATTGACCCGTCCACATCCTCTTTATTCTATTAAAGGAAAAAGAAAAGGAAGGCTTAACAAAATAGACATGCTTTGTACCTAAAATATCGAGCATTTAATGCACTTTTGAGCTAAGGTTTTTCGTTAATATTTACCATTTGTAGCGTGGTATCATCGCTAGCACCCGGCAGTTCTTCAACATCTGGTACCCCAGCTGAACTCACACCCCCACCGCTGTCACAGGGTGCAGTCGGGTTTTGCTAAAAAGAAGACCAAGTAGTAAAATGACATATGCTAAGCACAGATACAACAATTCCACGATCAGAAAAAATATTTTAGCCGCCTACCTCTTCACTTTGTAGAGTAGCGGACCCCGTTGTTTCTCCACACAAAGAAGCCATCTCAGCAGCTCCGCGGTGTCTGACAGCTCCAAGCACGCACTGCGACCCTGTCAGGCCGGAGCGTTTAAGAATATGCGCCAATGGTGTAACACGCCTACATAACACAAGACATTTTTCAATTGGTTGTGATGCTTTAAAACGCATCACAACATTGGTTGTGATGACCCCCCCCCCCCGATTTATCGAGAGCGAAAAGTATTCACATATCAGTTTATACGTTTTAAAGTATTAACACAAAACGCAAACACAAATGTTGTGTTTCACCAGAAAAGAAATTTTAAACATGTGGGGTTGGTCTTAAAGTTTTTAAAATAATATAATAAGACACAGTTTATTTTTAATAACACATTCGCGACAGCTTTTTCGAAAGTTTGAGATAAATTTCCACACAGCGCAAGCATAAAAGTCTTTAAGGTATTAACAGGCAACAAATGATGGGGTGTTGTTCTTCATACTTTAACGGATTGGTCCTAAAGTTCTAAAATTGTTTCCCAGTAGAGATAATTTGTGATGTTATTGGACACGGGCGGTGTGTGGGGGTTAGTTAAAGGCTCTGGAATGCAGAGTTGGGGGGAAACCCCCAGGGAAAGTTTACAAACATTTTAAATTCATGTAAAGTTTTCTAATTTACAAGCACCACATGTATTTCACTCAAAAATGTTCTTAACATCGCATCGCGAAAAACTAAAACCTCAAAACGACATGCTTGGTTTGTGAACACGTCCCTATAAAGAACAGATACATTTTCTTATAGCGTTAATAAAAAACATTTTGCTTGATAATATTCTTAGCGGTCTGTTGGTGAATCAAACAAAGACACCGCGGCACATTTTCGCCACATTTTAACAGCTATGAAATTTAGACACCGTTGTATGCCTTAAAATAATATAGATTTTAACATTATAACGGTCTAAAACGTTTTCTAAAATGATTCTTAAAATAATTTATACAGACCAGTACGTGCACCCCCAATGATACCTAAGATTAATGGTTTTATGGGGGGCCATGTGTGTTTCTTAGAAGAGAATGTTGATCGGTTTGGGTATAAGTACCAGCGGTTTAACAGGCGAAGTTTTGGCTGGATTCCAATTCTTACAGTCTCACGTTATCGCCTAACTCGTCAGAATGGATCACGCCGATCAATTACAACAGTCTGAAGATAATCTATTTACAGATTAAAACACTGTTCGACTTGATAGACGAAGACGAGGACTCCACGAATTTCAGTGGTATGTATATCTGGCTTATTGTGAGACAATTACAACGTCACGGTGCATGTCTCATGTTAGCTATAGTTACAAAACGTTGTATAATATTTGTATACTAGGCAATATTGAATTATTATAATGGAATTACCAGGGAGTTGTTCCGTAATGTGGTCGTGACTGTGTGTATCCATTCATTTCCATAAGCCCCGAAAACCACAGCTGTAAATAGACCAGTTACGGCGCAACCCAACACTGGTGAGTAATTACGACAATGTTTTGAATAACGCTTTACGACCATGTGACTCTTAAAGACACAGGGGTATATACTCCACACCAAAACTCGTATGTGTCTATTCCGCAGACGCGGGCGAAGGGACAAGTCGCTACACATTTAAAAAACCTTGTTTGGGGTTTACAATACCACCGCAAAAACTTGTGGAGACACATCCAGATGTTCACGTCATACCAGAGGGTGCGGGGCATATTATCAGATCGCCTGAGAGAAGAGGTCGGTATTATATAAAACATTCTTTTACCATGGCCATTTAAACGTGTCTATAATAAAAATCCCACCGTTTTTCTATTTTTGGGTAATTTGCGGTGTTGAGTTCTTTCACTAATGGTATTTTCCCACTCCGTGCAGACCCCGGACCTTCAAAAAATAAACTGCGACGAGCCAACACATTAACTGGGTCAACGAGCTCAAAACGTCTGAAATCAACAAGCAAAGGTTAATATAATTTAAGCATGGTCAAGATGTGTTATGATCCACTTACAGTAAACGTTACTTCTTTTGTTAGGATGTTAATTCGCTGAAAGATCCTACTTCGCATAGTTTTCTCTTTGGGAGTGTTAAAAAACCTTATTTTAAAACTGCTTAGCTTTTAAAGTTAAAAGCGACTGGTCTGTGCCAGGGTCTATAGGCCGTTAACCACGCCGCTTGACCCAGTAGCGCCACCACAGCCGTAAAGGAAACCGGTGTAACAACATGTCCGGGTAACTTGTTCCATTCACCCGCAGCCCTTTGTGTAAGGATGCGCCACATGTGTGGCGTTTTTATCATAGTTATCGTAGTTTTCTGATTTTGACCGTTTAGATTGCATTGATTGGTGTGTTGAAAAGTCTTTTATTTTTATCACAGTGTAGTTTTCTGATTTTGAGATGTGGAGCATTGGCGTGGTAATAAAAAGTCTTTTATTTTTTCACACAGCAGCTGTATCGACGCGCGGCGAAACAAGTGTGGCGGAAACGTCGGACCCTAAGGTGGTGACTGCATCGGAGACGGCTGTTAAGACGCTGACCAAAGCCAGACGTGTCAAGCCTGCGGAGAGAAATCATAACGCGCCTAAAGACTTGGTGTTGGGTGATGTGCTAGATTCAGTGCGCTGTATTACACAGTCACTATCAACGGCGATCACTAATGAGGTGTCCAAAAAACGAGCTTTAGAGCGTTTAAGAGCGGTTTTAGCCGGTGTACAGACCTTGTTTCCAAAACAGATCCAGGTTTTCACCGCTAACCTCTTAGATATAATTTCTACAGAAGATGCCGCTCTAAGCTCAGGATTTCAGACCATGATGATGATATTTCATGCTTCATTGGTGCAAATCCCCGGTGATTAATGACTAAGCATGCGGTCTAAAAAGTGTTTAAAAGACCGACCGCTTGCCACCATCAAGCGTTTGTACATAAATAAAAGAATTAAACTGGCAAAAGCATGTTTGTTGCGTCGTCAAAGAGAGAGGCATTCAGAGAGAGGCATCAGATTTCCCAAGGGTCGCCCGAACCACGCAATGAAAATGCAGTGGTAGAAAATAACTTAATGCCCGAGGGTGTTGTAGCAGAACAGGATGGCAGTAACCGAGAACCGGTTGTACTGAACGATCTGAATCAGGTTGGTGGCGGTGCAGGGGCGAATAGAGACCCCTTAGTTTTCCTGGAGCGTATACGTAGTTATAACAGGTCTTATAATAATTTTAGAGCAACAGAGCACCATGAAGAATTTCGTTTTGTTAATCTCGACAGAATAACCTCGTATGTACAGGCTATAGACGCTGGGCATGGTGCAGTCCAGAGAATATTGGATGAACTTTCTCCAAACATCGGGGCGAATGATTTTCTACAGCTGCGTTTGACTGCGGGTGGTTTTAACAAACCCTTGTTCTCATGCAGGAGACACCCCGGAGAATTAAATGCTGCCGATTTTTTAAGCCACATCTCAGACCTCTTACAGAGCCACACAGAGGTTCTCACCGATGACAGCCTCCGATTAGTGGTGACGATAGTTAGGATTATGCCCGCCGAAGATTTAAATCCGTTCTGTACAGCCGGGTAATTTCTCAGAAAAAAGCGCACCTTATCGACTTACATTACACGGGCGGTAATCTGTATTTCGCCGGGAGTGTGTACGGTTTGTTGAATGAAGGTTGTACCGATGGGGAAATGTTACAGGGCGCTAAACGAATGCACTAAGAGTTGGGTTTTCCAGAGAATCGGAAAATGAGTTTGTCAGACATTACCGCTTTTGAAAAACATTTCAGGGTGGTCATTAAACTTTTGTACCACGACCAGGGTGATTGGAAATATTTTACAACGGGGCCCACACCACCAAATTCTAAAATACTTTTTGTTCTACTGCATGAAGAGCATTTTTATGGGGTTTTAAATATTAAAGCTTTTGTGGGGCCGGCGTATTTTTGCACTAACTGCCATGCGGCGTATAGCCACAAGAACGCACACACCTGTGTTAAAGCTTGTAAAACCTGTTTAGATCCCCAGTGTTGCGAAATTGATGCTGAAATTCAGAATTGCCCGGCCTGTAAGGTCTTTTGTCGTAGCTCTCAGTGTTTGGCGAGACACCTGCGGAATGCGGCGACGGGTGTTAGTAAGTGTGAGCGCAGGGTCTTTTGTGAGAAATGTGGGGTTTATAACCTCGCAAGTCACAAATGTAAAGAGAAACTGTGCTCGCGTTGTAACAACGTGATCGACACCCCTGACACACATTTGTGCTACATAACGCCTTTGGACAACCCCAAAATTTCAAACAAGTACATTTTTTTCGACTTTGAATGCATGCAAGAAACGGGGACACACATACAGATGCAGCCATTCAAAATGGGTGAGTTATTTTGCGGCATACCCCGGTGGGCGTGTCGCGGTATAACGCGGTGTCACGCAGTGTCACGTGGTTAATCGCGCGTCATTTGACGCTCTGCCGGAAACTATCCGGCGTCACCTTGTAAAACCGCCAGGGGGAGCTTAACCTCTGATGTACAGCATTTCAGCCTTTAATTTTGAACAGTGTATTACAGCATGTTAATCTTCAGTCATTCAAATGTTGGTATATTTTATGAAAGCAAGATTGCTCAGTTGGACAAAAGTACACAACCTACCTTTATCAGAAATATTTATGCATCAAAGCCTTTACCGAAGATATTACTAATAGTATTAATAATGGATGACTTTGGACAAGCTGTATACTCAAAGTATAATTTCTTTAGCACATTTGTACAAGCACTTGGAATCTGTCCAAGCCATACTTTGTCAGGCATTTTGTTTTACTTCAACGGGCATAAAAACTTCCTTGCTTTTAACAGGGCGTTTCATAATTTCTAACTACGAAAATGATTTAAAATGCGACACCTATCATTCAACTAGAGCTTAAAATATCACAAAAAAAATACACACCGGTATTCCATTTCTCCCTAAACATTGTAAGCTTCGAAGTCTTTAACTAACGTGATACCGGAGTCAACAAGCATACTTTTAGAATTTGATTAAAAGGGAATATAATATGGAATCGCGTATCTCAAGAATTTAATAACGGTATGATTATATCCGTGTACTGCGGCAGGGCTGTGTAGGGCTGTTTCGGCTGCCTGCTCATGCGAGCTGTTTTGTAGCCTACTGGTCTAGGTGCGTGACTACCAACGGGCAGGTTGTGTGTTCAAATCCAGCTGGTGCTGGACCTTCCAGTTTTATTTATTTATTTTTTAATCGCTTAACATAAACATATTACCGTATGCAAACTGTACTGTATACAATATGTATATGTATATTTAATGTCTTAACTGTGCCCGTTTAAGTATTGAATATTCATATCTAATTTTACCACTGAAGGGAAATCTTAACATAAACATACAGTATATGGCTGGTCTCGGTACTTTAAAGAAAACATACACACCAGTATTCCATTTCTCCCTAAACATTGTAAGCTTCGAAGTCTTTAACTAACGTGATACCGGAGTCAACAAGCATACTTTTAGAATTTGATTAAAAGGGAATATAATATGGAATCGCGTATCTCAAGAAATTAATAACGATATAATTATATTCATGTTGCAAAAGAACTGCAACGGACATAAAAACTCCCTTGCTTTTAACAGAGCGTTCCATAATTTCTAACTACGAAAATGCCAGGTGAAAGGATTTGTAAACATATTTTGTTAAAGCAAGTCAGTTTTTTCCACAACACATAAAATACATTTTTCCAAGAAAGTTTAGCCTTTGTCACTTATGAAACCACTAAATAAAGACATAAATATAGAAATCTTAAGATTTGTTTTATTTAATGTTGGTAGCAGGATGAACTGTCAGAGTGTATATTTTGTTCGCAAAGTTGCTGCAAGATGTTAACAGTGAAAAAGGTATTTAGAAATGAGTTATTTCAAGATGAAAAAGAAAACATACACGAAACATGGTTTCATTACGACCAGAATCGGTCTTGAGATATTTTTAACTTGATTTACAGTATTTGAGAGGTATGTCTTAACACCGATACTACAGTGCTTAAGTACTGCTCACGTATATGTTTCTAGGTTTATATTATGCATTTCATACGGTCAAATTACTTTTGAGCAACTAATAAGAAGCGCGAAACGGTATGCATTTTACTTTCGTTTTGTGCTGGGACCCGTGGATTGATTAGAGATATCAAGTACATACAAGTCATTTTTTAAATGTTGTAGTTCGTCTTGAAAAAATGTTACGAGTACATCATCTATCAACAATCACACAGGTTCTGTTTCCATATTGCGGATTTTGGTTAGGTATTATCAAATCCAGTGGCGCTGTTAGTTTACTGAGTCCCATGTCACATGGTCTGTGATTGAAGCCTGTAAAACCGGTTTAATTCGTCACAGCCAGCACTCTTCAGGTGTGAGGGTCTTCTGCTCAGAATGAAACGCCAAAATGTTTGTGTATATTCTAATGGTAGTGGGGGCAGGGTGTGTGGGAACAGGTTTGGTTGAAATTGCATTAGAGATCTATGTTCTTCACACCTGAAACATTTTCTCTGAAAGCATTTTCTTCGCAGTTTAACCGATCTTGTTACAGCATGTTACAGTTTACTTTTATTAACCATATTAATTTTAAGTGCTTAATGTAAAATCTTGTAAAAATATATTTTCATTGTTCAAATATACATTAAGTCTGACTATCATATAATAAGTTAAATACAAAACTAAAGAAAAAATAGGGTTAAATATAATTCAAAATATTTTGCTAACAATGTTAACTGTTTAGGAATAATAAAATGTATTAACTAAGGAGTAGGATGGCACAGTTGTTAGTATGTTTTTTGTTTTGTTTCTTTTTCATAAATACAACAGTAGTACCTGATGTCTCAGTGGCTTTCAAAATTAAATTATGCAATAAATAACCACATGTAAGACTCTGATGCTTAAAATGTTTAGGGAGAAAGTGGAATACTGGTGTGTATTTTTTCTTTAAACTACCAATACCAGCCATATACAGTCTGTAACGTAGGGATTTCTATATGTCTTTATTTAGTGGTTACATTAGTGACAAAGGCTAAACTTTTAGCTTCAGTAACGTGTACATATATCCCCTTTTTATAAAACGACATGGTTGAAAACTGTTCCAGAGCCACTGTTGTTATAACAGTGAAAAGTACATCATGAAATGCCTCTCCCTGTTCAATCCACTGGAAAAAAGAAAAGGAGCATAAAGCTTCTGATGGTCATAGACGATATTCATTTAGGAGCAGCATCAGAGGTATGTTTTTAACTGCACTGCATTGGAGAGAATACCATAGTGTGTTTTTTTTTTACTCCCTGGCGGAAACTGGCTTCCAGAAGAATCAGTATGGCTCAGAGATTAAATAAAACTTCACTCGCACCAAACAAATGTATATTTCTAAATATCACAACATGATCGAATTTAAGTCATTTTAATAACAATGAATAGTCACCTATGCGTTACAATATAAACATTTATATTGATTTAAATCGCGTTTAAATCACCTTTATTTAAAACCCATAAATAAAGCTGATACTGTTTAGACTTTCAATTATTTAAAACTGTATTAAAGCAGCACGATACACAATGCAACGTAAATCGCTATCTTTGTCTTCTGTGTAATAATGTTCACCTCTCTGTCCAGCAAATTTACAGGTTAAAAACAATACTGTTAGGCTGGGAAAACGATTTTTTTTTAAGAAATACAAAATGAGATATAATGATATGTTCCGGCTTAGACATTAACGAAGAGCATAACGCGTATACTGCATACACTGCAAGTACAACCCCCCTCTCTGCAGGAGTGCTGGCTGTGACGAATTGAACCGGTTTCACGGGTATTTTCAAAGTAGGAGGCGAGATTTCCAGCGAAAGACACTCCCCCCACCCTCAAAAACCCAGTAAGTACAGTACTTACTAGTTAAAGACTAGGCTCCCGACTACGGCGAAAGGAACCCTTCTTTCATTAGAATACAATGAACATATTTTAGCCCTGAATGAATTAATAGCAAACATGGTTTACATAAAAGACATTTTTCCAAGAAAGTTTAGCCTTTGTCACTAATGAAACCACTAAATAAAGACATAAATATAAAAATCCTAAGATTTTTAAAATACATGACTTTGCTAAAATTTATTTGAAAATAAAAACAATTACAACCGCCAGGGGAGAGAGAGAACAGGGGAGGGATGTTGGTTTTGCATAAGGGGCGGGGCTATGGAAATTAGGTCTGTTTGGGAATGTGTAGTTACATGTTCTGGCTGTTTGTGAATTTTCGTTGTTGAGTATGGAGTGTTGAGGTATTGATTTTGTGTAATGCTTTATGTTGAAAATTGAGGTGGATTTTGTTTATGATAAACAGGATAAACTGGGATGGGAGGAAGGTTTGGTTTTGCATAAGGGGCGGGATTATGATAATTGGAGGACTTTGCGAGAGTAAAATGGTTTGATATATTTGATTTTGTATTGTGGTTGTTATCTATGTTTTTGGTTGGTATTATGTTTATATGGTTGTTTTTGTTGGTTGGTTGTTATTATGGTTATTAATAATACGATCTATAGTTGAAATCTGAGCCTAAATAAAAAGAAAAAGCAAGTGATTAGGTTTATGAGCAATCTTATTACTTATTCGTTTAAAACGCTATATAAAATAAAGTTTATTATTAATTTGCTGGACAGAGCGGTGAATATTATTATGCATAAGACAAAGATAACGATCCTGATCAGTTTAGAAATCTGTGTACGCTGTAAGGTTTTTACTTCTTAAACTTTTAAAATACACGTTTTGAATAGAAAGAAATCCTCTTCCTGGTACAGTATGTATAGCAAACCAGCACATCTTTTTTCTCCAATCAGAGGGGTGTCAGATGGTGTCAGCCAATCACCATTCTGCGTTGGGTAGCAACGGGTGACTGTTCTCAGGCGGAAGATGTAAACAGCTTAATGTTCGTGTTAAATAATTTTTTTAAATTCAATTAAACGGGCACAGTTAAGACATTAAATATACATATACATACTGTATACAGTACAGTTTGCATACGGTAATATGTTTATGTTACGCGATTAAAAAATAAATAAATAAAACTGGAAGGTCCAGCACCAGCTGGATTCGAACACACAACCTGCGAGTTGGTAGTCACGCACCTAGACCAGTAGGCTACAAGACAGCTTGCATGAGCAGGCAGGCGAAACAGCCCTACACAACCCTGCCGCAGTACACGGATATAATCATACCGTTATTAAATTCTTGAGATATGCGATTCCATATTATATTCCCTTTTAATCAAATTCTAAAAGTATGCTTGTTGACTCCGGTATCACGTTAAAGACTTCGAAGCTTACAATGTTTAGGGAGAAATGGAATACTGGTGTGTATTTTTTTCTTTAAAGTACCAAGACCAGCTATATACTGTATGTTTATGTTCCAAAATTAATATCGTTTATGGCTTTCACACGCGTTACAGTATGCTCCTATTCTTTTTATGCTCAGCTACTAAGATTTCCCTTCAGTGGTAAAATTTAATATCTACAACGGGCACAGCAAAGACGTTTACTGTAAGTCTTGCTACGACAGACCAACGGACCACGAGTGCCCCTGTCGGTCAACCAATCACGTACTGCAGTGCCGCGCGTCATCTTGCGTCATACTGAGTGACGTCACCTGCGGTACGTGTCTGTAACGCGCACTTTGAATGGCTGCATCTGTACCAAATTACGTCCACGCCCTTCATATTGACAATAAACGAAGCTGGGAATTTTATGGTGAAACTTGTCAAAGGATTTTGTGTGTAAATTTATCGATAGACGTTTCAAAAACCATACGTTCATATCGCACAATGGCAAGGGATATGACAATAACCTAGTGATCAGACAGTTGTTAGCTGAAAAGATGGACGTTGAACTAATTAATCAGGGTGGTAAGATAATGTGTATGACCGTAAAAGCTCTGAACATCAGATTTATCGATTCTTTAAACTTTCTACTTATGAAATTAAGCAAACTGCCGGCCGCCATGGGGTTCCCCGGGGGTAAGGGTCATTTTCCACACTTGATGAACACTTCAGAAAACTAAAATTATGTCGGCCCGATGCCGCCGCCAGAACTTTACGGCGTTAACTACATGCTGCCGAGCGAGAAAGCCTAGTTTTTGGTTTGGTATGAAGAATGCAAGGGAAGTGTGTTTAACTTACAGAGAGAGTTGAAACGTTACTGCCAGTTGGATGTGGCAATTCTAAGAGAAGGCTGTGTCATGTTTCGGGACGAGGTCAAGAATATGACCAGACAGACACGTGTGACTGAGTCAGGGGCCGCCTGCGTTGTGTGCATCGACCCCTTTCAGTTTGTGACCATCGCTAGTGTCTGCATGGCCATGTTCAGACTTACGTTTTTACAGGAAGAGACGATAGCGTTGCTACCCCATGACAATTACCACCGCCAGCAAAAACGATTTTCTACACCCAGCATTCAGTGGCTTATGTACATCGAACACACAGAGCCCGTTAAAATCCAACACGCGTTAACCACGGCAGGTGAGTTCAAGGTTGGTCCATATTTTCTGGATGGTTATGCTCTAATTGACGGAGTGCAGACAGCCTTTGAGTTCAATGGTTGCTTTTTTCACGGTTGTAGCGTTTGTTATTGTGAAAACGATTTTAATCCGCTGACAAACACTACTTTTGGTTGGTTGTACAGAAAGACGATGGTGAAAATTAATTTTCTCAAAATGAGAGGTTTTAACGTGCGTGTTTTGTGGGAGTACGAGTTCAGAGACATGCTAGTTGAAAAAGGTGACTTGGGTAAATTTCTAACAGCTGCGCAGTTACCAGAGCCTCTACAACCGCGCGATTCGCATTTTGGGGTGAGAACAAATGCTATTTGTTTGCATTACACAGTGCAGCCCGGTGAAAAAATTCATTACTATGATTTCACCAGTCTGTATCCGTTTGTGAACAAAACTAAAAAATACCCACTGGGGCACCCCCGAATAATTTATTACAACTTTGGAGATTTAAAACTGTATTTCGGTTTAGCGAAGGTGAAAGTTTACCCACCCAGACGTTTGTACTTTCCAGTTCCTCCAACCAAAATTGACTGTTTTTCACACTGTGTCGTACGTGTGCTGAAACAAAACAGACCACTCCCTGTGAGCACAGTGATGAAGATCGCGCCTTGACTGGTGTCTGGTGCACCCCTGAATTGCAGATGGTCTTAGATCTGGGGTATAGAGTGTGTAAAATTTACTAAATTTGGCATTTCGAAAAGGCCTCACACGATCTTTTTTCCCCGACTACATCAAACTGCATCTGAAAGGGAAACAGGAAGCTTCGGGGTTTCCAGAGTGGTGTACAGATGTCGCGAAACAACAAAGATATATCAGCGAATATTATGAAAAAGAGGGTGTCCGGCTGGACCCCGGCAACATTAAAAAGAATCCGGCCAAAAGACAGCTTTCAAAAATTGCCAGTTTGTGGGGCAAGTATGGGCAAAGAGACAATTTACCACAGACCACCATTGTGAGAAACCCCGATGAATTGTTCAGGTACTTAGTTACGGCATATCATGAGGTGTCAGCCTGCGAGTTTATCGATGAAGACACAGCCTGTGTTACGTGGAAACACACTAAACACCACTATACGGGCCATTCAAACACTAACATTTTCATCGCTAGCTTTACATCAGCCTATGCCCGCTTGGAGTTATACATCCTGCTAAATGCTTTGCAAGGCCGCTGTCTGTACCACAACACAGATTCCATTATCTTTGTGAGCCAGGAGGGTGAGTGGAATCCGGGGCTGGGTGACTATTTGGGTGAGCTGACCAGCGAAGTCGATGCTGGACAACACATCACCGAGTTTGTGTCAACAGGACCCAAGTCATATGGGTACAAGCTGTCTGGTGGGAAAGCCTGTTTAAAGGTGAAAGGCATTACGCTCAATGTGAACAATTGTGAAAAAGTTAACTTTGAGAGTTTGCGGGACTTGGTTTTTGACTATGGCGTTAACCCTTATGCAGAGTGCCGGGAATTTAAACACATTTCTGTTCAACAGCCGATGATCGTGCGTGTTAAAAAGGATTGGCGCAGTGAGACCCAGACCTTAAAGAAAACCCAGAAAGTGGTGTACGACAAGCGGGTGCTGCAAGAAAATTTGACATCGTTGCCCTACGGATATTAACACGATGGATGTCGGGTTAAAACACTTTTTCATGCATTTTGTCCAGACCATCGAATTGCGGTAAAAGTTATTTTATAAAATAACTCTTGGAGAACGGTGATACCATTATGACTCGTAAACCCGAAAACATAGTCTGGTGTTACAGCTGCTGGCAACCTCTATACGCTGAGTTGCTTGTGAAATTTCCATACATTCAGTTTATAGAAGGGCTACCAACGTTTTCCGACGACCAGCTACTGCCACCGGATAGAGTAAATTTGATTATAGTTGATGATTTGATGGAGTCTGCGTGTGAAAATAATGAGATAGAAAAAACTTTTACCAAATACGTACACCACCGAAACCTCAGCATCATGTATATCGTCCAAAATGTGTTTTGTCAAGGCCGGAAAAGTAGAACCATCGCGTTTGTTACGTCCCAGTGTGTGTTCTGTGTGTGTTTTTTCTATGTTCCATACTGCGGACCCTTGATTGTTCTCCCTTCCCCATTGGCCCACCATTACACCACACTCTCAGTATGACATCATCATCAATCAGCCTCTCAGCCAATCAGAGTGCATCTTATTCAGTATATAACTTGGAGGTTTTCAGCAAGGAGAGGCCTTTCGTTTGACTTCGGTCCCGTTTGGTTATCGCTTTGCTTCTGGTTATTGCTTCGGCTTCGTTTGTTGGTTTGTTTTGCTTTGTGTGTGTGTATTTTCGTATAGCTTCGGCTTTGTTGTTTTGTTGTTTTTTTTGTTTGTTTGTATTTTCATTTGTTTGTGTGTTCATCCTTGTTTTGTCATAACCTTGCCCCAGTGTTACATGTTCAACTTTTGTGTTCTTTTGTACCCTGCTCCTGTTTATTACTCTTGTTTTCCCTTATTTGTCTTCCTGGTTCACTTGTGTTTTTCTGTGAACTTTTGTATATAAGGTTAGTTTAGGTTGTTGGGTACACTTTACACACTTAGTTGATTTTGTATTAGTACACTAGACTAGTACGGGTGAGTGCCATTTGTCTTGTATGGTTTTGAGTAGTCAGTGCAGGTTAGCTAGGGTGTTGAAGACGCCGAAGACCGTGTGTTTCGGGTTTTCTTTTGTAGTCAGATTAGCTTTCCCTCACTGTCCTAGCCAGCTCCATTTTGTTTGTTATTTTCTTTCCTTTGGCACCACTCTAGTTCCTTACCCTTCTTATCACGCTTCCTAGTCCCTCACCAAAACCCCCCTGCTTCCAAAAGAATTATCCTAAATGTTACACCCCTTTTCCCCTAGACAATTGGGGTCGTAACAGCGTTAAATACAAAGTACATGGTGCTGTTTAAAAACCCTAGAGATAAACTACAGATTACAACCCTGTCCCGGCAGATGTACTCCGGTAAAGAGTTCGATGACGCTACTAAAAAATCTTTCGGTTACTTGTTGGTGGATTTAAATGCCGACACCCCAGATGACTATCGCTTGTGAAAAGGTCTTTTCCCCCCAGATGTACCCGCGGCTTATGTATTTAAAGAATCTTAAAGTCGGTGATCTCGCAACCATAGACTCAGTAGAAAAAACACGTTCGGGCCGTCGTCATGTCTTCACGCGTTCGGAGAAACCTGACACTTACATTTTCTGGTAAAAGCCAGCCCCAGTCAGCTGAAAGCTATTCTCTGTGGGGCTTCAGATGATCTTGTACAGGCAATAGCTAAGCCTGTTAAGCAGTTTGGGACCCTGAAGAGAACGCATAAGCTTTTAAAGACTTTTAGTCAAAAGGGTCTTTCTCTTAAAAGAAAGAGACTCTTGGTGAACCAGTCCTGCAGTTTTATCGGGACACTGTTGAGTATTGCAGTACCATTGATTACGGAGCTTCTACAACACCGATAATGGACCACACTGAAAAAAAAAGTACCTTGTACCTCAGAAACAGCTCGATCGAGACCGGTCCGGCAACGAAAGCGACGTGAGAAGAATAACAACCCGCAGGTTGGATGACGAAATGAGAGACATTTTTCAGAACTCGCATCTGCCTGAATATGAAAAAGTGAAATTGTATAGTCAGGTGTTACAACGGTATTTGACATTAGTACGCCAGGAGGTTTCTGAAGAGGGGACTTTAACTGTTGTACTACCCGAAAATGCACCCGCCGATCTATTACACGCGTTACGACAACAGCCGTCATCGACCGACACTGACTTTGGGTATATTTTAGGCAGCGCGTCTCAGTGGTTCCAGAGAAATGCCGAGATATTGTTAAAGACTATGGCACGCAATAAACCATTAATAGCCTGGAATTAAAAAGGAAAATTTGTGTACAAGGGGGCACCCGTTGAGGGCTCTCACATGATTGATCTTGTCAGAGCTCTCACACAACAGCAATCAGTTGCGGCCGGTAAGAAGCTAAAAGGTTGGGATGTGTTCACAGGGGTTGGGATATGTTCACAATCAATGTACCAGGCACCTTGCTAGCCAACGCTGGTAACCGAGAGCTACTTGAAAAACTCAAGTCTGCCCCATTGTGGTGTGCAGCGTCTGTCAAAACTTTAAAACCCCATGTCCCGCCCCCTTTTCAACCAATGGTGTGTTGTTCTAGGGCGGATGTCCCACCTTCCCCCACCGAGCAGTAGTGTGATAGAGAGGTTTAACAGAACTATTAAAACAAAAATGTGGAGGTACCTGACACACAAAAACACTTCGATATATTGCCGATCTGTCTGATCTTATTTACTTTTATTATCATAGTTACCACACGACTATTAAACGAACCCCGGCTTCTGTTACGACTGACAACTCCCTCGAGATGTGGAGAACTGTCTATGGCGAACACTTTAAGCGAAAACCGTCAAAGTTTTCATTTAATGTAGGTGATCATGTGCGGGTGTCCAAAATAAAAGGGAGTGTTTGAGAAGGGGTATGAACAGACCTTCACAGATGAAATTTTCATTGTCAAAGAGCGGACCCCGGCTCTGAAACCCTATTACAAACTGCAGGACTACGCAGGCGATGACATTAAGGGCTCCTTCTATGCAGGAGAGCTACAGAAGATAAACACCACTGCTGAGAGCGTCTATCGCATCCAAAAGATTAAAGCAGCCAGGGGGCGTAAGAAAAACAAACAGATTTTGGTAAAGTGGCGCAGATAGAGCGATAAATTCAATAGTTGGGTAAAGGCATCCGAGGTCAGAGAAATATAGAGGTGCTGAAAAATGAACCCCAATGTCTTCTATGTTACGCTGGCCAGTAATTCATCCTCAAAGATGTTTCCAAAGAACACCAGCGCATGCTTCACAGAGCATCTGGCAAAGGCGATTGACCTGGACAGGAGCTGGGAAGTGGGTCTGGTCGAGCTGCACTATCCACATACGCTAAACACATTTGATCAAGATGAAGATTT
This sequence comes from Atractosteus spatula, assembly GCF_055471065.1. Lineage (NCBI taxonomy): Eukaryota > Metazoa > Chordata > Actinopteri > Semionotiformes > Lepisosteidae > Atractosteus > Atractosteus spatula. Next base: position 8,755,762 of record NC_142715.1, on the reverse strand, counting down.
TCTGTTCATCAGTGATGAGACTATATGGACATGTACCTTACCTAGAGGGTACTACTGCAACATCGATCAGCTCATGCATGAAATGAAACATGCTGTGGAAAAATCCAAGTTTTAATAGTTCTGTTAAACCTCTCTATCACTCTAACCTTCACATTGCTGGCCATAATGAAGTGTTCAATATTCTCACATTTGAGAAAATTTTGGAAGGTCCTGTTAAGAAATTATTTTCCCTCGTCCGTTTGTAGCTTTTTAGGAGTACGACCCTCTTGAAATATATTTCGGAAAGCGCTTGTCACACCCCCTCCAGACTTTTCAGTGGCACGGCCCAGGCATATTTAGACAACATGTCTATACATGATAAGATGTAACAGAAACCATCGTTGAACTCACTGTAGTCTCTCATGTTCACCAAGTCAGCCTGCCACTGCCGGTCCATTTCAGGTACCAGCGTTCTGTTTCTCTTAAAGCTCACACGTGCCGGCTTGTGCAGCATATAAGCCAGCTGGCCGGACAACCAGTCTGACACCCGGCCGCGGCTGGCGCTCACACCCCAGGAAGTCGCGGCCCTCACCAGACTCCCCACGCTGCCGTAACTCCCCACTTCCTTAGGGTTATAATAGAGCGCGCTCAACCCCGCAGCAGACATGATTGCCTTCCAACCCTCGTCGCTAATACGTGCTTTCAAACACTTATTTATAAATCGAGGGGAATGCGGTGGGGGGTATTTGGACCTTGAGGCTCAGGACTGCTCGGTGGGGGAAGGCGGGATATCCCCTCCACAATGACACACCATTGGCTCGGGTGGAGGGCGGGACAGCCGACCATAACAACACACCATTGGTTGAAAAGGGGGCTGGACATCCGCCCACCACAGCCTCCCATTGGCTGAAAAAGGGGGCATGGTACCTGTCAAAAAGTTTGACGAAAGGTGTCGCTTTATACTACTTACAGGTCTTACTTAATATTATTTTGATTAAAAATAGTATTTTAATAAGCAATAAATGGCACATCAAATAGTTTGAAGGTGAAGATCACGTAAAATCAACTACAAATGTGGGAACTTAAAATTTGTAAGATTATAAATTGCATGTAGCACATTAGCAACACTACAGTAATGCTAATATAACAATAGTGTAAGATAATCCTGATCCAATTCCTTTCAAATGTTAAAACAAAATGTGAATGACTTCAGAGTTTCAGAAGTGGGTATTGGGTCTCCTGATCAGAGATGAACTGAGGTGTGTGGGAAGGTGTACAGAACCGTTGGACTCCCAGTTCCAAGAGGCTGAGCACAATTGATGAGTTCTGTACACACGAGCGAGTCCTTGCTGCTGGTATATTACTGTATATTCTCTCTGAGGTGTAGAAAATATTCACTAGTATTCTAGGTTACAGATGGGTCAAAATTTGACAGCCTACATCTGATTAATAGGATCCATCTCTGGCATACTTTCTTATTTTTAGTTTATAATGTATAATATTACTTATCTTTTAATGCCAAAATAAAGTGTTTTACATAATGTTCTATGTTCTAAAACGTTACTACAATTTAACTTTGAAATATGGTCACTTTGTATTCTAAGACTGAGCAAATACTGCAGAAAAGTGCAGTTAATATGTAAAAATGTGTTAGTTCCATTGAGTAGTCATGGGTAATGTGTATGTCTGATTAGTTGATTAATGAAGATCCAGTAGTAAAAAAGCTTCTAATATTATTTCAAATATATTATTTCCAAATAAACCAACTTTGGAGAGTAGGTGGCAGTGATGTCAGAGGGAGTGTGTTCACAGTGTTGTCAAGGTATTGCTTATTGATTTTTAAGATGTTTTTACATTACATTTTTACTTTGATCAAGTTAAAATATCCACAAAATTTAGTTTATAGATACCTATGTGCTAACCACTGAATTTGCAAGGTGTAAAGCTGCAAAACTGTCTTTTAAAATATAAGGATTACAGTAGTACATTTGATCCTAAATATATGAGTAAAAAAACATTGACTGGAACTCACTTGAAAAACATCTAAGCTCAGTGAGAATTTGGTTTTCAGACTTATGACAAATGAACTGATGATGGAATTCAACTTCGCTGGCATAAACTGGAAAGATCAATGACAAAAGAGGGGCCTGGGAGAGACAAATCTTTTTAGAGCAATTAAAGGTACTCTTATTCTATGTTGTACTTTCAAACTTTGGGTACTCTTTAATTAGGACAGACTATTGGTCCATTATTATGATGCAAGCTAAACTTAATACATTGATTAAGCTTTGAGCTTAGTAAACCTTAATGGTTCTTTCTTGAGATTATATTCAAAAAGAGACTAATCATCATTTATTTGAGTACTAATATTATAAAATTTTCTCCTAGCTGCAGTGCTGAAGTCCCACCCAACAACAACAGAAAAAGAAATAAAGGAGCACACAATGCTTTGTTTGAAGATTGAGTTCGCAAGGCAGGGGGCCTGGAAGTCTGGACACTGAAAATGATAAGTTGCTGGTCCTAACTTTTAGGACAATTAGAGAGGGCTTTGCAAATGGTGAACAGTAAAAATTGGTCTTAACTTCACATTGTAATCATATTTTCTTGGAAATATAGAAGTTATACGTTTCAAAATTTACATTTGAATTGAAATGTGTTTTTGACTTAAATATTAGCATGTTCAGGTAATTAGTTTGTGTTTCTCTTTACTATATATAGCCATGTTACAAGAATTTGTAGCTAAAGTTTACTAGTTGTGTCTTTTTATAATTAGCCTTTGTTGATTACAATATTGTATATCATGTATAATTTGAACTACATGTTTTTCAGGTGTGTTTGATTATTCTGAAAATTAACAAATTCCTAAACTTAATCATTGGCTTGATTTACTAGCTTTTATGGCTATAAAATCTCTTTGATGTATAATAGACCTCTAAAGTTATCTGTATAATAGAACTCCAACCATTTATATATAATGAACATATAATCATAGATGTATAATTGACGTATAACAATATACGTATATTAGAATTTCATTCTAGACAAATTACGGACCACATTTATACGTCTCAGGTATGCATTTAATAGACTTATATTCTACATCTTTTGCCCTCTGGGCCAATTGCTGTTCATGAGCTCCTAGCTCCACTTGTTCCCAGTGGAACCAGCCTGGAGCAGCAGAACAGAGGTTTTGTTTCATTATATTGTCTGCCATTGTAAAACAAGTTATCCCTTAGGGATAAAAACTCTCCCTCGAGTCATGTGTATCTCCTGTATTTGCCCCATACTCCCAGGGCTCATCTCTCAGCTGAGTGATCAAAAGCTGAACTCCAAGATACTGAATTTCACATTGGGGTACAACAGAGCGTGCTATGAAATTGGGCAGGGGAGGGCCAGTTGTGCTCCTGAACTAGTCCCTCCTCTCTTAGTTGTTCCTGTATTTGCATCACAGTCTATAAACTCCAGCAGTGCCCTATTGTTTTTATTTATTTTGTTTAAAAAACAGCTCTGGTGAGTTATGTATTTAACAATAACATTTCACAAATCTATCCAAAACAATTCTGGTACAATTATTTTTTTACTCGAAGGTCTTTAGCTTAGTGGGCAAGACCTGGGTTCGAGCCTATACAGTGAGGCACGAACTAGGGTGGGAGTGGCGGGGGTACAAGCCCTAGAACCCAAATCCCTTACAATAAGAAAAGGACAGACAGTTAAATGGGGATAATTTTGAAGTTGCAAATATGAGATACCATAGCGCGGTTTTTTTCACTCCCTGGCGAGACGGGCTTCCATAGTTATGTGTATTCTTGATATATCAGAAGGGGGCACTCTTCTCTTAATCGCACGTAGTCCCGAATACCGCGTATGGAGTTTGCGTGAGTGAGGTCAGTAACGAGCTTGATCAGACCCAATCTACTGCTTTCATCCAAAACAGCCCTTCATTTGGGCTTTAACCACTTAACAACATTGTCTAAATATGTCAATGTCCGCCTGCAATTTCCTAACCCTTAAACATTTGTTATATCTCTGCAGCAGAACATAGCAGGAGCCTGGTTCAGGTCTTAAATTGAAGCTAACCCCCTTGGCTTTGAGTGTGAATAGTCAAATTTCTTAATGTGTCCACTCAGCCGACAAACATATGAAAAAAAAACAGCTGGTGAACATGTTTTTTTGGTCTTCAGAGGTCAGATTTTTCAACTATATGCATGTCAAGGGCCTGGGAATGATTTGAAAACCTTGTTCTAGGTAACTACTAGCTTGGATAAAAATCTGGGACAAATTGATCAATTAGAAAAAATTCTACATCATGTTTTGTGAAGACTGGACCTGGAATGACATTAATAAATTAATAAAAAATCATGAAAATATTGAAAATAAGAATAAAAACCATTGCAATTGCTATAAAAACCTTTAGACACTGCTAGAGAGCCTTTATCTGCTGTTATGCAATGAAAACAAAACCTCAGAGTTGCCTTCTGGTGTGGAAAAAAAGGAGCACTGATAAGAAACTGATAAAAAAAAACTGATTGATTACCCCCTTCTGAGTCAATGATTGACAGCTAAAAATGCAGCTTGAAGCTTCTAGAGGATGTCTCACCCACTAAGGGCTCTGAAGGGCTGAAAATACAATGAATGACAGCGGTTTTTACCAATCAATTCGCCTTATTTCTAGTGGTCGTTCTTCAAACATTTACCACGTAATCAATAACGTTTACTAGTCTCTAGCTCTTGAGATAAACTAGTCTGGGTTATTTTGGATATATATCATGCTCCAGAATAAGGTAAAAACATGGGATATATATATATATTTGCTGGTTTTTGTTTTTGCGGTTTTGTTGGTAAAAATGTATGATATTGACATGCTGGGCTGGCCAGGTGGCTGGGTGTTTTTATTGGGATTCTGCTAGTTCATTAATTTATTGGTTTATTGCATAATAGTGTCATGTCTGTGGAAACAAACTTTATGGTTTTGTTGTGGTGATATTTGAGAATACGTGCATGTGAGAAAATTTGTGGAGCGGTTTCAAACAAACGTTATCTCGCGTTTCTCTTAAAAATAAAAAGTGTCATCTGGGGAGACAGGAGTACCCCCTCGGTGACCTCGATACAGACTACCTCCACCTGTTACCCATCACACTCAATGTTTCAGAAAAAGGGTTTTAATTTAAGCTTTGCCCAGCAGTGTTTGAGCAGAGAAAAGAAATAGAAGCGCTATTCGCGCCGCCTAGCACAGTAACCACTAACTCAAATAATCCAATAATCCAATAATAATAATAATAATAATAGCGAAAGAACCCCGGCTTCTGCTAAAAAAAAAAAACTATTGACATAGTGCGTCTCCAACACTGGCTGGAGACTCTATGTGTCCGGGCTCAGCGGTTATATAGAACAGGACTCGGCGAGCTGCAGGTGAAACTCATTGCTCTGCGCTCCCCGTGCGGAATGCGCGTCTCCTCCCTCCAGACTCGTCACACCGCCTTCATACTCTACAGTGGGGGGAAAAAAACAACAAACTCCCCTTTACTGTCTTCATACATCTCTCTTAAATCCCAGAAACACAGAAACTCTGGGGCGTTTCTGTGAGTCAGTACTGGGTTTCTCTGTTCGAGGTTACAAGCAGAAACAATAAAAGCGCTGAAAGCAGGAAGTTATTTCTGCTCGTAGGCATAAACGTGTAAAAATACATTTTCTGATTCCTAAAACCTAATAAAATCCACGTACAGTAAGTCTCCCTTTTGTTCCCAACGCACATAACTGAATATAAACCAGTCAAGTTTAGGTACTTTTCTGCTGAATATGAATACACTAGTTCTGGCGCAGCTGTTACAACAAAGATACTTACGAACTATTTTTTTCATACGAGCTATTGCCGTTTTTAAATTTAATATTTTTTCAATTCGCTAAATCACACGAAACACCAACAACACTCATCGTAAGCTTCTGACCAATCACATTCCTGAATTTTAAAAGTATTTAGTATTTATTTTTAACTTGTTTTATTTAAAAAAAATTATACACCTGTTTTACATATTCTTGCCATTTTTGGCATATTGTAAGTGGATTGTAACTTCAAATTGATAATTCCTGATCTTTATAACTGTGTATCATTTCTTTTTACCTTGTTTTAATATGTTTTAATTATTTTTGCATTTTATAGAACTTTTTTAATATATTGTGAGCATTTTAGCAAAATTTTTAAATAGGACTATCAATGCTCCTGACTTTTAAACCTGTATTTATTCTGACATTATTCTCTCCAACTGCAGATGAGGAGGGATGCATTTGATTTTTAAATTGGTTGATTTTGGGGGAAAATGTACATTCATTTCTTTGTACGTATCAACAGTGGGAAACTTGGCATTTTGGGATGAATTGCAATCTTTACTGGAAGGCCTTCAGACTGATATAGAAATGACGGGAGATTTAAATGACACGTTTGATAAATCAGACAGGCACAGTACAACATCTAAAATGGCAGAACCCTCTAAAGTACTGAAATATTTTAGGCACATTCATAATCTACACGATGTTTGGTGTTTACTGTGTCCTGCTACCCTTTCGTATTTTTTAGTGTGCATGAATGTGTCCCACTTCTTTTACTAGTTTTTAAGGAAGATTCTGAAATATCTGATTACGAGATCAAGCCAGAAAAAAAATGATGATAATTAGTAGGAAGAAAGATACAATGTATTGACAATGTAATATGCTTTAAAGGATTAAAAGGAAAATAAATACTTTATCTATGCAAACTAATTCAACTGAACTCCCCTAAACACTATACAGTAGCCTGAAGAATTGCCAAAGCACAATGTATCACTTTGGGTGACACTAAGGGAAGAGGAACACAACACTCAAAACCACAAACCACTTATTTTCAACAGCAAAAATATGCTTGAAAATATTTGACAAAAAAAAGAAACCTTACACGCATGGAAACCAATATTTATCTGCTAGGGTAGAATGCAGTAGAGAACAGTAGGGCAGAAGGTTAGTGTAACTCTATAGTGCATCACAGAGGCTGGTCTCTTCCCCTCATTATGCAGGCTGACTTGTTCACAGTGAACTGTCCTCCAGCGATAGTCAGCTGCAATCACTGACATCAGACATGATGTTAATACTCCGACAGCACTTTGGCTGATTTGTTTAATGCGTTTTCCTATTAAACAGGAGATCTTGAGTTCAAATGCCAGTGGTGCCTTTCTTCCTGTCTTGTCTTATAGAATGTATCACTATGGATGATCACGTGCGGCTTGATTTTGTTAAATGCAAGTTTTCATTTTCATTCTAGAACAACTTGCTTTTCATGAAATTCATACAGCTTGCGAAAGATGAAACACAGATCTTGCTTTTCAGTGCAAAACAAATATCACAGGCTGGCAAGAATAAAGTCTTTTTTTTTACCAAAAGCTTGCAAATGGAGAAAAGGGATGCACGTGAGTCTCTGGGAGCTGTTAATTGAAAGGTTAGTGGTTCGAGCCCATTTCTCATTATTGGAGATAATTGGATTTCTTAGTAAAACCTTAACCCACTTGATATTTGCAGGAAATGCAGTTGTTTTGTGTGGCGAACTACAACAAGTAAACAATTGAGTACATTAGTCATTATCACTGGGAATGACCAGTCATGGCCAACATTCAAGGGAATTGTATTCAGCCATGGACTTTGACCTTCAAATGGCTGGCGGGAGAATTCATTTATACTCTCGTTGCACCCTTAGTTAAAATATTTAAAATTACAACACAGATTTGTTGGAGAACTTGAAAAGTAAAAAAGACAGTTGGACAGCATGATTATGTTAGGACTGTACATTTCAATTTTAATACTTTTGTATATTTATCTTAATTTTAATATACATGTAACCATAAATGCTGTTCTATATATATATAAAGATTGTTGTATTTAATAATATTTTAGCGGAGGGCACAAGGGGGTTTATTATACCTTGTGAAACATTCAAGAAAACTATAATAGAGGCTCATATTTTAATAAAATTTGCTTTAAAAGAAAACCAAAATTTGTATGATATCATCCCTCAATATCGACGTTCAGTTGAAGGATTTGAAGAAGCAACAGCGATAGGTGAGTACATTGATTTTGGACCCATGCTTGCATCTGAATAATCTTTCCTCCTGGAAAGAATTAAAAACAGGTCTGTTTTGAGTCTCATGATGATACTATTCTGGATCTGAAAAAAACACGCAAATTTGTTTCCCATGTATTTTTCAATTTTATCAGATTTTATCAGGTGAATGCAGTCGATACGTTCAAGTTTTTATATGATGACAGGACCTACACTTAGGGCTCAGTACCGATAACACTGCTGATATTGATGGAGTAGAAATAAGTGATGTATTGGCAGCTTTATCTGAGGCGAGAAGTCCTAGAACACCTACAAAAATGTTAGGATTCAGAGGAAGAAATATTTTTCTACCTCACCCAATCCTATTGCATTAACGAGGCTGAAGTTGGCTGCTTATTCGCCAGCTTCTTGTTCGCGTTTTTTGTTCCACCTTAAATACTGCTGCTGTGATGTTATGCCGCCTTTCGCCTGTAGATGGCTCTCTATAGTCATTTTTAAAAATACTAATCCGAGTGGATTACTGCACATATCCTCAGTAAAGGGGAATATGTAAGTAATGATTATCCAAATTGCATTTTTGTATGAAACACATTTCAGAAAATCGAAAACCAATTTTCAAAACTCACAATAACACAATTGTGGCATGTTAGACAACAAGTAAATAAGACAAAGGCAAAACGTGAATTCTCAAAGTCTCAAAATCTTGCATTATACAAGAAACGTTATGATAGCAGTTTACAATGGGACATTTAGAACATGGCATATGAGAATATATGGTTAACGGAGGATGAGCAAAGGGTGATGACACTTTCTGCTTATTGCTATGACCCTCCCTCCTGATTATAAAATCGTCTCACAATTCTGCCACTGAGGTGTGAGACACAATGTAACAGACTCTCAAAATCCTGAACTTCAGGAAATGTTGCTGTACCATTTTTAAAATATGACCCTCTGAATATGGCATGAGAGAATTCATTGGGAAAAGCTAATTTCTCTTTCTGTTGTATTGCGATGGCCCCAGTTTAGAAAAAAAAAATCTCAGAATTCTGACAAAAGGTCTGAGACACAATGTAACAAATTATGAAAATCATGAAGTATAAGAAAATTTACTGTACCATTTTTTAAAATATGACCCTCTGAACATGGAATGTGAGGATTTATAGTCAACAAAATAGCACCCCTTCTGCTGATTTACTTTTTCCCTCCTTCCTCGTTACCAAAACATCTTAGTATTCCAACACTAAGGTAAGAGAGACAAAATCACTCATCACGAACATTTGTAATTACGGCACTTCACTGTTGCATTTCTGCGTTGTGACATTCTGAACATGGCATGTTAAAGTATATAGAAAACCTAGATCAGAACAGGCTAAATGCAATTCAAAGTGATTTATATTTTTTTAATTCTTTCTAAATGATAAAATATATTTTTCAGTGATTATGACACTTCGGTATTACATAAAATATGCTTCAATGCCAAAATAAATAATAATGGAAAAAATACCCACAGTGGGCATTCATAGTTGTGATTATAGGAATGTTATATATCAGGTGGGTAGCTGTGTCAGCATGCGTAGGCTGCAAAGCAAAAAGTAAAGGATTATTCCATGCTGAAAAGAGAAGAAAGGAAACATAACGTGTTGGCCGTGGAGCCTTCTTCAGGTGTGAGAAAGACAGGGCAGTAAGCAAAGATAATTTTCTTTATCTTTACTTACTGCAGTTTATCTTTGATGACAACATCAAAGACGTTAGGAAGTTTTACGGCTAACAGCTCCACATCAACTTCCTTTTATAACTAACCTCATCAGATCCCTCAACTCCTAACTCTTCCAATTTCTCACTTCAGAGAAGGATAAAAAACTCAATCATCCTCTACAGAGAAAAACCATCAACACCCCTAGCACCTCCACCAATCCTAACCTTGTTGTTACTATACCCTCTGACCTTTCCCTTTCACCCCTTTGCATCCTCAGCTAACATATTTTAAAATTACAATAGACTGTATAGTATTTATGTTTAAAATTAAGGTAAATATGTCAAAATATCAAAATCCAACTGCACAGTGCTATCGTAACAATGCTTGTCAAGTTCTCAAACAAACCTGCATTGTATTTTTAAAATATTTCAGCAGAGGATTCAACTGGAGTATAAATGACGATTCGACGATAATTTTTCTTGGGTGAATATGGTTTTCTGGGGAGTTGCGATGTTGGGCATTATTGGACATTTCCCGGTTACCCTGACACGTGTTAAACACTCGCAGTTCCTGCAAATATTAAAATGGTTATGGTTTCGCTGAGAAATCCAATCGACTGAAGACAACGTTTACATCGCAAAAGAACCCCGTCCCTGGGTGGACTCGAACCACCAACCTTTCGGTTAACAGCCGAACGCGCTAACCGATTGCGCCACAGAGACTGACTGGCAGGTTCTTCTCTCGAATCACACGTTTTCGGTTAAAAAAAATCTCTTACCGTTTATTTTGCCAGCCGGTAATATTTCTTCTGCACTGATAACCAAGAATTGAATTTCATTTTTCGCAAAGGTGTGAATTTCATCAAAAACAAGTTTTCCAGAAAGGAGATGAACACATGCATTTAACGAAATCAAGCCCTTTGTGAGTGCCCAAAATGGTACGTTCTGTACTACAAGATAGGAAGAAAGACACGGCTGGGATTTGAATCTCGGTTCTTTTGTTTAACAGAGAAGCGCTTTAACCAACTAAGCTACGGTGACAGGACAGCCATCACCTTTTACAGCCACTTGGACACACCGCTCTGAGACATCTGCGTTCAGTAAGCGCTGAACCTGCGCTCAGAGCAAATTGCCTCTTTTACATAGCAGCCCCGACACTGAGAAACGAAGAGAACTGGCTTTTGTCTGGCATTTTTCATGTCCAATGCGTTTGACATCTCCCAAGGGCGACAGAGTTCTTTTGCGACACTATTTCTTCTTTTTTATTTCTGTACGCTTTGATAAAAAACGAGAAATCGTGCAAGGGAAAAATGTCTTTTTTTCATAGAGAAAACGTGCACCAGGAAATGTTGTGTTGAGAAGAAGTGATTTAACATGATACGTGACCTACTTAATCGGAGCAATTGCTCACCCACCGAGGTTGGAGAGTCTGTTGGATGTGATAATTATACGGTGCTGTGGAAGAAAACAGTCTTTCTTTGAATTCTCAATCTATCGGAATTTCAATGCGAAATATAAACCCCTTGTCTGATTTAAAGAGGTTATATTTTAAAACTCATAAAAAATCAGAAAACACATGTTTCTCACTTTGAAATTTTAGACGGAGCGGTGCGTTACTAGTAGTGGCGCTGAGCACACTATGGGGGAATTCAGGTCATGTGAAATGGCAGCGGTTTAATAAACAACGCGTCTGATTTCGGATCATAAGATTGTAGGTTCGACTTCTACCTGGCTCGTGTAAATTTTATTCAAACTCCTCAGTAATACATGTATATTATGTGATGAACCGCACTTGAAAGCAAACGTTGGGTCTGTTTCCTTTGTTTTCCAGCATGAAGTAGCAAATCGTTACAAAAAGCACCTGCTAATGTCCAATAGCGGGTTTTTTTTTCCAAATTACATTTTCAGGCTTCAGACACTTTTTAATAAAACAAAAGTGTCCGGAAACTCATTAACTTTCAGGTTTGCTTGAACCTGTACTAAAAAAAGTTATCTGAAACTTCCGGGATTCCATTTTCTGATGTAGCTGTCTCTAAAGTTGGACGTGATGTTAAGCAGATGTGAATTGCCTTTTCTCTTAAAAAAAAAACAAAGTTCTTTTTTTCCCCTCCACTCCAATGCTGGAGACTGTAAGCCTGTGTGAGCTCCACACTGCGTGTCCTGTACTGCTCTATTTTGTTTAGATTATCTATGTGGTGTACAGATAGAACTCAACTGCATGGTGTGAATTCCGTGTTCAGGACCAGCAGAACCTGAAAAACTAACAGCTGACCTCGACGTGATTTGAACACGCAGCCTTCTGATCTGGAGTCAGACGCGCTACCGTTGCACCACGAGGTCACAACAATCAACACCTTTGAATTCCCCAAAGGACACAAATCAGCTTCACAAAAAAAAAATCTCCTGTGAAGAGCGCCGCTCTTCCGAAGAGAGTCTCTTCATCCCAGACCACATTTTATTCTTCCTGCGCAGCTCTTGTGCAGATGTTGTTCTCAATTACAGATCCAGGAACACTGATTTTTTTTCCTATTTTTTTTAAATTAAGTACCCCATGGTGCAACGGTAGCACGTCTGTCTCTAAATCCCCAAGTTCATTTTCAAAGTATATCGGAGTCAACTGATACTGATCAGGTTCTGCTGCTACTGAACCTGCAGTCTTCACCTTAAAGTTCAATTCCCCAAGCCTTTTGACATTATTTGTCCATCCCTTCTCGTCAAAACTTGTATTTTCACAGGGTACCCTTCAGAAATCGCAGTATAGAATGAAAAAACTCCAGTAGATCTCGGCCGCTGTTGGTGATTTTCCTTTAAAAATAAATGAATCTCTGGAAATTTTACGGAGTCCCACAGGCCTTTTTTAGTGAGGGACAGCAGCGGCCACATCAGGAACTGCGTCCCCTTGTCCAATCCGGTAGGTGCCAGCCCCAGCAGAATGTACTGGTAACTGAGCACCGCACCCGTCCCCAGGAGTTGCATGGTGTTGTCCATTCTGCCCCACACCGCCTTGGCGAAGGGGCAGCTCCAGAACACGTGCTTCTGAGTCTCCTCGATGAAACACGTGTCCCGGGGGCAATGCGGGTTCCTGGTAAGCGAGTGTCTGTAGAGGACCTCTCTGGTGGCCAGTCTCTTGTGTACGGCCATCCAGTTGAGGTCCTTCAGTTGATTGTCCAGTTCTTTAGGCATATATATTGCATATATAGCTCACTGTGTATATAATGAAGAAGCAGAGGTTAGTTTCTCATCTGCGCGTTACAGAGCCTTACGCAACTCGTACTGTACCAACAGCTAGGGTTTGATCCCTGCACGGGCTATTAGTTGAAAGGCCATTGTAAATGACGTGTAAGAGATTTATAGATACTGTAGATACTTTATTGATCCCGTGAGGGAAATTAATAAAGCTTATCCAGCTGGCTTTTATGTTTCACACTAAATTGCGATCTTGAAACCAAAATAATTAGAAATATGGAACACAACCGTTGTTCCCCAAGAAGGAAAGCTGTTTAACACTGACGTCACTCCTTTTTATTTAACCCAGATTGTGAAGACAACTCCGCCCTATCAAAGGAAAATGTTGCACAAAAGTTGGAAAGCACACTCTGAATCCATCTGTACTGTATATTTGATTTCTGCGATCCGTTCAAGGCTGCTTGGTGCTTCACAAGCAAGTCATTTCAGGGAAGAAACTGAGTTTAGAGAACTACTGGTGCATTTTCACTCATTGAATTTGATCTTTGTACTCTCTTTTCATTCTCAGCTATAATATTTCAAAATTACAGTTCGGATTTGTTGGAAAACTTCACAGGCATTATTAAGTTAGGACTGTACAATTGTATTTTAATATCTTGGTATATTTACCTTAATTTTAATATGGATGTAACCATAAATGTTGTACTTTTGTCGTACATTTTAACTGAGGACGCACGGCGACTATTATACCTTGTGATACATGCAAGACATCTGTAAACGAAGATGTAATTACAGTCAAATTGGCAATTAACAGAAAACCACAATTTGTATAATATTATTTCTCTTTGTCGATGATCAGTTGAAGGATTTGAAGAAACTATATATTATTCCTCGATATCGATGATCAGTTGAAGGATTTGAAGAAACAGCAGCCATAGCAGGTGATTTTGGTTTTGAACCCATCTTTACACCTCAATAATCCATTTGTCCTCGAAAAAAGAAGAGACAGGCATGTTTTGAATCTCATAATGATCATATTCTCGATCCAAAGAAACATATAAATTTGATTCCTTCCGTAGTATTTTGGATTTTCTTACAAAGATCTCACGACGTATTGCCAGGATCTATATTTAGCATTCGGTAGCGATAACACTGCTGATATTGATTGAGTAGAAATCTATGATGTATTGACAACTTTATCTGAAGCGAGAAGTCCTAGAACGCTGTCTATGAAGTGTTAGGATTCATACCAAGATATACTTTTTGTTTTCAACCCAAAATGCTGCTATTGCATTACACATTATATGAACATTACCAGTTTTGGTAGCTTCTCTGCTACAACCATGATCAACCATGACAAAAAATTATAAATCAGGACTAATATTAATATCAACTGATGTTACTACAGAAAAAAAGATTTAACTGAAATATTAATAAGACTATGCAAGCCTAAAAAGTAGAACAATTCAATTTATATAACTTTTTTTTTAGAAATGGGCTCACACACTGGAAGACACTAACATTTCTCTTCGTTAGAGTATGTGGATAACAGTTTAACCCAAAATGTTTGGAGTCCAGAGGGAGGACTCGCTCGCTGAATGATCTCTCAAGAAATCCCTGGTGAGATCCAACAGGTGTTTTCTTCAACAGCCACTAAAACTCTGATGACCTTCTCTGGATTTCCTGAATATGACGTAAAATTAGTTCAAATCATTTGGTAGTTAACAGAACGAAATGCTTTGGAGGTACATTTAAAACAGCAGAGCAACACTGTAGCACTTTGTGTGTGACTGAATTTAATTGTGTAAACCTGGCTCTCTATGAACACGAGCAAAGAGTTCTCACTCAACAGAAGATTGCGATGTGAGCACAACAATATAAGATATCTCAAGATGCCAGGGATTTCATACATGAAAAGCATGCACTCTACCACTGAGCTACACAAGACGGTAATGTGATATTAGAATTTCAGAGTTCTTGATGGATTCAGGCTCCTTCTCAGAGGTCCTTGCTCGCCAAATAACTTTGCATCTGAGGAAGAGTACCACGGAAAAAAACCAACTCAACAAGAGAGCGCGTTGGTTGCTCTTGCTCTTAATGCAAGGAGCTTTTTTTTTTTTCCTCGCAATAATCATTATTAACCAGAAACAGCAGCACAGGTAGGTCGCATTTGTGATTATGTCACTTCTCTGCTTCAGCAAGGTCAATAAAAGACTCTGAAAGTAGTAAAGCAAAACTGAACTCAAAATCATATTAGGAATTCTGAGCGATATCTCCATACAGGTAATCCAATAAGAACGTTGAAATATTTGAATATCATCTCTCTGTATATTGCGCTGCTTTTTACCCAGAGTAAAACTATTGGATTGAAGGAATGCTAACCGCTGGGTTAAAATGTATAGTTGTTATTTGGAGAAATCTGTAAACTCGTGATCTTATATGTTTTAAAAGACAGCACGGGAAAAAACGACAGTGCTGATTATTTTCCGGAGACGGAGCACTGATGACCTATCCGAGCTAATTGATAAAGCCCACCCAGTGGATACTCTAGCAGAACGCCAAAGAACATTCACCTTTGTATCCAAAGAAACCACAGGAACAACATCAGGAAGCACAATCAATTCCCCTTTTAAATCTTTCCTGTAAGGTATGCTATGTGAATTCATGAAGTTAATCCTCTGATCTCTTTTGATCACGAACAAAGTATTTCTGATGGAGCGCTATGTTCAAAGATTTAATAAGCTTTACCCCTGCCAACGATTCGGCGTGAAGAATTAAAAGTTTCACAGACAAAAGCAGCTCACCACCACAGCCAATATTAAATGTACTTGCCGGAACACTATCATGTGCACTGCCTCAAAAGTGATCTCGACAGACGTTGTTCCCTACATAAAGCTGAACGTGCCAAAGAGAATTTCTGTTGAGAAAACAAAATATTTTTTCTGCCTTGATGTTAAGCTGACAACCTGTCTTTTAGAAAGTCTATCTCTAAACACCTCCCGCAGCCTAACAAAAAGCGCTTTTACTGATCGTATTGCAGGTCTTAAAATACTAACATTTGGCAGCAGTGGGAACCCACACCCCCAGAGAAACTGGAGCCTAAATCCAGCACCTTAGACTGCTCGGCCACACTACCTTTCTCCATACCCATCTTCCTCACATTGCTGGCTTGGACTGGGGGGCTTCAGCTCTTGTCGTCGGATCTAATGATATCATGACATGTGGAAGTGACTGCACCTTCATCTTCCGAGATGCTTTCAATAGCACAAACGCTACTTTCACCGGCACAAACATAGCAATAATGAAGATGGTGGGATTCATCCTTTGTGCTATTTGTAGGGGTGCAACTCTATGGCGATCTACTGACTTGAAGAGCAAAAATCAAAATCCTCTGCTACTACTGTTGCTTTTTTCATAGTTTCTTCAAATCCTTCATTTGAACGTCGATTTTGAAGGATATTGATGATAATACCACATAAATTGTGGTTTTCTTGTGATCGCCAATTTTATTCAAATACCAGCCTTTTTTACAGTTCCTTGCGTGTTTCACAAGGTATAATAGCCCCCCTCGCATCCACAGCTAACATATTTTAAAATGACAATAGATTATACAGCATGCATGTTAACATTTAGATTAAAAATATATAAATAAAATAAAGTAAAGAAACCAAATAACATACAGTGCTAACCCAATAATTCTTGTCAGGTTCTCCAACAAATCTGCGTTGTTATTTTAACATGTTTCAGCTGAGGGTGCAACTGGAGTATAAATGAATTTTCTCGCCAGCCATTCAAAAACCAAATTCCATGAGTGAACATTATTTTCTCAGACGTTGCCGGCATTGGACTTTGCCGGTGGTATTGAATTATGTCCACAACTGTTGTAGTAGTTCCTTCTTGAAGTTCAACACGTGCAAAGCACTCTTAATATCATAGGTGTTAATGTTCGCTGAGTCTATTCGAGTCATGGTGTGTATCCTTGCCTATCATTGGGAGACGGGTAGCTTTTTTACACTCAGATTCCAATCTTCAATGCTTTGTGTGAGAGCTTACATAACTTTCATTTTCTCACATTTTCTGACGACTGTTCCAAAGGGGCACCTTGTCAATTCCGAATACTTTTCAAAAATCTGCCTGCATGTTTGATTATTGTCATTTCATTTAGAAAAAGTTCAATATTGATCATAACTAAAGAAAATAATGATCACGAACAAAAAAGGGATAAAGATGCGAGTCGATCGTGAATCACAGCTGGGTGACTCTGGCTTCTGTTCTGATATGGTTGTACGAGAAACAGGAGGAATCGCCAACCTCCTATAGAACATGAGTTGAATCAGAAGTGAGACATTTTGTATACTCGTGCATATGTCAACGCCTGACCTACATCATAAAACTAACATTAAGTTGTCAGAGACATTCATTTATATACAAACAAGACAGACCAAGTAATAATTTTGCATTAGTTCAGGTGGGTAAACCTGAACTAACTAACTAATAGAATTAATAATTCTACATTAACGTGTCCTACAATGATCAGACTAATTGAAATGGTCCGATTCAGAGCCTGTGCAGTTCGTGCTAATTACAACAAGGACAGTTCTGATAATTTTCTGATGCGAGGCCTGACGCGTTATTCATTACGCCACTGACGCTGCTATTGTAGTGCTAAAAAAAAGACATTTTCTACATTTATGCCTGTTTAAAAATCACTCTAAAAAAGACAAAGGGTTTGTGTGTCGCGCTAAAATTCCGCTTCATTTCGAATGCAAATAAAAACCGTTTTGTTCCAAGAAATCATAAATTTCTCACATCCTTCATACTATACTTCTCTCTTGTATTAGTAAAGCATTTTGATTTAAACTGAACAATATATGAAAGGTTTCATCTATACACTTACAAATAATAAGTATACGAATAAATACTCGGAAGAAGCCGCAGCTCAGGTATTAGAGAGATTTAAAATCGGATCGGAGGATTTAGAGTCCAGACTGCAAACCAACAGCTGACACAGGTCTTTTATAGAACCGTTTTGATTTCCTCTACTTTGTCCCCGTGACGTCATTGTCCTGCTCGCAGCCGAGCCCGAAACACGTCTGGTTTCTGTCGCTGGGCGCACACCCTGCGGTCCATGCGGGTCCTAATATCCCAGTACAATGACGGGGACACTAAACTGTAAACAGGTGCCGTCCTTCGGCTGAGACGTAAAATCGAGGTCCTGACTCTCTGTGATCATTCAGGAGAATGGTGGTGGTGGAGGTGAGTCCCCATTACCTGTAAAGCGCATTGAGTGGAGTATCCAGAACAGCGCTATATAAGTGTAAGCAATAATGATTTATTATAATGTAAAATGCAATAAAAAATAAAAAAAATCAAACTTTGATTCAAAATAGATTAATGTAAAAACTGATAAAGCTAATGCTTTTTTCAGGGTTATATCTACTTTTTTTTTAAAAGCGAAGTCTGTCGCGATTGTGAAAGTTAGAGAATGTGTACCAGCGGGTGCCTTCATATCGCGAGCGTCAGTCTCGCCCGTAGCTGCGAGAAGGTTAAAAGCGCACAAGTGATCTGTCTTTCGTCAAAGTAATTGCCGGAGCAGTAAGACGCAGAGCACCATCCAGCAGCTGTAGACGATGTTCGGGGAAGAGCTAATTCTGTTTTTAGCACAGGGAGTGAGAATGAGCTCAGTCCGGCTCCCAGCACAATCCATCCTGGTTTGGTTACAGTGCGTCTGAGGCTCTTTGGATCGTAACGTAAAAAAAACAATTGCTCACATCGTGTGACTTCCACGCCAGGAAGGAAAGGTATCACTTAAAAAAATCAGAACTGAAGATTTGGATCTTGGGCCTCAATTTGATCAAATTATTAAAATAATAATTATCAAAATATCAGACTGTGTTTCTGCAACATTTCGTGCACAGTACGCCATTTTAATCTAAAACAGTCACAACGAGGGCTTTACACGCAGTGTGGGGTATTTTCCCCTTTTATATTTTTGCCACTTTATATCGAACCTGTTATACTCCCAGAAGTGCACAGTAGCTTGTACTTAATAAAAATGTACAATTCACCACTGGTATAAAGAGATGTGTGCCGTGTTTGCCTTTGTAAGCATTTGTTTAAAAAATAAGTTCACAATACGATCAAAACACAGAAAGCACAAACTTTATAATACAACGATACAAAATCAATACCAAATCATTATGCCAATTAAGTACCTATCCTTTGAAAACAGAGAATACCTTTATATCTACAAAAAAACTTGACATTTGTATGTATTTTTGACTTACAAAGCAGACAGTGTAGTCCCTTAATTCAAAGATCAGATCTTGGCCAAAACAAGACAATCAGACGGGCTGAATTCGGAACAGGAACCTCTACTTCGTCGTTTATTGAGCTTTTGATCAATGTCTGATTGAAACAGATTCGCTTTTTTAACTCTTTGATTAAAGTACACAAGAAGCACCTTCCTTCGAGCCGGAATCGAACCAGCGACCTAAGGATTCCCCGTTGATTCCTCTACAGTCCTTCGCGCTACCAACTGAGCTATCGAAGGAATGTCAAACATTACTCTCTGGCACATACTGCCCAATGTAGTGAAATGTTCTGGGTGATTTAAATCCCACTTCGACATCAAGTTTCGAACTCGTTTCCTTAGTATTGTTTACCTTGAATTTAAGCCACGAACCAGGATTCTACTGTATAAACTTCCAGGGATATTACAAAATGTTTGATGGGGCATCAATCATTCCAGGCGGAAATTGACTCCTTTTTTTTCTCGAGGGATCATATTAAACATTTCATTAGTATCGAGAGGAGGATCACCATGAGACACAAAACAGTTTCTTTCTGTCTTTATTAGAAAGTAGCGTTTGTGCTACATTAATAATATTTTCGTGGAAATAAAGAAGTTGTAAATTTTAAAATTTATATTTGAATCGAAATGTGGTTTTGAGTTAAATATTAGCATGTTCATGTAATTAGTTTGTGTTTGTCATTACTATATATATATATTGCCATGTTACTAGAATTTGTAACTGAAGTTTACTAGTTGTGTTTTTTATGATGATTAGACATTTGTTGATTACAATATTGTATATAATCTATCATTTGAACTACATATTTTTCAGGTGTGAATAATTGTATATTTTAAGAATAAATTTCTAAAACAAATCATTGGCTTTATTTACTAGTTTCTACACCTATAAAAATCTTTCTTTGATGTATAATAGACCTTTAACTATATATGTATAATAGTCCTCTAAATTCAGCCGTATAATAGAACTCCAACCATTTATGTATAATAAACATATAATCATAGATGTCTAATTGACGTATAACGATATACGTATATTAGAATTTCATTCTAGACCAGTTACGGAGCACATTTACACGTCTAAGGTATGCGTTTGATAGTCATATATTTTACATCTTTTGCCCACTGGGATGTGCCGATTTTAACTTAGCAAACCAAGATACACATTTTCTAATGCAGCCTTAATTACAAGACAGTTTGTTTCTCGAAAGAGTGTTATGTAAAAAAAGAGAAAAACGAAAATATATGGATGACAATCTTTCAAAGCTGAAGATTTTACTTTTGAAAAATTGACATTTTATTTATGCAGATGCATTCGCTGATTTTAGAACTTTGCTGTACTTCCTGAATCATTTTCAGTGTTAAAAAGTGGGTGTAGATTTTTCTTTCACGCTAGGACGCGAGTGTGTACATGTGTTTGATTTTCGTTTCACTGATTCTCATTGAAGATTTGGGAATTAACGAGGAAAGAATCAGTTGCCTCGGAAAGCAGAAGGTTTGGTTCTCAACGATATTGAAAACACGTCCATGTAGAGCAGCGTGTGATGATTTGTACTATAAAAGACCAAGTGCTCAAAGTGACGTCTGCGATTACCGTTTAGACTTTTCATCTTGGGCGCACTTTTAGAAAGCAAAGATAGAGCAGTTGTGTTGAATCACTCTACAGTTGCTGTCAGCAGAGTGGCGCAGCGGAAGCGTGCTGGGCCCATAACCCAGAGGTCGATGGATCGAAACCATCCTCTGCTATGTACATTTTATGCACGATTGATAAGCACACCATCAGTTTAATGAAGTGCATTAAAACTGATTTTTTCTCTCGTGTGTATGCAAGCTTCACACTTACGGTACTCTTTCATCTTTACCAATAGCAGATGCCCAAATGTATCTTTGGTTGTTCTGCGATCCTTCATAGTTTCCTCAATTCCTTCAAATGAACATCCATATCAAAGCAATTATGTATATATATTACAATTAAGGTACATATTAAAAAATATCAACGCACATTTGTATAATGCTCATTTAATAATGATTGTCAAGGATTGTCAAGATCTCCAACAAATCTGTGTTCTAATTTTAAAATACTTTTGCTAAGGATACAACGGGTGTATAAATGAATTCTCCCAACAGACAGTTAAAGAAAAATTCCACACCTGAAAATGGTTTTCTTGGACATTGACTTAGGTACTTAATTGTTTACTTGTTTTAGTTCCACACGAGTAAAACACGAAGATTTCCTGCAACATTCAAGAGGGTTTGTGAAGAAATCCCTTCAATTTTTAGCGGAGATTATGTTTACATCAACACAATCTGAAGCGCGTCCCTGAGTGCGTTTGACCCACCAGCCCTTTGTATAACAGCTGCACAGGGAAACATTCCAGTTGCTTTTCACAACTCACATGTTTGTAGTTAAAGAAAATCAAATACTGTCATTTTCCTGCCAGCTGGCAGTATTTCTTGTGCACTGACCAAGAGTAACCAAGAACTTCATTTAATCTTTCGCAGGCTGTAATCTACAGAAAAGGGAGTGAATACATGTATTAATTTATCTTTTAGAAGTTGTATGAATTTCTTGAAGTTCAGAAACAACTTCCAGAAAAGAAATGAACAGTTGCTTCAAAGTAAATCAAGACGTATGTCTCTCTCGCTGTGTGTGCTCTTATCTGTCCATCTCTCTCTCCTCTTCTCTCACTCTGGCAGTCTATGCAGAGTATCTGAAGGGGATGTAACACCACTTGGCAAAGAATAAAAATTCTCAGAGGCAGAATAAAAAATCATTATTCTCTTCTCAGTCAGATTCACAGCTCAGACTCACACTCAGACAGAAGCTCAACGCCGTACTGCTCTCTATCCTCACAATCCAGAACCAGAAGATATTCAGACAATCAGTGCTGCTACATGAACAATATCAGACAGATCAGCCTGGACTCAAGTCACATCTCCCCCTTTTCTCCTTTCTCCCAGCCCTCTTAGAGACATAAAAGAGCTCCTGGTTCTCCTCTCTGTGAACTGGGCTCAGGGGTCACTGATCTGGCAGTTGTGGGCTCTGTTCCAGATCGGAAGCAAGAAGGTTCTATTAACCCTTTCCAGGACTTCCAGCCCTTCAGTATTACTTTCTTTACTGTATATCAGGCTCCAAACATGTTTTTTAAGTGTTTTATAACACAAGTGAGTGTGGAATTATCTTTGTATTTATGTTATAAACACCAGTATTGACACTCTGATCAGTATATTGATTATTAGTAGCCAAAGGCCGATGGTCGTGACTACAATAGTGACCAGTTGACCAGTCTGTAGCTCTGAGCAGTGGGACTCAGATCACACAGAAGAAGACCTGTTTGTGTGTGATTCTACACCAGCCCTGGGATTCAGCTGCTCTCACAAGTGTCTCACAGACAGTCTTATAAATGTACAATTAGATGAAGTCTTGTAACAGTTATACAGTTAATTTAAATCATCAGACTACCTATAGAGCTGAGAGCTGGGTGGAAATAAAACCAGGATACACGTTTTAACCTCCAGGAACATGAGTCTGATCCTCCTGGCTTCTATACTCTGATGATTCATGTAAAACCCTTGAAAGCGCTTATTTCAAGGACTCGTGCTCGTTCTCTACTGCTCCACACGGGTACACTTTGTAACACATTAATCTGTGAAGTAAACGCTTTTCTTTTTGCAACATTTCGAGTACCTCTGGCATTCATGAAAAAGACACTCAAAAGCAGCAGAGACGCGCTCTGCTCTGTCAGAATAAGCGCTGTGACGTTACAGACACCAGCCAGAGCGCCGGGATCAGAGAGAGAGAGACCGCGGGAGGTGCACGGAGTGCACGGAGAAGAGTTATTGATCACTTATCTATCGACAACCAATTATTTAAACTGAAGAACCGTAGAAAAATCGATTAACTTCACCAATTGGTGAGTACTGATTCATTTCTTGACCCTGTTTAAGTATCTAGAAAACAGTTAATAAAGACTGTATCGACCAATTACCATAGTGCATTTAGGGTTAATAATGTTCAAT
Source organism: Atractosteus spatula (assembly GCF_055471065.1). Classification (NCBI taxonomy): domain Eukaryota; kingdom Metazoa; phylum Chordata; class Actinopteri; order Semionotiformes; family Lepisosteidae; genus Atractosteus; species Atractosteus spatula. Next base: position 8,732,489 of record NC_142715.1, on the reverse strand, counting down.
CCGAAATTAAACAATGATTATTCATATTATTATTTAGGTAACTGTATCCTAGAGCTAGAAAATGATATTTCAAGTTCATAAATGTATGTAAGTAACAGTTTAAATGCATTTTTCCAGTGTTTATAAATCATAAGAATGGTAATATCGGCAACAGGCGCCCCGTCACTCCTCGCGTATAAGTGTCTCGCATTTGTCACAGAGAGCGGTGTGACGTCACGGGTAGCAACTAATACTAATATCAGTGTCTTCATGTTAATATTAGTGAGATTACAACTGGAAGTTTTAATGCTAGTGTTCATGTGAGTATTAATGACAGTGGCACTACTGATTGTTTTAGTTTTAATGTTCATATTCATGTTAATATTAATTATAATTATAGTGTTACTGTTGAAGTATAAGTAGTATTTATATTTGTGTTAGTTATCGTGTATCTGTAGATAAGTGTGTTTGTGGTATCTGTGCGTGTGTGGGTGCGTGTCTGGAAGTGTGTGGTGTCTCTGTGTGTGTGGGCTGTGTGTCTGTGAGTGAGTGGGTATGTGTCTGTGAGCTTGTTGTGTCTGTTAGTGTGTGAGCGTGTGGAGTCTCTGAGTGTTTGGTGTCTATGAGTGTGTGTCTATGAGTATGTGTAGTGTCTATTTGTTTCTGTGAATGCATGACTGAGAATGTGTGTGTATGGTTTGTGTCCGTGAGTGTGTGGTGTCTGTCAGTGTGTAGTTTTATATTTGTAAGTGTATGTGTGGGCATGTCTGTCAGTGTGTGTAGTGTCTATGTGTCTATTAATGATGATAGCATTACTGATAGTTTTAGTTTTAATGCTAGTATTTATGTAATATTAGTGATACTTATAGTGTTAGTGTCAGAGTATTAACACTCATCATCATCATGTTAATTTTCATGAGAGTATTACTGTTATTATAAGTATTATTAATCTAGTAGTAGTTTTTGTCAGTGTTAGTAACAATGATAGTGTAAGTTTTGGTGATAGTGTTACTGTTGTAATATTAGCAGTATCTGCATTAGTGTTAGTTATAGTGTATCTGTACCTAAGAGTGTATGCGGTGTCTATGTGCATATATAGTGTCTATTTGTGTATCTGTGAGTCTGTGAGTGTATATATGTGAGTGTGTGAGTGTCTTATTGTGTGTATAAAGGTGTGATGTGTCTGTGAGTGTAAATGTGTGTGAGAGTGTAGGTGTACAGTATATCTATCAGTGTGTGAATGTGTGTGTAGGTGGGCTTGGGTTCCACTGATGTGTCTGACAGAAGTGACCCATCAATAGGTGTTGAGTTCCAGAGCCGCTTGCAAATAAAAAGACTTTCTAGAGTCCAGGCCAACGTCCAGAGAGCTGTGAGTTCTCTGTTTTTATCAGTATTAGTAATAATGACAGAAGTAATTCCCACGCAAATGATTATTAACCAAAACAGACATCAGAAAATATCGCCTTTGCAATGATGTCACTCCTCTTCTTCATGAATTTTCTTTAATGACAGGACATTTCTCTGTCTGAGTGCCTGCTGCGAATAGTGTGACAAGCCATTTCTTTCCAATATTTTCTAGTTCAGTTATTTATCGCATACAAAATATTATTCTCATTAAGAATATTTTACCTGCAAAGTCACAGTGAAACTACTACGGGGAATTAACTTTTTATGGGTGGAAAACGTTCAAAAGACTTAATGCTCCAGGGAAGGCTTGAACACACAACCTCATTGTAACTCCACTGTGCACAGCTACATGCATACCACACACTGACCAACTGGACCTCTGTAAGGCAGGCTCCTACACCAATTGTAAAACTGGCACAAACGTAGGGCGAAACACGGGGTTTTGGCTGTGGATACATCTCCACATGGGGGAAAGGGACAGTAAAATAGTAAGGAAAATAAAAGAGAAGGAACTGAAATATACAGTATGTGCTCACTGTAATATAGGAAGAGGTGGTCAACAAGCAAAACAGCTTTGCGGATAATGTGAAGTGACATTGTTTTGTGTCAGTTAGCCCACAAATTGTGCTTCATGTGCCTTAAGCTGTGCAATTTGTATGATTGTTGAATGAGATTGGTTTCTTCACAAGCCCGGTCAATTACCAGATGAGAGCTTGCCGAAGCACTCCTTCATGATAACTTTCTTTAAGATGATTACACATTTCATTGTCAAGTCGCCTCCTTCGCATACAATAGTAGCACCAACACTAAGAGAAAGGATGGGAAATGGCATTTATCAAGTGATTGCAGTGTTTGTTTGACTGAGGATCCTTGTGTGCTGAACTGACCTCTGGAGAAGTGTAGTGCAGTAAAAGAGAAGATTTGTGTCACTCAAGACTGTAACGGAACAGAACAATACAATTACAAGACTTTTATGAGAGTAAATAATACTGGTGCGTCACAATTCTTATAATGGTGAAAATAGGAGCACCTTCTCTACATTTTTGACTGAAGTATTTAAACGGCAAGAAATACTATCACTATGCAATTAATTAATGCAATTGAGCTCCTCTAAATGTTCTAGTCTGATGAAACAATGTATAGAATTAGGTGACAATTTCAGAATTCATTCAAATGCACAAGATTAATTTTCAGCAGCAAAAAATGTCGAAAATATTTTACAAGAAAGAATCCTTACATTCACCTAAATCAACATTCACCCTTTACATTAGCAGAGAACAGTAGGACAGTTAGTGTCACTGGACACTGCGTCACAGAGGCTGATCTCTTCGGACTTCAATGAGTCTTCCGACTTGTCATAGCTGTTGAAGAAGCACCTGTTGAATCTCTACCGAGATTTCCTGAGAGATCGTTCAGCGAGTGAATCCTCCCTCTGGACTCCGCACTGAGCTGAAAGCTGCACGAATTCCTCACTGTATGTCCTGTACTGTTACATCCGTTCTTGTGTACGTGTTATCTTGTGTTATCTACGTGTAGAAATGTGACAAGAACACATTGAACTTTTTCCATATGTGAAGAAAAATGCTAAAGAGCCTGAAAACTTTGAACATTTAAGTTTGCGTGCTTTATATACTGTATATTCTTTACTTTATATACTTGGGGTGGAGCAGTGGCTCTGTGGCTAACGATCTGCGCCAGTGGCTAGAAGGTTGCTTGCTCAAATCCCTTTGCCGGCGGAGGAATCCTACACCGTTGAGCCTCTGAGCAAGGCCTTTCACCCCATCTGCTCCAGGGCACCATACAATAGCAGACCCTGTGCTCTGACCCCAGGCTCTCTCCTTATCTGTGTGTCTCATGGAGAGCAAGCTGGGGTATGTGAAAAGATAATTCCTAATAAATTGTAAAGGGTTAATAAAGTGATGTTATTATTATTCCTTACAGCAGAGCAAGCAAATTGTTACAAAAAACACCAGCTAATGTCCACCAGCGGAATTAACATTAATATACTGTAAGGTGCTGTTACTTGGGAGTGTTAATCTACAGATAAATTAAACAAATGGCATTTATAGCTCTAAAGTGGTTAACATAGACGTCTGTAACAGATCTTTTCAGTTCATTGCTGTTCCTCTGACTTGGTGAGCCTTTGGAATTTTAACAGCGTTTTGCTTGCCTCTCATGTGGTCTGTGTACCAGTCCATTAAGAGCCGCACTATCACTGTGTCATGTGTGGTCCTACACAACTACACAGCTATCTACTGGAGTCGTCTTCTGTCCGTTGGTAGTTGAGAACAGATTTAATACGGAGCTGCGCAGAAATTTCTGTGGCAAATATCGCTGCAGAACTAGCCCGTGAACAACAACGAAGAGAAAAAGAAATACCACAGGGTTGCCCATAAGAGGGAAAAATAGAAATCAATTGTTCAAACAATTACAACAGTCTTCCTCTTACAGTGGTCTCATGTTATTTTTCTTGCCATAAGAACAGTGTGATTGTTCAACTGTATTGTTCCCCAAATGGTTGAATAATAATAATGATAATAATACTGGTGGTAGCTGATCGTTCTTGTCCGTGGCAGAGTGACCTGTGCGAATAAAGTATGTTGATTTATTCTCCACAAGGCATCGCTTTAGCGTGGGTTTTAACCCATTCAGAGCTTATTTCAACTAATGCCACGTTCCTTTTTCTAGGTCTTCAAATAGTTTACAATGTAGAGGTATCTTTAGTAATAAGAAAAAAGCTGCACCTCGGAGATCCATCTCACAAAAGCAAAGACTTCTTAAAGTGCACTTATGAGCTGTAGAACCTGAAGGAGTTCTCTCTCCTAGATATTAAACGTGCAGATAATGAAATCAGTGATTTACGATTTCCGCAACCTTCCAATAAATACATCTAAGACATGTAACAATCCCATTGTGCAGTTGCAGTGGTGCATTTGGTCAGCGTGGAGTGGAGAGTGGAGTCATGCTGAGGTTGTGAGTTCAAGCCTCACCTGTGGCAGTTTTGCCTGTGATTTCAGCTGCTGAAACTTGCTGTTGGATCTAGGTTGGTTCTTCTGTTACTTTTTCCGCTCGTTGGAGCTTTATTAATGCAGGCACACCTGCTTCCTCTGCATTTTATTTTATCGCTGCTCACAAACCAACATACTGCAGACACCTCTGATACTGTTAATGCTTGTGGGCCACGTGTTCCTGCTCTCAGCCTACTATACCATGTTCATGCGCGTCTAGAAACATTACTGCTCTAGTACAGGAGCGAAAGACTAAGCGAAATCACACCCACTTTGAAAATATCACGTTTGACAAAGCATAGGATGATGAGAATGGGATTCTTTGGATGTTTGAGTACATAAATCAAAGACACTGCGTTCAGCATATTCACATCAGGCACTCGGACAGAGATAAACCCAGAGAAAATCTTCTCACATTTTAATCTGTAACTGCAGGAATCAACAAATTGTTAATTATCTCAACTTCACTTACAATTTTTAAACAATTTACAAAGCCCACAGTGGACGACATTTGGCTCCGGCACACATCAGTTGCTTGGAATATCATTGTAATATTTAATTTGCTTTCCCGTCACACCACTTTTATTAATAATGAAGTTTATCAATACACGTTTATTTAAAACATGTCATTTATTATTGATACAGTTTCATTCTGTCTTTATTAGGAGCTGTATCACAGCTAATGCATGTAAAGCCTTCAGGATGCAATGGTGAGAGTTCAGTTATCCCAGGGAGTGAAGAGAACTGAAATTTAGTAAACCCATATTTTAATAGAGTGTAAATCTTCAAAGTGTTCTGTCACTTCAAAAGCATATCACAGGAGTAGGGATTGAACCCACTCAGACATTTGCTCATTGGGCCTTAAGTTTAACACCTTAACCACTCAGCCATCCTGAGCAACAGTTCAGCTGTTCAATTGCTCAGCCATCCTGGTTTCACCTCTCCAGCTCTGTGTTACACAGAATATATTTGTTCATTGAATATTTTAATTTAATATATTTGTTATATTTTTTAATGGAATGAGACTGTGCACTGGTGGTTCCCAGGGGAAAACAGGGTTATTGAGCCATGGGGTATTCTGAGAATAAATTGGGTGGGTGAATGTAACCGTGCGGTAAAGTAAAACAGTCCTCTTAGATGAAGCGCTACAGATGCAGCCCCTGAAAGTGTATAAGACTTACATTTATAGTACTGCTGACACAAATGGAGCCTCTACATCAGACCAAAATAGCGATGTGTTCGCTTAATTGTGCGTAGGATCTCCTCATGAATCTGTCTCATTCATCAGTGGAAATAGAAGCCATTACAATACGATACATGTTCACCTTCAACCCCGCAGCTGTCGGATGTGCTTGTTTTGGTACTATTTGCAATGAGCACCGAATTAAGAGTTAGGTGTCCATACTGGTATCTTTTAAACTGTGAGGGACATTGGGTTATATACAAACGGGACAGAGACACAGTAATACTCCTATATTAACATGTCCTGCATTTTAATTTACTGATCGGTTTGTGCTAATTATAACCACAACAATACCCCTGTGTCCTGAGCACCACACTGAGCACACGTTAAGCTGGTTCTCTGACTTTGTTCAGCACGACTGCTTGTTGCAGTTGAGCTCAGAGCTGGAGATGATCTCCATATTCTACTGCACTAACTAGTCCGAAACTTAGTACACAGTACACACTTTCTAAATGAAGTCAGGTTGTTAAAAAATTAAACCAGCGCCCTGTCAAAGAAACGTACCCCGGTCTCTCGCGCGACAAGCGACGTTGCTCAGCACTGTACTAACGAGGAGCGCTTGTCTGCAGCTGAGTGTGAGCTCAGTTTACTGTCAGTAGACATTTCCTCTTTTCCAAAGACTTTTTCACCTGCTCTCAGCTTTTAAAGACGGTCATAAACGCTCAAGAAGTAATTCATGTCAGTTTGAAGTCTGTTTCTGTTGTCTCAGCTCTTGATAAAGAAAAGCCGTGCGTGGGAGACTCCCTCTCTGAAGAAGTTTGCAGTCACCCTGCAAGGGAGAAGAGCCATCAATCACCGAGGCAACCACTGAGACAGTTAACATTAAACACGTGAAATGCGAGATGTTGTGATTTTTTTCCCGCTTAAGGCTTCTATCGTTTCCACTCTAACGAGAAAGACCTCTTTATTAGAAGTGAGATTTTAACAAACGTCTCCAGGGTTAACTGCGACCTGAACGCAACGCCTTAGACCACCAGCCATCTTGCCTGTGGTACTTAGAGCAGCGCTCAATAAAAATGATCAGAAACCGAAAGCGCTTCTTATGCGGATCAGTATATTCCGATACCACTGGTTCTGCAGAAGAAATAAGAAAAGCTGAACTCAAAGCAGTGTGTTGCCATTACGGGTACTCTGTCTGCAGCTGCTTTAAGATCTACTCACACCGTGTTGCCATTAAGGCTACCTAGTTAAAAAAAAACGTATCGTCACCTTTTTGAGCGTGATTATTAGACACCCGTTAAATCTCAACCGAGGTTTCTTGAGAGATCGTTCAGCGAGCGAGTAATAAAAAACTACTTCGCTTCCAACCTCTGCTGTCACTGTAAACTCGGACTTGATGTTCTGCAGATGTGCAGTGTGCCTTTCCTCTCGTCGTATTCAAGAGTACTCACTGTGTGAGCTCCTCACTGCGTGTTCTGTACTCTACTGTGATTTAATTTAGATGATTACGTGGAGTAGAGTGACAAGATCTACTTGAACATTTTCGGTTTGTGAAATGAAACACTAAATACACTACTGTAAATACAAGTAATGGACATTTAAAATAACCACAGTACAGCTAGAAGAGTGAAAGATAAAAGACTATTTAGAATGACAGTCACAATAGACTTAAGAACAACACAACCGCCCGCACAGGGACTTGAACCCTGGGCCCTCAGATTAAAAGTCTAATGCTCTACCGACTGAGCTATCAGGGCTCTGAAAAAAAGTCGACACTGTCGGGATCCTCGCAAGTCACGTGTTGCTTGTGCCGAAGAGCAGTCATACCTGACCCATCTGGAACGACCACTGACAGGCTTTATCCAGAAGCGACGGCACCACTCCCAGTAGAATGAGAGAGAAATACAGCATGACATGGGTAGTTAAGGGGCTCCCACAATCCATCTTTCCTCACATTACTGATTTTTTCCAATAGCATTTTGACCTTTTTTCACATTCAGATTTTTTTCACATTTAATAAAATCTTTTAATCAACAACATTAAGAAAGAAAACAAATGGAACATTTTTTGGAACAATAATTAAAAAATAAACTTTCAATGCCTTGGTTGTATACGTGTGCACACCCTTTATAAAGGGAGATGCAACTGTGCTGAAATTTAAAGAGCATTTCTGTAGAGAAAACAGCATTTTTCTGCCTTGATGTTAAGCTTAGGGAGCCTGTCTTTTAGAAATTCTATTTCTTAACACCTTGCACAGCCTCCCCACAGACTAACAAATATTTTTTGGAGAAATTGGCTCACACACCGGAAGACACTAACGTTTATCTACGTTAGAGTATGTGAATAACAGTTTAACCGAAAAAGTTTGCAATTGTGATTTTGTTAAAATTCAATAAATCGTCTATCAACAGTTAGAAATTATTAAGAAATTGTTTTATTTCATAAACTATAAGACAATTAAGAGAGTTTATAGGCCATATCCGTCGCTTATGTTCTTTTAACTCTAGCGTTCAGGATCCAAACCCAGGTGCGGACGGTTGTGTTTCTTGAATCTCTTGTAATCATCAAAAGTCGATGTGTAGTCCTTCAGTACTTTCTCGAGTTGTGCCATGGATATTTTATACGATCAATACTTGTCATGCTCTTTTGCATTTTCCTTAACAAACGGAAAAAGTTCAAAGTGTGTTTATGGCTGTGCTTCACATCTACACGAGAGCACTTGTACTGTAACAGTACAGGACACGCAGTGAGGAGTTCGTGAAGCTTTCAGTTTAGTGCGGAGTTCAGAAGGAGGATTCGATCGTTGAATGAGCTCTCAAGAAATCCCGGGTGAGATTCAATAGGTGTTTTCTGCAACAGCCACAACAAGTGTGAAGCAATCTCTGGGTTTCCTGAATTTGAACTAAATTATTAGTTCAATTAATTTAGGATTTAACAGTACTAAATGAGGTACATTTAAAACAGCAGCGCAACTCTCTAGCACGTCGAGTGTGCCTGCATTTAATTGTGTAAACCTGGCTCTCTCTGAACACGAGCAAAGAGTTCTCACTCAACAGAAGATTGCGATGTGAGTACTGTAATATAAAGCACCTGGAGGAGGCAAGGATTGATCGCGGGATCTCATACGTGCGATGCGCTCTACCACTGAGCTACATCCCCGATGGAAAAGTTTATGGAACAGATTTAGAGATGTGCAGAGAATGCCTGCAGTTTCCCACTTTCGCGTTTCCTCTACTGAAGAGTAAATTCATGTGAATGAAGGAAAGAATGAAGGAAGGAAAAATAATCCCATCGAAGCTTCAAGAGACTGGGCAAAAATTAATCTGTTATTTTTGTATCCAGTCACACGTGCGACGATGGTTGATTCCCAGACGGGAGAGAGCTTTTTTTCTACCTCCTTACTCGACTGTCTTTCAATTCTGTTTTAATTGAAAGCTTTTTGCATCTTTTAAGTGCTCTTAATTAAACTATGCATAGAAAAACAGCAGTACTGGTGATTTTCATGGACCGATGCACACTTGTTCTGTACAACTCGAGTGATAAAGCCCTGTCTGCAAATATTGTAGAAAAACGTAAAAGGGTGAAACAACGCCCCAACCGCAGGAATGGTAACAGGAAGGATCGTGTTGTTATGTGATAAGTCCTTTTGAGATATCTTGTCGATGCACACAGGCGGTAGAGCTGAATAATTTACTTTTAGTGGTGTTTTTAAACAAAGATGGAACATGTTATTTCTGTACCAGGAAGAAAGGAGCAGACTTTAACTTTAAGAGGCAAAAACGACACCTTATCAAAGCTAATATTAATTAAAATGACATCACAACAAAAGAGTGGAGCCTTGAGTGAATAAAGCCTTGAGTGGAGCCTTGAGTTTTCATTGGACGTCTGTGTCTCCATAACTTTGTAGGTGAGAGAGAGGATTGTGATAATTTGCAGGTGCTTCTCGGAAGTGCGTTGGTGGTACAGGCGCCTTCCAAAAAATTGAGTGGGGTTTGAATCCCAGCCATTGCAAACCCAAATCTTTTCAAGATAATCTGTGGTCCGCTAACACATCTTTTGAAACACTACAACAGGTAACACCCCGTGTGAAACATCATGAGCATCTGTTAAACCTCTCTACCTACCCGTTCCTCACAGAGACATGACGGGGGTCTAAAGGGACATTATGAGCCGTAGAATCATTTTATCATTCCGTACTTTCCTGTGCAGTCAGGCCAGTTCCACTTCAACTGCGCCCGACAACGGAGGTCGTTTTGAAAACAACGAGAGTAAAGGGACACTGCACGTCTGCAGAACATCACGTCCGAGTTTAAGGACAGCAACATCAGAGATTGGAAGCTAGGGAGTTTCAGGTCTGTGTTTTTATTAAAGTTTAAGTAAATCTGAATACCTTTTCAAGAAGTATTTCAGAATCCCAGTCAAATCCAGTACGAATGCCGCATAGATCTGCATTGTACAATTAGTATACTGTTTGTCCGTTGAATCAAACACGCCTTATGAAGCATTTCTAAAACAGGAGAGATCGTTAGGGAATGCGTCTTCCTGTAAAAATAAAATGACTTCAAGGGCACTATAAGCAGAATAGCTTATAGCTCTACAGAAGAACTATAGCCAGAGATGCCAAAGAGGTCGAGATTTCACCACGTGAGAGAAAGCATCTGAGAAAACGAAGTTGCGGTCGTTTCCACGCGTTATAAAACCACTAGGTCAAACAACAAGAGCTGAAGAGCCGCTGTTGAGAGTAACGCGGCCGAGCGCTCTGAGGAGCTGGCTTAAACCTCCAGCCTCTTCAGGAGCATCTGTTGGAGTCGCACTGCTACAGCGTATCTCCTTGTTAGGTATCCCTTTTATTGTTGTTGCTGCCTCCAGGCGATGTAAACCAGATTCAGAAAAAAAATAATTTGAACAACATTAGTCCTATGTTTGCTTGAAGGCGCGGTGGCCAAGTGGTAAGGTGTCGGTCTCGTGAACCGAAGATCGTGGGTTCAAACCCCACCTGTGCCTGTTTCATTTGTCACTGCTTTCCTTTAGTTTCAAAGTCTTCAAAAAACTCGCAATGTAGGAGTCTCAATAGGAAGAGAACATAACTGTCGCCAGTGATTAGTATTCTTGCATATCCTGCCTTGTTTTTTAGTCGACAAAGCTTGTCTCTCTTCACACCCATCTTCCGAATGATCGCCTCAGCATTTGGGAAGGAACGTGCGCTTGGTACAGCCCCCGCTCCATAGTCTGATCACAAACAGATCGGGTGAGCTGTCAGTCCAGGTTGGAAGTAACGTTCGAAAGCACTAAAAATCTGACTTAGGAACGAGAAGACCGTGTTTTTTTAAACGAGTAAACGATAAAATAATATACTGCCTGCATAACTATGTCAAGTTCAAGTTCAAGTTTATTGTCATTATACTTATACACAGGTATATGGTATAACGAAATGCTATTTAGCTAGCTCTCGGACATAAGTAGCACAAAGAAAAAAACACAACAACACAACAACAATACAATTGTATTACAAAAGAAAGACAGAGACAACAGCCGATGTGCAAAAAACAACAACAGGCAGTGTGCAAAACAACAAAAAGGTAACAGGTTATGTGCAAAAACATGCATCAAAAGAATGAAATAAAGGGATAGAAATTATGGGGAATGAGCTTTTGACATGTATGGTAGAGGTAGATTTTCAATGTGTGTTTGGGTTTTTGGTAAGAAAGAAGGCACTGTGAGGTTCAGATCATAGGTGAGAGTGAGAGAGGCTGGGAGTTTAATAGTTTGATAGTGCGGGGGTAAAAACTGTTTCTGAGTCTGGTAGTCCGGACCCGAATGCTCCGGTACCGTTTTCCATGTCATACTAAACGCCACAAATTGTGTTCGTCCAGTCGTATCAATCGTGCTAAAGTTACGGAAAATCGGATGCAACTGGTGCAAACAGCACCCATTTCTTCAGGATAGTCGAGCGGTTTAGAACAGCAAATTCACAGCTTCGTGTCTTTTAAGCTTTGTGTTTCGCTCTCCAAATAGAAGCACGGGTTCAAATCCCACTCCCGACAGTCAGGCGTTTTACTTTGTCTTTTTTACCTGCCTTTATACTGTTTCAGTCTTCTTGAGCTCGCTGACAATCACAGTACGAGGAAAACGGAGAAACTACTTAGCAGAAACATAACGGACAGAAAAAAGCTTCGTAAACACGTGAATGTGATTAGCAGCAGTAAGGTATGCATTCAAATGTTTAAGGCTGATTTATAAAAGCAGCAGAAGAAAGGTGCAGCACAATGCAATTTGTGAGAGTTCGCTGTTTTTTATGCTGCTTGGATTTCTTTCAAGCCTATGAAGTGACCCCCGTTTTATTTTCATTTTCAAACTTCAGAACCGAATAACAAAAAGGTTTCATGTGTGACAGCATTCCGTTGCAAATACCGTTTCCACGATGTATTCAGCGACGGGAATGAAATATTTTAGTGCTGGCTCAAATGCGAGGAATTTCCGAAAAGCCTGGAAAAGCAACGCTTGCAGTAAATGACAAATTTAAAGCGTATAGTCAGCATGAACAGAACAACGCAATGCTCTGTAAAAACGATCTGAAGCCGCAATTACTCTTTTATCTCGGGCAGTTCATTCCGATACGATGTTTCCGCAGTATAAATGAAATGCCGAACTCCAAACATGTTGTTGCCATTATTGTTACTCCTGCTGCTGTAGTTTTAAGCTTTAATCAGTGGGTATGTAATGTTGTAAAGGGGCTGGACTACTTTGTTCATTCCAAATTCCATTTATGCTTTTTTAATATAAGCATTAACAATACAATGCGTGCTCAAAAACCATTACTTATTAGCTTAAGAAGCGGCAGTGTTTTGACAAAGTGTGGTATTCGAACAGTAAATGCTGAAGTGTTTAATACTTGCTTGTGAGCAGATCTCCCTCGATTTAAACAAACTCTTGTTTGGCCGATGATTTCAGATGAAAATCTCAATCAAGTGGAAAGAAAGCTGAATTACGCAAAGGTCATATAAGGCACTGGGTATCACTGTTACGCCATCAGGTCATGCTAGGAGGATTGGGGGGATCAAATTGACACAGAGGGACCCAATGTGGGGGCTGAACCCACAGTTCTGAGATTAAGAGATTCATGCTCTATTGACTGCGCCTATATAACTCTTGTGCTACAGCAGTAATGTTTCTGGGTGTGGATGGACATGACATAATAGGCTGACAGCAGGAACACGTGGCCCACAGGCAGTGACAGTATCGCTATATTTGGCTGCAGTATATTGTGTTGAGAGCAGCAATAACTTTCCTGCGGAGGTGGGAGTGCCTTTAATACAGCTCTTTCAATCGGACAGAGTAACAGGAACTGACCTAAAGTTTCGGCTGTGGATCCATCTCCACATGGGGGAAAGAGACAGTAAAATAGCGATGAAGAAACAGAAAGATTTGTGCTCGCTGCAAAGTAGGAAAGAGGTGGTCAGACACATAAAACAGCTTGGTGATAATTTGCAGCGACAGTTTTATGTTATTTAGTACAAGGATTTCTCTTCATGTGACATAAGATGTGTAATCTGGGGATCAACTGTATGAGAACAGTTTCTTCTAAAGTCCTGTCAATTGACAGTGGAGAGCTAGCTGGTTCACATCTTCAAGAGGACTCTTTTCAAGGTGATTACAAGTTTCTCGAACAAATCTGTGTCATATTTTTAGCTACTTTTAGCTGTGTCATATAGTTTAGCTAATGAGCAACGAGAGTCTAAATGAATTCTCCCACCCTCCATTCGAAGATAAAACTCCATGTGCGAGTCTAAGTTTCCTTGAAGCTACTGATGTTCGTCATTATTGGACATTCCCGGTGATAATGACTAAGGAGCTCAATTTTTACGTGTTGTAGTTCAACATGTGCAAAACATTCGTATCCCCTGCAAATATCGGCAAGGTCAGTGATATTTTCAACAATTTATGCCATTGCAATTCGTGCAATTCATGCCATACTTTTTCGAAATGTATTCTGAAATGCCAGGATCAGAGGGTCATATTATAAAAAATTGGTGAATTAAAATTTCTTGTACTTCAGAGTCTGTTACATTGTCTTTCACACATCAGTGTCAGAACTGTGAGACATTTTCATAACCGGGGGGAAGGCCGTAGCAATAAGCAGAAAGTGCAATCACCTTTTCCCAGTGTAAGTCCGTGTTATGGTGAGTTTTTACATTGAAATTGAAGCCATTTCTCATGCTTTCTCTCAGTGTCAGGGCTGCAATTGCGTGTAAAGGAGGCGACTTGAAAATGAAACGTGTAATCACCTTACAGAGGGTCTTCACGACGGGGTGCATCAGCTAGTTCTCCATTATTGTCAATTTACTGGACTTCTGAAGAAACCTATCTACAACAAAAATACAAACTGCACAGTTTAAGGCACATGAAGAGAAATCTGTGTGCTGATTGACTCAAAAAATGTCGCTACAAATAATCTGCCAGGCTGATTTACTTGTCTGACCACCTCCCTCCGTCCCCTTTTGCTGTTAGTACAATTCGTTCAGTTTCTTTTCTTGTATTTTCCTTGCTATTTTACTGTTCCCCATGTGGAGATGGATCCACAACCGAAACCGTTTTCACCCTGTGTTTCTGCACCGTCAGTCTGTATGAGGAGCATAACTTGCACGGCTCCAGTGGTGCAATCGGTCAGCGTGCAGCACTTCTACAGCAATGCACAGTGGAGTCATGCTGAGGTTGTGAGTTTGAGTCTCATCTGGAGCAGTGTACTTAGCTACTGAAAGCACCTGTTGAGTTAAGATACTCCTAGGTACTTGATGGAGATAAATTAACATCAAATGAACAAGTAAAAGTTTACTTTGAGTCACAATCGAATAAGGCTCCACAGATGAAACATTGTGTTTGCTTCTTTTTTCAGCATGGAATAAACCTTGACTTTTTCCTTTGAAGCCCATGCATGCTGACGCAGCTCCCTACTTAAATTACCATCAGCTGTGTACCTCCAGCTGACCTGTACACAAATATATGAGAGAGGTCTACTGAGACGAGAGGAGGACTGAAGACTTGAAAAAGCTCTCGCATTAGACTCTGTGTTTTTGTTGATCCCCAGTTTTGTAATGTTCTTCTTCTTTTGAAGTTGTTGCGTTTGGTTGTTTTTTTTTCATAGTTGTTAGACTAATACAGGGATTTACCTAGGTTCCCGGAAGACTTCTCGTTTTGTGTTTGTTGTGTTTTCGGGTTACAACAATTTTTTTTCTATTGATAGGACCCCACGCATTACTATGGGAGTAGTTAACTTTAGTTCTTACATTGTACAGTACCTGAAATTACCACATAAACTACTACTCTGTTTCCCTTTTTTTAAAAGGCACAAGTGAAGTTTGTTTTTTCTTGGTGCTGATTGGTAGCTACAATGGGTCAATTGCAATAAACTTATATACAATAAACTCCGCTGAAATTTGTCAGCAGCTCTGTACTACACCTGTTCTCAATTGCAACAAACCTAAAATAACAGCTGCTGCCCATTAGATGTTACTGCATTAGGAGTCTAGCTTAAACCACCTCTTCATAGGTTTTAAGCAACTCGGTAGCGGACTAAGCAGAACAATTGATCACATTAGAACTGTCTTGAATGTAATGGAAATAATGTACTCATTAAGTAACAAGCTTATGCACCACTTGTGTCACGGACGTCCAAAGGGACTAACCGTGGGGAGCAGGAGAGCGGAAAAAGACCCATATGCGTGGCGGCGAGACGGGAAAAAGGCCCGGGCTCATAGTGCAAAGAGTTCAGGAATGCCGTATAGAAACCTATGCCCTCAGGGAGCGGACGTGGGGCGCCCTGGTGCTAGGCGGGTCTCAGGACATCCGAACGTCAATGCTGAGCGAGGACAGAGTGCAAGACCCGGAAATATATAGCCCAAGGGAAAGAGAGGGACAGGAAGGACAGCAGACCGGAAACCAGGGACAGGTCAGAGAAGGAGCGCCCTCTGGCTGCAGAGGGCGTGACAGTACCCCCCCCTTCATGGGCGGCTCCCGACGCCCATACAAGTAAATGAGCTGCCCAGCACTGGGGGGAGAAAAAACCTCATTTAACTGAAAGGAAACCTCCGGGAATCCACGGCTGAGAGCTACCCCTTCCTCCGGGGTATAAACCTTTATTGGGTGGAGGAAGGGGGGGTAGAGAAGAGCTCCAGAGACTTAAACAAAAAAGTACACAAGCACAAACACAACAGACAAAAACCTGGGAAAGACCAGGGAGACAAACCACACAAAACAGATAGGACCCAAAAACAGGTAGGAACCAAAGTTCCGAGACACAGGGAGCAGGGAGGAACAAAAAGGAGGGGAAACCAGGAAGAAAAAAAAATCAAAACAAAAGGCAAAAAACAAGAAAAAACAGCAAAAAACCCCGGGGAAAAATACCTCAGACTGGGCAAAAGGCACGTTCACATTCTAACGCTGATATCGGAGTGGACAACCTGAGGAAAGCCAGACCGAAGTCCGCTCACAGACACAGATGCCCGGAGTGATATCCAGCGAAAAGAATGGAGGAACAGCAGAAAGCTTACCATTCTATCACTGATATCGGAGAGAGCAAGACCAGGAAGAGCCAGGCACGAAAACCCGCTCCAGACACAGAAGCTCGGAGTGATATCCAGTAATAAGAATAGGAAAGCCAGCTCAACATTCAATCACTGATATCGGAGTGATCTACCCGAGGAAAGCCAGGTGCAGGACCCGCTCACAGGCACGGAAGATCGGAGTGATATCCAGCGATTAGAATAGAGGAACTGAAAAAAAAAACAGCCCAGAGAAAAAGAAAAAACTGCGGCAAAACAAAAAGTGCCGCTCGCGGGGTCAGTAAGTGACTCAGCATTCTGTCACGGACGTCCAAAGGGACTAACCGTGGGGAGCAGGAGAGCGGAAAAAGACCCATATGCGTGGCGGCGAGACGGAAAAAAGGCCCGGGCTCATAGTGCAAAGAGTTCAGGAGTGCTGTATAGAAACCTATGCCCTCAGGGAGCGGACGTGGGGCGCCCTGGTGCTAGGCGGGTCTCAGGACATCCGAACGTCAATGCTGAGCGAGGAGAGAGTGCAAGACCCGGAAATATATAGCCCAAGGGAAAGAGAGGGACAGGAAGGACAGCAGACCGGAAACCATGGACAGGTCAGAGAAGGAGCGCCCTCTGGCTGCAGAGGGCGTGACAACTTGCTTGAAAATTATTATATTTTAACTAAAATTGCTTTCCAGATACCACAAGTATTGACAATGAATGTTATCAATACTCGTTTTTATTAATAAAAGTGTTATTTACTAATAATTAAGTTCCATGTATATCTTTATTAGTAGCTGTATTACAAGTAATGCATATATAGTCTTTATTATAGTTAGTTTTCAGTTATCCTGGGGAGGGAAGAGAATGGAAATTAAGGAAATCAAAATGTAAAGGGCTTAAGTCTTCAATGTGTTCTGTCATAGCTGTGTGTTGTCATATCTGTCATATCTGGGTGTTAATTTAGTATATTTGATGTATTATTTATTGTGATTTGACACTACACTTGTATTTGACACTACACTACACTTCTCAGGAGAAAGCAGTAAGATTTTTTTTTATTTGAGGGTACAGAAAATTGTATTGTATGGCCAAATGTAAGGTTACGTTAAGAAACCCTTATTGTTACCTTTTGCATTGTTATTTATTTAAGACGGTTCTTCAGAATAGTGTCCCTTACGTATCTGTGACTGTGGTCCAACAATAACGGTGGTGAAATAGCCGGAATGTGCGGGAAGAAGATGGAGATGGAACAGGAAGAACACACTGCGGTTATGGTATTGGGTTTAAGAGCATTACGATCCTACAGTCTCCTGATCCGTAATCAGATGCATTATCCAATGCGCCACTGGCCCTTGTACCGCTTTCCTCAAGTGCACCACTGTGAGCTTGCGCCGCTACAATAATACATCGCCCCAGTCCAAATTTTCTCAATTAGGTGCACGTTTTCTATGTGTATTTAGTTAATAAGTCTTTCATTTTGTCTGTTTTAAAAATTGCATCTCTTTAAAACAAACGAGTTTATGTGTCGCGCTGAAATTCACACATGAGGGAATTCAAACGAAAGAAATCACAGAAAAGATTTCGCGCTTAAAAAGAAATCCAGAGTGGAGACGCTGGTGATAGAAAACAGAGCTTCATACGATGCATGAGATGCTTTACCTCTGAACTAAACTCGGCTCTTTAATCGTGTTAGGAAGAGTGAATAGCCAACAGTGTACATTTTAAAAATCAAAGCAAGACAATGAGACACGAAGAGAATTCGGAACACGAGCCTCTCCTTCATTGTTTAACGAGCTTTTGATGAACGCCTAAGTGAAAGACAAATTCACTATTTTCACTTTGTGATTAAAAAACACTTTTATCACACATTAAGCACTCCTGATGGTGTCGAATAGTTCTCTTTTCTACCCTCATCATTTGAGGATCCCCAGCTAAAGTATCTTTTTAAACTACAACAAAATTGCAATATTTTGAATACTATTTAAGTTTACATAGTCACATTCCCGGTGATATTGACTTAGGCGCTCAATTAGTAACTTCTTGTAGTTTGACTTGTGCCAAAAGTTTGAAATCTGTGCAACTATCAGGATGCTTAAGGACATCCAAAGAAACCGCATCACATTTAGGGGAGACGGTGTTGAGGTCGGATTATTTTGAAATGCGTCTCTGGGGACTTTTGATTTACCAATGTTATGTTTAACTGAAGGATACGCTGACTGACTGTGCCATAGAAACTAACGCACGTCACCTTTTTTCTACATTCACAGGTTTTTGGCTAAAGACAAAAAAATCGTTTTCGTTTCCTTGCCAGCTGGCAGTAATTCCTCTGCACTGACAAAACAGATGAGTATTTTATCTTTCGCAATTTGTATGGATTTTTTTAAAAATAAGTTGTTACAAAAATTAAATGAGCACTTCCATTAAATTTAATGTAGAAGCATGTTGCTGTCCATAATGATAAACTGTGCGGCAAGACAGGAAGAAAGGCACCAGTGGGATTCAAACCCATGGTCTTCTGTTTACTAGGCAGGTGCTTTAACCAACTAAGCCACAGCATTCTCTCACCCTCCTGTTAACCCCGAATCAGCAGGGTCAGCTTGTTGGCACGCCTGTCTCCATTTGGTGGTTTGAGCTGACGCTGCCATGACGTTCCCATTAAATGCGACCGAGAATACTCCAACCGGCGCGCCGCTTCGCCTGCTGTCGGAGAACTAAGCCATGGCACTGGCATCAGATATCCCTTTTACAGCCACTTGGACACATCTCAATTGCTCTGAGACACCTGCATTCAGTGTGCGCTGAGCCTGCTCGCTGAACAAGTGACGAGAAATGGCTTATGTCCAAGGAGCTCAATTTGCTTTTTATGTTCAACGGGGTGTCCACTACAGCCGGCACTGAAGTGCAGCACAGGATCTGTGGTTTGACATCTCCCAAGGTAAATGTTGAAATTGTAGGTGGAAGAGGAAAATTACCCTCGTGTATGGGGAAAGAAGCCAACTCATGTCCGGAAGGAGCTAAAGTGTGTATGGAGGTGGCCTAGTGGTTAAAGCAATAACTTCTTAATACATTATACTCTGCACAAGTAGGTTTGAACCCCATCCTCGTCGAGGAAGGGCTTTGACACATTTTGACCTTTTTAAACTTGGTGTGCTTTCGTTTCGTTTGGTCGCTAATATACTGTAACAGTAATATTTCTAGATGTGCATGAACATGGTAGGCTGACAGCAGGAACATGTGGTCCACAAGCAGTGACAATATCAGAGGTGTCTGCAGTGTGTTGGTTTGTGAGCAACAATAAAATAACTTGACGTGGAAGCAGGTGTGCCTGCATTAACACAGCTCCATCGAGCCGAAAAAGTAACACAAGAACCGACTTAAATTCAACAGCGAGTTTCTGTAGCTGAAAACAGAAACTACTCCACGTGATGAGTGAACTCACAACCTCGGCATAACTCCGCTTTAAAAGCACCCCAACCTGACCAATCACGCTACTGGAGCAACACAGCACAGTAGTACATTTTCCTCAGTGCTTATTCCCTAGCCTACCAGCTTCAAGACTTTTTTAAATCGATCGAAGATTCATTGGAAAAGGTTTGTCGATTGATTAGGTGGGAATCACACCCGGATTCACTGCTTGCAAGGCAGTTATGTTCATCATTATACCCAGGACTGGCGCCAGGGGAATGATCTGTAGCGGGGGGGGGGTCTGAAATCCTGAGGGGGGCAGTGATATTTTGGTTTAAACGGAGCCATTGCAACCATCCAAGTGAATTCTCGCAAGCATGCCACTGATTAGTATTTCATGTCAGAAGATAACGACAAGCAATCTGGTATTTAGCGATGAAGAACAGTTCCACGTTCATCAGAACTCACATGATTATTTTTGCCTGGAGCATCAACCATATGTGTTCATTTTTGCAACAACATCAACAGTAACGAGGTTCTGAATCATTAAGAAATCATTGTAAAACCAACAGAAAGTACAACAGTCCTAGTTATATAACAATTGTAAGTATAAGGATAAACTACTGCAAGGCATTGGTCCACCTGAGCAAATAAGGTCGTAATAATGTTGACACCCCAAAACACAGACACTATGTAACATGCTGTTCCTGGACGGATAGTCCTCCTGCACATCAAACAGTCCGATGTAGTAACTGTGAATTTGGGGTTAGTGTAGTTATCTGA
Source organism: Atractosteus spatula (assembly GCF_055471065.1). Taxonomy (NCBI): domain Eukaryota; kingdom Metazoa; phylum Chordata; class Actinopteri; order Semionotiformes; family Lepisosteidae; genus Atractosteus; species Atractosteus spatula. The sequence goes on along the minus strand of NC_142715.1, from coordinate 8,712,189 downwards.
CCATTGACAAAGTACAACTATTTTTTACGGCGCAAGTTAAGTAAGTGAAAGTGTTCAAAAACTTTTTATCCAAACCTTTTATCCAAAACTGAGGGGGGTGGGACTGTTCAGTTGAGGGGGCGATTTTGGCATGCCAGTAACATTTTCACAAAACGTCCTAGAGTTACAAAAACACTTACTTTGTGTATAAAGTGCATTGTGTACACACTGTAAGGAATATCAGGGCTGTAGGGGGTCAGATCTACAGTATAGATGTAGTAAACACATTAGTGGAGACGGTGTGTCTGCTCTCTGTATGAGAGCCGGACAGGAAGAATAATCTGGTCTGGGAATAAGAGACCCTCGTTGGAAGAGCGGCGCTTCTCACAGGAGAGAATGAAAAAAAAATATTTTTCAGGGATGCTGATTTTTCTCCTTGGGGGAATTAAAAGCACTTATGGGGACTGACCTCGTGGTGCAACGGTAGTGCATCTGATACCCCATCAAAAAAGTGTGTGTTCAAATCATGTTGAGATCAGCTGATGTATGTTCAGGTTCAGCTGGTGCTGAACCCAGAAATTACACCGTGCAGTCCTGTTTTATCTGTACACCACATAGATAATCTAAATGAAATAACAGAGCAGTACAGAACACGCATTCAGGAAATTACACAGCAAGTCATTTTGAACACGACAAGAGAAAGGGCACACTGCACATCCGTGAAACATCACGTCCGACTTTAGAGACAGTTACATCACAGAATGGAAGTTTCAGGCCCCTTTTTCATTACAGGTTCAAACTAACTTGAAAGTTACAGAGTTTTAGGTCACTTTTGTATTGTAAAAGTGTCTGAAGCCTGTAAATATAATTTGCCCTTTTTTAAATTGTGGATGAAATCCAATCCCATGTACCAAGACCTTACAGTATATTCATGTTAATTAAAATGACTAACGCTATTGGACATTAGCTGGTGCTTTTTGTAACGATTTGCTATTTCATGCTGGAAAGAAGGAAACCCGACCAACGTTTGCTTTCAGGTGCGGTTCATTCACATAATGGACATCAATTTCTGAGTAGCCTGATTTAAAATCACACGAACCCGGTAGAAGTCGAACCTACAATCTCATGATGCAAAATCAGACGCGTTATCCATTAAACCACTGGCCAATCATGTAACTGAATTGCACCATGGTGAGTTCAGCGCTGCAACTAGTAATACACCATCCCATCTAAAATTTCTAAGTGAGAAACGTGTTTTCTACATTTTTATCAGTTTTAAAATATCATCTCTTTAATACAGACAAAGGGTTTGTGTGTCACTTTGAAATTCTGATTGACTTAGAATTCAAAGAAAAAGATGTTTTCTTCAACAACGCAGTGAAATTATGACATCTTTCACTCTACTTCTCTCTTGTAGTAAAGCAGACCTTGCAGTGTGAGCATTTACTCCAGTAAATTAGGTCATGTATCATGTTAAATCACTTCTTCAAAACAAAACATTTCCTGGTGCACGTTTTCTCCATGAAAAAAAATACATTTTTCCCTTACATGATTTCTCTTTTTTTTTTCCATCAGAGTACAGAAAGAAGAAAAAAGGGAAAAGCAGTGTCGCAAAAAAACTCCATCGCCCTTTGGAGATGTCAAGCTCATCGGATATGAAAAGTGCCCAATAAAAGCAATTTCTCTTCATTTATCTTAGCGTCGGGGCTGCTATTGTGTGTAGAGGAAGCAACTTGCTCAGCCAGCAGACTCACTGCTTACTGAATACAGGTATGTTTTGAGTGTCATGCTGATCGTCTTATAAATGCAAAAGAAACTTTTAAAGCTGATAAAGTTTTCCATTGTAATTTGCATGTAGCTACTGTACAACGTCCCTGGAAGAGAGATTTTATCAGTTGCACGTAATCGGTATTTTTTACTTTTTGTTTAGTACTGGAAATATATATTTTTTTATTTTTCTAAAGAAGATCTCAAGAAGTATTGCCAGGACCTACCTTTAGCACTCAATAGTGATATTAATGGAGTAGAAATGTAAGATAAATTGATGATCTGAGCTAAAATAGTCCTTACATGCCTCCTGTAACAGTGTTCGTATTCATAGCAAGTAATATTCTTTTTCAACCCTAAACGTTGCTATTGCATTAAGCTTTGTGCGACCATTAGAGGTTTCGGTAGCTTCTGGAGAGCGCACTTTTCCAAACTGAAACCTATAAGAACATTGTTCAAGGTACAGCATGTCCCAGAATCGTTCATCGGGACTAGGATTAATATCAATGGAAAGTACTTCAAGATTTAACTGAAATATTAAAAGAGTAGGAAAGCATTTAAAATAGAAAAAATCAGTTCAGATGATATTTAATTTTTGAGAAATGGGCACATACTGTACATCAGCTCAGTGAGCAGTGTGAGGTGCTCTCCTGGAGATGATGTTAAATTAGTTAAAATCATGTGATAGTTGAAAAAGCTTAATACTTAGTGAAACAGCCAGCACAAACGGTTGCGTTTGTGATTATGTCACTTCTCTACTATAGCAGCGTCGATAAAAGACCCTCTGAAAGCAGTAAAGCACTGCACAACTGAATTCATTGCTATTTGGAGAAATCCACAAACTCGTGTTTTTCATGTGCTTTAAAAGACAGCCATACTCACCGACAAAATAACGACACTGCTGCTGATTTTTTCCGAAGCACAGTTGACCTTTCTGAGCCAATTGATGAAGCTCACCCAGTGAATACTATAGCAGAAGGTGGAGGAAAGTGCAACTTTGTAACTACTGCAACCACAGGAACAACTGCAAGAAGCAGAATCAATTTCCCACCGAATGGTGGTGTTGTCTGAGGTAGGCGATGTGAACGTGTGCAGAGAATCCCACAATCTCTTCAAAACTTGGACAAAGTATTTCTGATGGAGCGCTGTGCGCAAAGATTGAATAAGCTTTGCTCCTGCCAATGATTCTGCGTGAAAAAGCACAGCATTCAAGTTTCAAAGACAAATACACCATGCCTACAGAACCAATTTTAAAAACAATTGCGGCACACTACGATTCACACTGACTCAAAAGTGATCACGGCAGATGTTGTTCCCTGCATAATGCTGAAAGGACCAAAGAGCATTGCTATTGGGAACACAAAATGAGGCTTTTTTATGCCTTGATGTTAAGCTGACAAAGACTATCTTGAAACACCTAGTTCAGTCTCTCGACAGACTGTCAAGCAAAGCTTTTACCCATTAAAGTCGCAATAGAAGGAAGGTCTTAACCCACCAACACTTAGCAGCGGCAAGATTCAAACCTAACCCAGCGAAGAAAATGGAGCACAAACCCAGCACTTAGACCACCCAGCCACACTCCCAAACCTTACTCTTTTGGAGAACGTCGGGTGGGTTCAGCTCTTGTTGTGCGACGCGTTGAAATGACTGCATCTTCGTTTTCCGAGATGTTTCCTATCACATCTTTGTCAGCTCTGAATATAGTGCTTTTTTGGAGCAGGCTTCAGACCTTTTATTTTATTTATAAAGGAAGGCGCATTCAAAAACATGTAATTCCTGTTTTAGAAATGCTTTGGGCGGTGTGTTTTATATAATGCACAAACAGTATTCTGATTGTATACTGTAGACCTGTGTAGCAATCATACTGGACGTGACTGGGATTCTGAAATGTTTCTTGAAAAGGTATTCAGGGCTGCTTGAATCTATAATAAAAAAGTGACCCGAAACTTCCAACCTTCCAATCACTGATGTCGCTCTCCCTAAACCTGTACGTGATGTTTTGCAGATGTGCAATGTGTCTTTACTCCTGTATTAAAAATGACCTCTGTTGTTGGGCGGAGTTGAAGGAGAACTAACTGCACAGAAAAAGTACGTAACGATAAAATATTTCTGCGCGTGAAACACATCAATTGTTCAGCATTTCAAAAATGTTTAATTGAATTGACAAAGAAATCCTCTCCTTAAACTTCGAAAAGGATTATCTGTTGAGCCAGCAGGCGTAACACTGCAGTTGCCCGTTTCTCACAGGTGTTTGAAGTTGTGGATAACATTTAGCAGGTTTGGCGCCGTGGCTTAGCTTGTTAAGACGCCTCACTAAAAACCAGGAGACCCTGGGTGCGAATCCCAGCGGTATCTATTCGTAGACAACAGGCCACTCATTGTCAATATTATGGAGCTTAAAGACAACGGGAGAAGCATGAGTTACAGCTTTCTGTAGCTGTTTTATAGGGCTACATATTGGTTGGCTCTGTGGCGCAATGGAGAGCGCATTGGACTTCTAGACTTTGATAGAATGAAGTCATTCAAAGGTTGTGGGTTCGAGTCCCAACAGAGTCATGTATCATTTTGATTCAACCTTTCAAAATCCTCTAGGGATTAGTGTTGATCCAGTCAAATAAAGGACTTCTTAAGAGTCCACAGTTGAAAATGAACCAGCAGCCACAAGAAAGAAATTAGCACTGGACTGTCATCACATTACTCCTGTCCTGGAGTCCTTGCACTGGCTTCCTGTCAACTTCAAAATCCTCACGCTTACCTATAAGGCTCTCCATGGCTTGGCACCTCAGTACCTGTCTGGGTTATCGCCCTACTCCCCACCTCACAACCTTCGCTCTTCTAATTCTGGTCTCCTATCTGTCCCCCAGTCCATCTACACTCTATGGGTGACAGGGCCTTCTCCTGTTTTGCCCCAAAGCTCTGGATCTTTATCCCCAAGGATATCAGAGAGTCACCTTCTCTAAACTCCTTCAAATCCAGACTCAAAACCCTCTTCTTTAGAAGATCCTTTAATGAACTATTCTTTACCCCTCTGTTCCTACTGTATTTAATACCACCATCTATTGTCTCCTCTAACTGTGTATTCTCATCCTGCTTATCTTGTGTATTTTTTTTAACTTTATTGGTTTCATTCTGTAAAGCACTTTGAAAAGCCACCTTTAAAGGCACTATATAATGTAAAGATTATTATTATTATTAATAATAATAATGAACAGTGCATTTAACACTGAGCACATGCAGTCCTTCTTTGCAAAGGATTGCAAAGGTTGGGAATTAGCCTTTCACTCGTGTTGTTGAAGACCGTATCCCGGCTTTGTTGCAGGAAATGTCTGGATGCCATCACCGGATCAAGGAGAGGATCAGGGTTTTGGGAAGTCTTTTTGATGCCTGACACTGTGTGTTTCCTGGTTGTAACGGGTGTCATTCTGGACCTAAACAACAGAGAACACCGTTGAAATCGCTGAACTGCCTAGCGGACAATTTGTCGCCTTCTTCTGACCTGTATTTAATGCGATTCTCTGAAAACTTGGCACGTTATATCTGTGCTACCTTTATGGAGGGCACACTCATAAGAATCATAGATTCGATCACAAGCATCTAAAAATGAGCATGAGAAAATGACATCACGCTATAAGGCTGAATGGCACAAATTCTCCTGTTCCTTCTGCAGCAAATGTGTGTTTTTTGCTTCTTAACACTGAGATAGTTGGAGATATTTGGCAGCAGTGGGATTCCAACTCACACCCCCAAAGAGACTAGAGCTTTAATCCAGCTCTAAATTAAAAACTGGGTGACTTGTAAGGGCTGGTAGGAGAGGAAAGGTATAAATGCTTCTTTTTTGGACAAAGTCTTTATCTTTACTAAAAGAAGGAAAGAAATATTTGATATTATTTTTTCACCAGTTGTTTTGATCAAATGATTGTAATGCAGTGCCATATTAAGGTATAATATGTACATGAACGTCATGTCTGAGTCGATGATGGCAGCTGAGTATCGCTGGAGGACAGTTCATCATGAGTGTGTAAGCCTGCATAATGAGGGAGAAGAGATCAGCCTCTCTGACGCAGTGTCCAGTGACACTAACCTTCTGTCCTACTATTCTCTGCTAATGTAGAGGGTGAATGTTTATTTAGGTGAATGTAAGGTTTCATTCTTGTAAAATATTTCCGAGCACTTTTTTTGTTGCTGAAAATTAATCCTGTGCATTTGAATGAATTCCGATATTGTCACCTAATTCCATACATTGTTTCATCAAACTAGAACATTTAGAGGAGCTCAGTTGCATTTATGAATTGCATAGTGATAGTATTTCTTTCCATTTAAATACTTCAGTCAAAAATGTAGAGAAGGTGCTCCTGTTTTCACCATTATAAGAACTGTGATGCACCAGTAAAATTTACTCTCATAAATGCATTGTAATTGTATTGTTCTGTTCTGTAACAATCTTGAGTGACACAAACCTTCTGTTTTACTGCACTACACTTCTCCAGAGGCCAGTTCAGCACACAAGGATCCTCAGTCAAACAAACACTGCAATCGCTTGATAAACGCCATTTCTCATCCTTTCTCTTAGTGTCGGTGCTACTATTGTATGCAAAGGAGGCGACTTGACAATGAAATCTTAAAGAGAGTCTTCATGAAGGTGTGCGTCGGCAAGCTCTCCACTGGCAATTGACTGGGCTTGTGAAGAAATCAATCTCATTCAACAACCATACAAATTGCACAGCTTAAGGCACATGAAGCAAAATCTGTGAGCTGATTGACACAAAACAATGTCACTTCACATTATCTGCAAAGTTGTATTGCTTGTCTGACCACCTCTTCCTACATTACAGTGAGCACATATATTTCAGTTTCTTTCCCCCATGTGGAGATGTATCCACTGCCAAAACTGCTGTCTGATTATTTAAATTATCTGTAAAACTGTTACATGACTTCATCTAATTGTAAATTTATAAGACGGTCTGTGAGACATTTGTGAGAATAGCTGAATCCCAGGGCTGGTATGGAATCACACACAGACAGGTCTTCTGTGTGATCTGAGTCCCACTGCTCAGAGCTACAGACTGGTCAAATGGTCACTATTGTAGACACGACCATCGGGCCATCGGCTACAAATAATCAATATACTGATCATAGTGTCTCTACTGGTGTTTATTACATAAATACTATATATAAATAATAAGATAATTCCACACTCATGTGTGTTATAAAACATTTATAAACATTTTGGGAGGCTGACATACAGTAAAGAAAGTAATACTGAAGGGCTGGAAGTCCTGGAAAGCGTTAATAGAACCTTCTTGCTTTCAACCTGGAACAGAGCCCACAACTGCCAGATCAGTGACCCCTGAGCCCAGTTCACAGAGCAGAGAACCAGGAGCTCTTCTATGTCTCTAAGAGGGCTGGGAGGAAGGATAAAAGGGGGAAATGTGACATGAGTCCAGGCTGTTCTGTCTGATATTGTTCATGTAGCAGCACTGATTGTCTGAATATCTTCTGGTTCTGGATTGTGAGGATAGAGAGCAGTACGGAGTTGAGATCCTGTCTGAGTGTGAGTCTGAGCTGTGAATCTGACTGAGAAGAGAATAATGATTTTTTATTCTGCCTGAGAATTTTCCTGAGAATTTTTCCTGAGAATTTTTCTTCTTTTCCAAGTGGTGTTACATCCCCTTCAGATACTCTGCACAGACTGCCAGAGTGAGAGAAGAGGAGAGAGAGATGGACAGCTGCAAAAAAATGCCAGTGATTTTTTCTCCTTTTAACGAAAAGTGGAGAAAAACAACAGCAGTGCATCTCCGTCGGCTTGATTTAGCTTAATACAAGTATTCACTTCCTTTTCTGTAGATTACAGCCTGCGAAAGATGAAATGAAGTTCTTGGTTACTCTTGGTCAGTGGAGAAGAAGTACTGCCAGCTGGCAGGAAAATGACATTATTTTATTTTCTTTAACTACAAACACGTGGGTTGTGAAAAGCAACAGGAATGTGTCCCTGTGCAGCTGTTATACAAAGGGCTGCTGGGTCAAATGCACTCAGGGACGTGCTTCAGATTGTGATGATGTAAACATAATCTCTGATAAAAATTGAAGGGATTTCTTTGCAAACCCTCTTGAATGTTGCAGGAAATGTTTGTGTTTTACTCGTGTGGAACTACAACAAGTAAACAATTAAGTACCTAAGTCAATGTCCAAGAAAACCATCTTCACGTGTGGAATTTTTCTTTAACTGCTGTTGGGAGAATTCATTTATACACCCGTTGTATCGTTAGCAAAATATTTTAAAATTAGAACACAGATTTGTTGGAGAACTTGACAATTCTTGACAATCATTATTAAATAAGCATTATATAAATGTGCGTTGATATTTTTAATATGTACCTTAATTGTAATATATGTAAACACAATTGCTTTGATATGGATGTTCATTTGAAGGATTTGAGGAAACTATCAAGGATGGCAGAACAACCAAAGATACATTTGGGCATCTGCTATTGGTAAAGATGAAATAGCACCGTAAGTGTGAAGCTTGCATACACACGAGAGAAAAAATCAGTTTTAATGCACTTCATTAAACTGATGGTGTGCTTATCAATCATGCATAAAATGTAACGTAGCAGAGAATGGTTTCGATCCATCGACCTCTGGGTTATGGGCTCAGCACGCTTCCGCTGCTGCACTCTGCTATCATAGTGTGATTCAACACAACTGCTTTATCCTTGCTTTCTAAAAGTACGCCCGAGATGAAAAGTCTAAACGGTAAACGCAGACGTCACTTTGAGCACTTGGTGTTTTGTAGTACGAATCATCACCCGCTGCTCTACATGGGCGTGTCTTCAAGATCGTTGAGAACCAAACCTTCTGCTTTCCGAGGCAACTGATTCTTTCGTCGTTAATTCACAAATCTTCAATGAGAATCAGTGAAATGAAAACCAAACACATGTACACACTCGCGTCCTAGCGTGAAAGAAAAATGATGGAAGCATTTGAGAAATAACAAGAGTAGTCCGAACAGCTCCAGCCTATCAACTGCTCTACAAAGTGATCGCTACCTCCACACCCAGTTTATAACACTGAAAATGATTCAGGAAGCACAGCAAAGTTCTAAAAGCAGCGGTTGAAAAGTATCTGGATACATAAAATGACAATTTCTCAAAAGTAAAATCTTCATCTTTTAAATATTGTCATCCATATATTTTCGTTTTTCTCTATTTTTACATAACACGCTTTCGAGAAATAGACTGTCTTGTAATGAAGGCTGCATTAGAAAATGTGTATCTAAATTAAAATCGGGTTTATGACTTTTGCGTTATTCAGCTTTCTTAGCACTTGGGTCTCGATTCAGATGAAAATGAAAGTGTAACGCTTACGGCCGACAGGTACTGTGTAAGAGCTGGCGTACCAGAGCAGGTGACGTCACCGCCCTTCCCTGTGATAGCAGGACCACAGCTACTGGGCTGAAAAGAGATCTCTCTTTAGCTCACGGGGCTAGGTCGCTGCAGAGAGACGCGGAAGTCCCGGGTTCGAGCCCCAGACGGTGTGGGGCCGACCTGATGCGGCAAGGGCGCCCGCCTGAGCCCCCGTTGCGTTACAAAAGCAACAGAGGAGTAAGTTTTCCTTTTCTAAATCAAAGGTGATCTGCTCACAAGGAAGTATAAAAACTTCAGCGTTTACATTTTGAAGACCCCAAATTGTCGAAACACTGTGGCTGTGATCTTTTTTCAGGTTTCATGAAATTCTTCACATATTTGAAATATTTTATTCGGGTTCGCCTAATACACGGTGCAAACCTTACCTGCAGCAAAACGATGTGGCACATGAAGCCGTTTTGTTTATCGGTTGTAAGGATTGAGGAGCGTACTACAAATCGAGCAAGCGAAAAGAAAATTAAACAGGAGTCACTTTTTGGATTGCTAATCCATTGTGCTCTGCTCGTCTAGGTTCAAATCCCATCCTTGTCATGGTTAAGGCCTGAGACGTGTGTGTTTTTTCTAAACGGTGTTTGCATTCGTTTCCTCTTTTACTACTGTACTGGAGCAGTAATATTTCTAGCGGTGGACGAACATGGTATCACAGGCTGACAGCAGGAACACGTGGCCACAAGCTGCAGTACTGTACATTGGTTTGGGAACAGCAATAACTTTCCTGTGGAGACAGGTGTGCCGGAATTAATACAGCTCTTTCGAGCGGAAAGAGTAACAAGAACTGACTTAAACTTACCAGTTATGTTCAATAGCTAAAAACACAAAACCAACCTCTTCAGTGGTTGAATCTAAATTACAGAAGCCAATGCTGCCATCAAGGAAAAATAAATAAAATCCTGAGTTATGTAGTTTTGAGACTAAATATCTGACTTTCAGCTTGAAGCGGTACAATGGATTCCAGGTCACATTCGTTCTTGATTCAGGATATATTAGAGTGTGCTAATGGTTAAAGCTGTGTTTACATGAGGTACAAACGGTAACCTTTTAATTCCGAGAAGAAAGTCAGATTGTGCGCATTTCTCAGCGTGCACATTGTCAGGAACACTAAACCCACAGTGCCAGCAAACCTTTCGATAGTCTGTAGGTACTGCCATTGCAAATGTAACAGGTTGTTCATACACACATATGATATCGTTGCTATCTCGTAATTAGGAGATAATTTGGTATTTCTTAATTAAGATAACTCAGGATTTTTTTCCTTGGTGGCAACAATGCGCTTCTGCAATAAATCATAGACTCTGCTTTCAAAATAGCTGCACCAGGCACTTGGACACAGATAAACACGGATTTAAAATTCAGGAATATGAATAGTCAATTGCTTACAGTTGGGTTTTTTACGTTTCGTATTTAGCGATTTGTGTATCAATATTTTAACAATTCATTAAAATGCTAACAATGTGTAAAATAAAAACAACAGCACCGTTAAATGCTGGGGAGACGGGTAGTTTTTTTAACAATCAGATTCCAATCTCTAATGCTGTGTGTGAGAGCTTACATAACTTTCCTTTTCTCACATTTTCTGACGACTATTCCAAAGGGGCACCCTGTCAACTCCTAATACTGTACTTTTAGAAAATTGCCTGCGTTTGATTATTGTCGTTTTATTTTTTAAAAAAGTTCAATATTGATCATAACTAAAGAAAATAATGATCACAAACAAAAAAAAAGGGCTGAAGATGCGAGTCGCTCTTGAATCAGAGCTGGGTGACACGGGCTTCTGTTCTGATGTGGTTGTACGAGAAGCAGGAGGAATCGCTTCAATCGTATGGAGGATGAATCAGGAGCGAGACATGTCAATCAGGCAAGAGTTGAACCTACAATCTCCTGTTGAAAAAGCGTTATCTATTAAGCTGCTGGCCCTGGTCTTATGACTTAACTTCACCATAGTGAACTCAGCGTCACTACTAGTAATACATCACTTCCAGTCCAAAATTTCGAAGCAAAAAAATATAATATATATAATTATACGTATATATAATATCTTTAAAAAAGACAAAGGGTTTGTGTGTCACGCTAAAATTCCGCTTCATTTTGAATGCAAATAAAAACCATTTTCTTCCAAGAAATCATAATTTTTTCCCATCCTTCATACTATACATGTCTCTTGTAGTAGTAAAGCATTTTGATTTAAACCAAATAATACATTAAAGGTTTCATCTATACACTTATACTTACTCTGCTATGCAGCGGAGCCTGATACACGATACCGTCCGGTTTTAGCCTCACAGACACGTCCCGACTCCTGCTGAACGATCACCGATCAATAACATTTGAACTCTGCTCCTGCGCTCCAGTTCATTTGCGAGAGGAGAAGACACTGAAATAGTCGTGTGAAAGTGGATTGTGCACCTGCGCCGCTGCTGTAGTAGTATCATGCAAATACCCATACTAATCCGCCACACACTGGAAGCTCTGAAAGGCAACGTAAATATTGCTCTGCCAGTTGGTGGATTACGTATACACGCTATATTTCAATTTAAATATAAATTGAACCTATCAAAAAAATCGATTTTAGATTCAAAATCGATTAATGTTAAAACTGATAAAGCTAATGCTTTTTTTCAGGGATATATCTGCTTTATTTAAAAGAAGGCTATCGCGATTGTGAAAATTAGATAAGGTGTACCAGCACAGGGAGTGAGAATGAGCTCAGTCCAGCTCCCAGCAGAATCCGTTCTGGTTTGGTCACTGTCAGACTGTTTGGATCGCAATGTGAAAAAAAAAAATCACTCTCATCATGTGACTTCAACTAGAGGAAGGGAAGATATCGTGTTTAAAAAAATCAGGACTGAAGATAATGGGAACAGAATGCGGGGCCTCACACTTATCAAATTATAAAATAATAATTATTAAAATATCAGGTTGTTTTATGCAGCATTTTGTGCATAGTACGTCTTATTTATCTTACAATAAAACAACAGCCTACTGTAGGTCACGCATTGACATATGCACGAACACGCGAAATGTCTCACTCCTGATTCAGCTCATGCTCCATAGGAGTGAAGAGATTCCTCCTGCTTCTTGTACAACCATATCAGAACAGAAGCCCGTGTCACTCAGCTCTGATTCAAGAGCGCATCTTCAGCTTTTTTTTGTGATCATTATTTTCTTTAGTTATGATCAATATTGAACGTTTTCGAAAAAAAAGAAAAATAATCAAACACACAGGCAGGTTTTCGAAAAGTATTAGGAGTTGACAGGGTGCCCCTTCGGAATAGTCGTCAGAAAATGTGAGAAAATGTAAGTTACGTAAACTCTTACACACAGCATTAGAGATTGAAATCTGATTATAAGAAAGTGACCTGTCTCCCCGTCGGTAATCAAACCCCAGTTTCCCGTGTGACAGGCAGGGATACACACCACTTTACTAACTAGGAGCGCTTGCTAGCTAGGCATTTACTCTTAAGGCTACTACTGTTTCGGATTTTGACTTTTATTTTCATTCCTTCCAGAGGAGCGCATGAAAACGAGTTTCCAGCTGTGCCATCCTCACTCCTCCTCTTCTGTTGTCACAGCTCCTCCTTGTGCACTACCAACACCCATGGAGTCGGTTCTGTCATCTTTACTAATTAGGTTTTCAAAAGCTGGAAGTAGGGCACAAGACACGCGAATGCTATAAGCATCCTTATCTGCTTCCAGCTGCGAAATGTCATTCGTGGACGCTGAAGAATTGATTTCCAAGGCAGCAGTTTCAAGCAACTTAGCGTTTTAAAAGTAGAGTAGTGCATTTCCATGTTTATGCAGGCACACGACGACGTAAGGAGATTGCAGTACTCGGCAGGACTTGAACCCGCACAGGGAGACCCTGATGGACTTCATGTCCATCACCTTAACCACAAAAACACAGCAGAACTCTTCAAACCAGATGAAACTGGCAACTTTAGTGTTCCCATCTCTTTCCACTACAGGCTTCCGCTTTACTAACTGAGATATCGGAGAAGCGAAAGCTTATTTTACACATACAGCCCAATCTCAAGGTTGTGAATTCGAGCTCCATGCTGGCGAGAAATTCCATAGGTAATGATAAAATTTACTTGCATGATAATCAATAGAAATATTAAGAAACTATTCCCGATACCAGTTTCACACTGACTTTGTAGGTGAAGTGTTCTTTATGAGAATAAGGTTTGGTATGCGATCAATAACAGCACCGGAAAGAAAAGACCTGTCACTAAGGGAATTCACTAAGTGAAGCCAAGACATAATCAGAAAATAGACATCAAGAAAATTTTAATCCTTTTGCATATTCTTTAGTGTTTTTATATATACATACCGATAGACGTTCAAGGCGTTCTAGTTGCTGTACTCTTCCTAGATTATCTAAACAAAATCACAGTACAGTACAGGACACGCAGTGAGGACCTCACGCAACGACTACTCTTGACAACAACAAAAGTAAAGGCACATGGCACATCTGTGGCACATCATGTCCGAGTTTAGTGACAACTACCTTAGAGATTGTAAGCTGGGAAGCTTTTAGATCACTTTTTTAAAGGTTCAAGCAGACCTGAAGAGACATTTCAGAATCCCAGTCAAATCCAGTATGATTGCTGGATCCCTTGAATTCATCTGAACTATAGTAAAGCTCTGCAGTCCATGATTAGAATACTGTGGGTGTGTTGTATAAGCCATACCACCCAAAATAGTTTGAAAACAGGAGATGTATTCTCATTTAGGAATGTGATATAAAATGAAATGGTCTGGGAAGAGTCCTACGTTTGAACAGTTCGAAATAGACGTAAAAGGGTATTTACAGACTCTTTCAAAATGTAAGAACAAGCTGTGCGGAACTTATCTTTATTTACCTTGTGTAATAATTTTTCATAAAGTGTAATTGTATTATAGCATGTGCCCCTGAAGATGTTATTGATATGTTATATGTGCTCTTGTTTGTATTGTATGTATTTTTGTTGTTCACATAAAAAGTTTTAAAAAAAAATTTTCAGATGTGGCTGCTGTAAAATTAAATGACATCAAGGGTGCTGCACACAGAGGTCTGAACCCTGCTCCACAGAAGAACTTTATCCAGAGGTGTTAAAGAAGTCGAGATCTCGCCATGAAAGGGGAAGCATCTCAGAAAAAGCAGGTGCAGTCGGTTCGACGGTCATAACGCCACTAAGTCGGATGACAAGAGCAAAAGCCACCCGGCTTTCTTCGGGAAAGTAATGAGACAAAGAGCCTTGGACTGGCTGAGCAGTAAAAGGCGCTAGATTAAGACTCCAGTCTTGTCAGTGGTGTGGGTTCGAGTTCCAATGCTACCAGGTGCTTCTGTCGAGACCCACATTCAATTGACTTCAACAAAAAGGAGAGAACTGCTTTTTGGCAGTCTCTCGAGAAACTAAGCAAAGTGTTTAAAGATACCTTGTCAGCTTGATATCAAGGCAGAAAACAAAAACCTTCTTGCGTCTTCTCAACCCAAATGCGCTTTGCCACCTTTTGCGTTAAGCAGGGAAAGACGTCTGCCGAGATCACTTTTGTGTCAATGCAAATCGTAGTGTGCCCTCCGTTTTAATGTTGGCTGTGCTGGCGTGCTGCTTCTGTCTGTGAAACTTGAATGTTCTGCTTCTTCACACCGAATCGTTGGCGGGGGTTGAGCTTGTTAAATCTTTGCGCATCGCGCTCCTTTGGAAGTACTTTGTCCAAGTTCAAAAGCGATCGTGGGACTTACTTCATACGTTCAAAAAACATACCTTTGCAAGATTTCTGTTTCATCTTTCGCACGCTTTATAGATTTCTTTCAAAACAAGTTGTTCCAGAAAGGAAACGAACACTTGCATTCACCTGAATTAAAAGGGATGGGATTTGCCCGTAACGATAAATTCTGTACAGTAAGACAGGAAGAAAGGCACCGCTGGGAATCGGACCCAGGATCTCCTGTTTACTAGGCAGGCGATTTAGCCAACTAAGCCACGGCGCCGACAAAGTGCTGTCCTTTGACAGCCACTTGGACACGTCTCAACTGCTCTGAGACATCTGCGTTCGGTGTGCACCGAGCCTGCTCGCCTTGCAAGTTGCCTCATTTACATGCGATAGCTCCAGCACTAAGAGAAAGGATGAGAAATGGCTTTTATCTGGCACTTTTCATGTCAGAGGATCTCAATCTGCTTTCCGTGTACAAGAGAATGTCCAACTCATGTAGCTAAAGACGTAGACGACAGTGCTCCGCTGAAATCTTGATCTCACAACCCTCGGCATGACTCCGCTGTGTTCTGCTTTAGACAAAGGGGGGAAAAGACTTCTTTCATCACACGTTTTGCACTGTTTACGGTGTTTGCAGTGCTCTTTCTTAAATGAAAACAAGGAATCGGCACCATATGAGGTGAGACTAGATAATATTGGAACAAGTAGCCTCGCCATTCCATGCGTGACGTGAGCAAAGTGTAATTCCTGTCTTTATAGTGTGCTTGTTAGAGACTTAGCTGGCACCCAGAGCGCTTTAAATCCGGGAGTCAGCAGCCCAAGACAAGAGAGCTTCCTTCGTCTATGTTTTTTGCGTGAAGGGGGGAAACCATGCATGTGCTGCAAACGATCTTAGTATCGAAGTGCCGTCCTACATAACCGATCCGAACAATCTGCTTTACAGAGGAGCAATGCCGGAGCTTATCGTTGGCAAACTGAAGACCAGGCCGACCTCTTCTGTGACTCTTGAACACTGAATCTCAAGGTTGTGAATTCAAGCTCCACGCTGGCGGGAAATTCCATAGGTAATGATCACATTTCCTTGCATGCTAATCAAAAGAAATATTAAGAAACTTTTCCCGATACCAGTTTTTTACAAAAGTAAAGGCACACGGCACATGTGTGCCACATCACGTCCGAGTTTAGTGACAACTACCTCAGAGATTGTAAGCTGGCACAAAACAAAGTTTCAGATCAGATCACTTTTTTTTATCAAAGGTTCAAGCAAACCCAAATACTTTTGCAAGAGACATTTCAGAATCCCAGTCAAATCCAGTACGATTGCTGGATCCTTCGTATTCGACTGAACTACAGATGCAGCCATTCAAAATGCGCGGTAAAAACCCGCGGTACAGTAACCTACCCACAAGCCACCGCGGGGCACCGGAGGGCACCGCAGGGCAAGTGATTGGCTGGCCAAAATGACCGACAGGGGCACTCGTGGTGCATTGGTTGGTAGTCCAAAGATTTAATCATTTAATGTCTTTACTGTGCACATTTTAATCCGCTTAGTTTTGAATATTTATATGGATTTTACCACTAAAGGGAAATGTTAGTAGCTGAGCATAAAAAGAAGAGGAGCATAACGCATCTGAAGGTCATAAACGATATTAATTTAGGAACATAAACATTACTGTATGTATGTAAACTGTACTGTGTATGGCTGGTCTTGGTAGTTTAAAGAAAAAATACACACCAGTCTTCCATTTCTCCCTAAACATTTTAAGCATGAAAGTTTTATGAAACGGTACCCAAATATGCGATTGCTGTATAGAATGAATTTTAATTTAAAAAAGTTATTTAACATGAACATTAAGCTGTTTACATCCTCCGCCTGAGAACAGTCACCCGTTGCTACCCAACGCAGAAACACAGCCACTAACTAGCAAAGAGAGGACATTAGCTACCCAATATGATAAAGAAATAAATGATTATTTTATTTATTTCTTTTGCACATTTATTTGAACATTTCCATCGATTGTACAAGCACTTGGAAACTGTCCAATCCCTAGTTCATCAGGCATTTTACCGGTCTGGCGCCGGTCTGTGTCTTCCAGGATATAATGCCAGCGAACTCTTGTTTTTATGTCCACTATAACAGACAATCTCCTTTGCTTTTAACCGAGCGTTTAATAATTTCCTAAAATGAAAATGATTTACTTTATTTCCCTCACGGGATCAATAAAAGTATCTATCATCTGTCTAAACTATGGGACAGAATTCTGGGGTCTCCCCATACCAGAGATTATGGTAGGGCTTCAGAATGGTGATTGGCTGACACCATCTGACACCCCTCTGATTGGAGAAAAAAGACGTGCTGGTTTGCTATACATACTGTACCCGGAAGAGGATTTCTTTCTATTCAAAACGTGTATTTTAAAAGTTTAAGAAGTAAAAACCTTACAGCGTTCACAGATTTCTAAACTGATCAGGATCGTTATCTTTGTCTTATGCATAATAATGTTCACCGCTCTGTCCAGCAAATTAATAATAAACTTTATTTTATATAGCGTTTTAAACGAATAAGTAATTAGATTGCTCATAAACCTAATCACTTGCTTTTTCTTTTTATTTAGGCTCAGATTTCAACTATAGATCTAGTATAGTATTAATAACTATAGTATTAATAACCATAATAACAACCAACCAACAAAAACAACCATATAAACATAATACCAACCAAAAACATAGATAACAACCACAATACAAAATCAAATAATCAAACCATTTTACTCTCGCAAAGTCCTCCAATTATCATAATCCCGCCCCTTATGCAAAACCAAACCTTCCTCCCATCCCAGTTTATCCTGTTTATCATAAACAAAATCCACCTCAATTTTCAACATAAAGCATTACACAAAATCAATACCTCAACAACGATAATTCACAAACAGCCAGAACATGTAACTACACACTCCCAAACATACCTAATTTCCATAGCCCCGCCCCTTATGTAAAACCAACATCCCTCCCCTGTTCTCTCTCTCCCCTGGCGGTTGTAATTGTTTTTATTTTCAAATAAATTTTAGCAAAGTCATGTATTTTAAAAATCTTAAGATTTTTATATTTATGTCTTTATTTAGTGGTTTCATTAGTGACAAAGGCTAAACTTTCTTGGAAAAATGTCTTTTATGTAAACCATGTTTGCTATTAATTCATTCAGGGCTAAAATATGTTCATTGTCTTCTAATGAAAGAAGGGTTCCTTTCGCCGTAGTCGGGAGCCTAGCCTTTAACTAGTAAGTACTGTATTTACTGGGTTTTTGAGGGGGGGGAGGTGTCTTTCGCTGGAAATCTCGCCTCCTACTTTGAAAATACCCGTGAAACCGGTTCAATTCGTCACAGCCAGCACTCCTGCAGAGACGGGGGTTGTACTTGCAGTGTATACAGTACACGCGTTATGCTCTTCGTTAATGTCTGTGAAGTTTTATTTAATCTCTGAGCCATACTGATTCTTCTGGATGCCAGTTTCCGCCAGGGAGTAAAAAAAAAAACACACTATGGTATTCTCTCCAATGCAGTGCAGTTAAAAACATACCTCTGATGCTGCTCCTAAATGAATATCGTTTATGACCATCAGAAGCTTTATGCTCCTTTTCTTTTTTCCAGTGGATTGAACAGGGAGAGGCATTTCATGATGTACTTTTCACTGATGAAACAACAGTGGCTCTGGAACAGTTTTCAACCAAGTCGTTTTATAAAAAGGGGAGATATGTACACGTTACTGAAGCTAAAAGTTTAGCCTTTGTCACTAATGTAACCACTAAATAAAGACATATAGAAATCCCTACGTTACAGACTGTATATGGCTGGTATTGGTAGTTTAAAGGAAAAATACACACCAGTATTCCACTTTCTCCCTAAACATTTTAAGCATCAGAGTCTTACATGTGGTTATTTCGGAAACGTTTGTACGTGCTCCTTCTGACCATGTTACTGTTTACTGTTACTGACCATATTAAGTTTAAGTGCCTGTGGGCACTTTTCCTGTCCGTGGGGGGTGGACCGTCTTTCATTAGAAGGTTAGTCTGTTCTACTCTGAGAATGCAGAGGGGGTGGAAAGTGCCCGCGGTCATTTAATTAGTATTAAAATTCACACTGATTCCCTTGCGAAGATACGGACATAGGAATATTCGTGCGTGGTCAAAAAATGGCATAAAAACGACAAAGTGAAGGCTGTGAAACATTCACAATGTACTTTATACACAAAGCAAATATACCCCCCCCCCCTCTCAATTCAATTCAAGCTGCTTTATTAGCATGACAGATGGGTACAATCAGTGTTGGGTATTTACTTTGCTTTGAGATGCCACTTTTAAAGGTGATATATAAAATCAAGGCTTTAACTTGCTTTAACTCCGCAAGTCTGAGTTCTTGTGTCTGTCCTATCCGAACCCGAAAGTATTACAATATGTATCTTTATAGCAGGTGGTGTACAGCTTTTAAGTATAGATTACACTTTTCTAAAATGTATTTAAAAAATAAAAACGATTACAATCTAATCTTTCCACGTTTGATCCCAAAATAAATCTAAACGGGGAGAAAGCTATGCTGAAAGTTTATTAAGATACTTAGAAGACAAAGATATCAATTTATGTTGCATTTGTCTGATTGTGAATCAAAAAACACATATATTTAAACCCGCATTTGCGATTTAAATCAAAACGTTATTTAAATCAATATAAATGTTTATATTGTAACACCTAGGTGACTATTCATTGTTATTAAAATGACTTAAATTCGATCATGTTGTGATATTTAGAAATATAAATTTGTTTGGTGCGAGTGAGGTTTTATTTAATCTCTGACTCAGTGATGGCCTGGCATGGTGAGGTGCGCTGGCAGCTATGTGGTGTTACGCAGTGGTGGCCTGACACGGTGAGGTGCCCTGGCAGCTGTATGATGCAGTGGTGGCCTGGCACGGTGAGGTGCGCTGGCAGCTGTGTGATGCAGTGGTGGTCGGGTATGTAGAGGTGCACTGGCAGCTGTGTGTTGTGATGAGTGGTGGCCTGGCACGGTGAGGTGCGCTGGCAGCTGTGTGATGCAGTGGTGGCCTGGCACGGTGAGGTGCGCTGACAGCTGTGTGGTGTGGCGCAGTTGTGGCCTGGCACGGTGAAGTGCGCTGGCAGCTGTGTGATGCAGTGGTGGCCGGGCACGGTGAGGTGCGCTGGCAGCTGTGTGATGCAGTGGTGGCCGGGCACGGTGAGTTGCGCTGGCAGCTGTGTGGTGTGACGCAGTGGTGGCCTGGCACGGTGAGGTGCGCTGGCAGCTGTGTGATGCAGTGGTGGTCGGGTATGTAGAGGTGCACTGGCAGCTGTGTGTTGTGACGCAGTGGTGGCCTGGCACGGTGAGGTGCGCTGGCATATAATGAATATATTCATGTGCATCCAACACACAGTTCAACACTAGCAACTACACAAAATCTAAAATATGAGCTCTACTTGCCACTTACAATACCAACAGTACCAGCTAACTTTAGTAGTGACATTTTCATGGATCTTTTTAACAATAAAATTTACAACATCAGACTTCAGACACAATTAAACAGGCCTCAAAAAAGTCTGGTACAAACATTTTCAGCATGGTGAAACATGGTGAACATTTCCACCACTGCGTCACACCACACAGCTGCCAGCGCACCTCACCGTGCAAGGCCACCACTGCATCACCCAGCCGCCAGCGCACCTCACCGTGCCAGGCCACCACTGCATCACACAGCTGCCAGTGCACCTCACCGTGCCAGGCCACCACAGCGTCACACCACACAGCTGCCAGTGCACCTCTACATACCCGACCACCACTGCATCACACAGCTGCCAGCGCACCTCACCGTGCCAGGCCACCACTGCATCACACAGATGCCAGCGCACCTCACCGTGCCATGCCACCAGCTGCGTCAAACCACACAGCTGCCAGCGCAACTCACCGTGCCCGGCCACCACTGCATCACACAGCTGCCAGCGCACCTCACCGTGCCAGGCCACCACAGCGTCACACCACACAGCTGCCAGCGCACCTCACCGTACCAGGCCACCACTGCGTCACACCACACAGCTGCCAGCGCACCTCACCGTGCCAGGCCACCACTGCGTCACAACACACAGCTGCCAGTGCACCTCTACATACCCGACCACCACTGCATCACACAGCTGCCAGCGCACCTCACCGTGCCAGGCCACCACTGCGTCACATAGCTGCAAGCGCACCTCACCGTGCCAGGCCACCACTGCATCATACAGCTGCCAGGGCACCTCACCGTGCCCGGCCTCCACTGCATCACACAGCTGCCAGCGCACCTCACCGTGCCAGGCCACCACTGCGTCACAACACACAGCTGCCAGTGCACCTCTACATACCCGACCACCACTGCATCACACAGCTGCCAGGGCACCTCACCGTGTCAGGCCACCACTGCGTCACACATATTTCAGCGCCATATATTTCATGGATATTATGGAATATAATGGATGGATATCTTAGTTATCTTTCTAGTTCACAGGTTTGCATGCATAATTTAATTTTGAAAGCCACTGAGACATCAGGTACTACTGTTGTATTTATGAAAAAGAAACAAAACAAAAAACATACTAACAACTGTGCCATCCTACTCCTTAGTTAATACATTTTATTATTCCTAAACAGTTAACATTGTTAGCAAAATATTTTGAATTATATTTAACCCTATTTTTTCTTTAGTTTTGTATTTAACTTATTATATGATAGTCAGACTTAATGTATATTTGAACAATGAAAATATATTTTTACAAGATTTTACATTAAGCACTTAAAATTAATATGGTTAATAATAGTAAACTGTAACATGCTGTAACAAGATCGGTTAAACTGCGAAGAAAATGCTTTCAGAGAAAATGTTTCAGGTGTGAAGAACATAGATCTCCAATGCAATTTCAACCAAACCTGTTCCCACACACCCTGCCCCCACTACCATTAGAATATACACAAACATTTTAGCGTTTCATTCTGAGCAGAAGACCCTCACACGTGAAGAGTGCTGGCTGTGACGAATTAAACCGGTTTTACAGGTTTCAATCACAGACCATGTGACATGGGACTCAGTAGACTACAGTAACACCGTATTTGATAACGCTATAAAAACGCTATAAAATAATGTGACTTGGCACAGTACAAAAATAAATGCTGACCATGACTTTAGAAGCATAAATTGCCTTACACTCAATTTAAACACAAGCTGTCTTTAGCCCTCTAAGCTGGTTCATACAGAAATGTAGAGATCCAGGCTCAGAACACACAGCTTCATTAGCGAATACATATGCAGGACAACTACAGAAGACGTTTTACAGAGGATGGATTTTTAGAAACATCCCATCAGACATCCCATCATATTCACAACGTGAAATCTAGAAAATAATATTACGTAACCAAAATCCGCAATATGGAAACAGAACCTGTGTAATTGTTGATAGATGATGTACTCGTAACATTTTTTCAAGACGAACTACAACATTTAAAAAATGACTTGTATGTACTTGATATCTCTAATCAATCCACGGGTCCCAGCACAAAACGAAACTAAAACGCATACCGTTTCGCGCTTCTTATTAGTTGCTCAAAAGTAATTTGACCGTATGAAATGCATAATATAAACCTAGAAACATATACGTGAGCAGTACTTAAGCACTGTAGTATCGGTGTTAAGACATACCTCTCAAATACTGTAAATCAAGTTAAAAATATCTCAAGACCGATTCTGGTCATAATGAAACCATGTTTCGTGTATGTTTTCTTTAAAGTACCGAGACCAGCCATATACTGTATGTTTATGTTCCAAAATTAATATCGTTTATGGCCTTCACACGCGTTGCAGTATGCTCCTATTCTTTTTATGCTCAGCTACTAAGATTTCCCTTCAGTGGTAAAATTAGATATGAATATTCAATACTTAAACGGGCACAGTTAAGACATTAAATATACATATACATACTGTATACAGTACAGTTTGCATACGGTAATATGTTTATGTTACGCGATTAAAAAATAAATAAATAAAAAGTCCAGCACCAGCTGGATTCGAACACACAACCTGCCAGTTGGTAGTCACGCACCTAGACCAGTAGGCTACAAGACAGCTCGCATAAACAGGCAGGCGAAACAGCCCTACACAGCCCTGCCGCAGTACACGGATATAATCATACCGTTATTAAATTCTTGAGATACGCGATTCCATATTATATTCCTTTTTAATCAAATTCTAAAAGTATGCTTGTTGACTCCGGTATCACGTTAGTTAAAGACTTCGAAGCTTACAATGTTTAGGGAGAAATGGAATACTGGTGTGTATTTTTTTCTTTAAAGTGCCGATTCCTGGAACACCCCTCTGAAGTGGTTCCATAAGAAAAGAAAGCGTTGATAAATACAAGTGTCTTTTAATACACTCTTTGCTGTGCTCTTGAGGATCCTTGTGATATTTTAAGCTCTAGTTGAATGATAGGTGTCGCATTTTAAATCATTTTCGTAGTAAGAAATTATTAAACGCTCTGTTAAAAGCAAGGAAGTTTTTATGCCCGTTGAAGTAAAACAAAATGCCTGACAAAGTATGGCTTGGACAGATTCCAAGTGCT
This sequence comes from Atractosteus spatula, assembly GCF_055471065.1. Lineage (NCBI taxonomy): Eukaryota > Metazoa > Chordata > Actinopteri > Semionotiformes > Lepisosteidae > Atractosteus > Atractosteus spatula. The sequence continues at coordinate 8,688,687 of NC_142715.1, read as the reverse complement.
TGTACAAATGTGCTAAAGAAATTATACTTTGAGTATACAGCTTGTCCAAAGTCATCCATTATTAATACTATTAGTAATATCTTCAGTAAAGGCTTTTAATGCATAAATATTTCTGATAAAGGTAAGTTGTGTACTTTTGTCCAACTGAGCAATCTTGCTTTCATAAAATATACCAACATTTTAATGACTGATGATTAACATGCTGTAATACACAGTTCAAAATTAAAGGCTCAAATGCTGTACATGAGAGGTTAAGCTCCCCCTGGCGGTTTTACAAGGCGACGCCGGATAGTTAGTCACGTGACACACGTGAACCGCGTGATACCCCGGTGGGCGTGTCGCGGTATGCCGCGAAATACCTCACCCATTTTGAATGGCTGCATCTGTATAGCACAGATCTGCAGTCCACCATTAGAATACTGTGGGTGTGTTGTATAAGCCATACCACCCAAAATAGTTCGAAAACAGGAGATGCATCCTTGTTTAGGAATGTGGTATAAAGTGAAATAGTCTGGGAAGAGTCCTACGTTTGAACAGTTCAAAATAGACGTAAAGGGGTATTTACGGACTCTTTCTAAATGTAAGAACAAGCTGTGCGGACCTTTTCTTTATTTACCTTGTGTAATCGTTTTTCATAAAGTGTAATTGTATTATAGCATGTACCGCTGACGATTTTCTTGATACGTTATATGTGCTCTTTTTTGTATTGTATGTAGTTTTGTTGTTCAAATAAAAAGTAAAAGACACAACTTTCCGGATGCGGCTGCTGTAAAAATAAAATGACATCAAGGGCGCTGTACGCAGAGGTGTGAAGCCTGTTTCACAGAAGAACTATATCCAGAGGTGTTAAAGAAGTCGAGATCTTGCCATGAGAGGGGAAGCATCTCAGAAAAAGCAGGTGCAGTTGGTTCCACGGTCATAACGCCACTAAGTCGGGCGACAAGAGCAAAAGCCACCCTGATTCTTCTAGGCAGGTAATGTGGCTGAGTGGTTTAAGCCTCTGGCTTAAAGTTTCAGTCTTTTCGGAGGTGTGGGTTCCAATCCCATTGCTGCCTGGTGTTTTTGTGTTAAAACCACCTTCCTACTGTTTAGGAATCCAATGGGGGACATGTGTTTTTTGATAAATGGAGCAAAAGCTATTTTATCAGCTTAACATCAAAGCAGGGAAAAAAAAATGTTTCGTCTTCTCAACACAAATTCTCGTTTCCACCTTCAGCAGGGAAGTTTGTCTACCAAGATCACTTTTGAGTCAGTGCAAATCACAGTGTGCCCTCAATTATGATGTCGGTTGTGTTCCTTTTATCGTTCTGCGTCTTCAAGTCGAGTCGTCCTCAGAGGTAGAGCTGATAAAGTCTTTCTGCATAGCGCTCTATCAGAAATAACTTGTCCAAGTTCAAAAGAGATTGTGGGTTTTACTTCAAGCGATCACAAAGCATACCTCACATGTCAGATCTAAGTGGGGAATTGATTCTGTTTTTTCTATGTTCTGCTAGAGTATCTATTGGCTTGCCTTTATCAGCTGTGTTGGAAAGATAATCTGTGCTTCGTCTCAGAAAAAATCATCAGTACGGTCATTTTATTCTGTGCGTATGGCCGTTATTTAAAGTATATAAAAATCACGAGTTCATAGATTTCTCCAAATATCAACGACACCTTGTAAACCTGTGATAAGAATTCCTTCAATCCAATAGTTTCACTCCAGGGAAAAGGCAGGGAAACATAGAGAATTCTTATTTAAAGACAACATCCGTATTGGATTGCATGTAAGCAGGCATCACTCAGAATTCCTAATATGATTTTGAATTCAGTTTTGCAGTTCTTTAGTGCGTTACTAATTTTCAGAGAGTCTTTTATTGACCTTGCTGAAGCAGAGAAGCGACATAATAACAAATGTGACCAGTTTTTTTGCTGTTTCTGGTTAATAATGATTATTATTTTGTATTTTGATTAATATTTTTAGTAGCGTTCTTCCTCAGCTTTTAAGTTATTTGGTGAGCAAGAACCACTGAGAACGAGTCTGAATATGTGAGCCCATTTCTCAAAAAATAAAAAAATAAGTTATATAAATCAAACCTTTTCTTCTGTAGTAATTTCATTTGATATTAAAATTAGTCCTGATTTACAATTTTTGGACATGGTTGATCTTAATAATTTTGTAATAAGTTTCAGTTTAGGAAAATCATGACCAGAAGCTACCAAAACTGGTAATGTTCACATAATGTGTAATGCAATAGCAGCAGTTGGGGTGGGAAACAAAAGGCATTTTTTGGTATGAATCCTAAAACTTCATAGAGGGCATTCTAGGATTTCTTGCTTCAGATAAAGCTGTCAATACATCATAGATTTCTACTCAATCAATATCAGCAGTGTTATCACTACCGAACGCTAAATATAGATCCTGGCAATACTTCATGAGTTGTTCGTTAGAAAATTGTTTATGTTTTTTTTAACATATTTTCAATACCAGACAAAAAGTCGAAAGTTTCAATTTCATGCAACTGATGAAATCTCTCTTCGATGGAAGTTATATGTACAGTACATCCAAAATACTGCGGAATCAATCAAATTTACATGTTTCTTGTGGATCCAGAAGATCATTTTGAGACTCAAAACATGCCTGTCTTTTCTTTTTTTGAGGACGAAGGAGTAGCAGCAGGAGTAGCAGTAATGGCAAGAACATGTTTAGAGTTCAGCACTTCTCATTTCTAATGCAGAGCCATCGACTCGGAAAGCACCGCCCACGATAAAAGAAATTGCAGAATTGGTCCGTTCATGCTGCCTACACACTTTGAATTGCTGGCATTCTCTGAAAGCGTTCCTTTTTGAGGGTTCATGAAATTCCTCACATTTGAGCCAACACTAAAATATTTCATTCAGGGTCGCCTAATTCATAGTGCAAACCGAATCTACAGGGGAATGCTGTGGCACATGAAGCCGTTTGTTATTCTGTTGTGAGGTGTGAGGGGCGGAATGCAAATCGAGTTGGTGAATAGAAAATGAAACAGGAGTCACTTCTTGAGCTACGAATTCCAAAAAGTATGAAAACCTGTGCATTTTAACAGTGCAGAATACTCACAAATTGCACTGAGTTGCTTGCTTTCTTCTGCTGCTTTTGTATTTCAGTCATTCACTGTCAGCTAGCACTGGAACAATTCAAGAGAGGTAAAAACAGAAGCTGTCAGGAGTGGGATTTGAACCCACACCTCTATTTGGAGACCAGAACATCCAAGCCAGCTGGAAAGACACAGGCTCTTGAATCTGGCACCTTAGACCACTCAGCCACCCTGACAAGCAAGAGCAAGGGGTGTGCTGAATGCACCAGTAGTTGACTAAACTGAGTTTCTTCCCTGAAATTATTTGCTTGCGAAGAGCCAAGTTGCCTTGAATGGATCTTGGAAATCAAATATACAGATGGATTGTTATTCGGTTGTGAGTTTTGAGGGGCATATTATAAATTGAGTTGGTGAAAATGCGCTTTTTGTTAGTCTGTCGGGAGGCTGCACAAGGTGTTTAGAGGGAGAACGTCTAAAAGGTAGGCTCTCTATGTTTAACATCACGGCAGATTTTTTTTTTCTCAATGGAAATGCTCTTTGGCGCTTTCAACTTTACATAGGGAACAACGTCTGCCGAGATCACTTTTGAGCCAGTGCACATGGTAATGTGCCACCAAGTACATTTAATATTGGCTGTTGTAGCGAGCTGCTTTTGTTTGTGAAGCTTTTACTTCTTCAAGCTGAATTATCGGCAGGAGTAGCTTATTAAATCTTTGCTCATAGCGCTCCATCAGAAATACCTTTTCCATGTTCAAAAGAGATCAGGGGATTTACTTCATACTTTCACATAGCAAACCTTATACGAAAGATTTAAATGGGGAATTGATTGTGCTTCTTGATGTTGTTCCTGTGGTTGCCTTGGTTACAATGGTGAACATTCTTCCATGTTCTGCTAGAGTATCCACTCGGTGGGCTTTATCAAATGGCTCGGATAGGTCATCAGTTCTCCGTCTCCAGAAAAATAATCAGCACTGTCTTTTTTCTGTGCGCATGACCGTCTTTTAAAACATATAAAATCACAAGTTCATTGATTTCTCCAAATAACAACAATACATTTTAACAAAGCAGTTAGCATTCCTCCAATCCAATAGTTTTACTCCAAGTAAAAAGCAGCGCAATATATACGTAGTGAGATGATATTCAAAGATTTCAACGTTCTTAATGGATTGCCTGTATGCAGATATCGCTCAGAATTGCTAATATGATTTTAATTCGGTTTTTCTCTACTACTTTCAGAGTCTTTTATTGACCTTGCTGAAGCAGAGAAGTGACATAATCACAAATGTGACCAGTTGTGCAGCTGTTTCTGGTTAATAATGATTAATGCGAAAAAAAAAACAGCTCCTTGCATTAAGAGCAAGAGAAACCAACGCGCTCGCTTGTTGAGTTGAGTATTTTCCGAGCTACTCTTCCTTAGCTGTGTAGAGGTTTGATGTGTTTACTGAGACAATTATTAATTGTAGCAGTAATCACAAGGTGGTTCGTTGTGGCTTTTAGAAAATCAATCGTCAGAACAACTAACAACGCATACACACGGGTTCAACACACGAGATACAGTTATTAATATAAATTGTGCACCAAACATATACCAGTCTGCCTGGATACAAGCGACAGACCTTACTGTGAGGGTTATCAATATACAAGGTATATAATCTCGAAGAGATGCAAACACAAAGAGATACACAACAGAGAATATATGTCAATATATATCGTTCGGTTACCAAATCGCTAATCAGTGTTATTTCCCACTGTTACTCTAAACTCGGAAGTAAATGCATTACTCATGAATTAAATTGATAACAACTTGTGTTGAGGTACAATTGAATTCTCGAGACGCAATGTAGAACATGGGGTTTACTTATCCACTGTGTATGGATTTGGAATCTCCCGGCACGAACACCAAACCAGCTGACAGGCTCTGTTGCAGCCTCGGTTCCAGCGGTTGTCCAATGGGCGTTGTCCCGGCGTCCTCTGGCTACCGGCCAACTAGTCGAGGTGCAGCTCAGAGTAGGACGGGCGGAGGAATCTAACTGCGGCACGCAGGGCAGTCGTTGCTCCGAGGGGATCTACCAGCAGTCCGGCTGGCTAGTAGAAAGTCTCTATGCACAGAGTGTGACCACGAGTCCTCACAAGTCACTCTTTTTCCCGGGAAGAAGCTGGTTCGTTCCCGGACCAGCGCTGCTTCTGAATAAGCTATTCAGGTTGTCGACGAGGGTCCAACTGTAGGCTGCCATTGATCAAGCGGAGCATTCACGTTGGTAGAATTCTGAGTACGTACGGGATCCTCGGCCTCGCGCTTAGAACAAAGTCCAAGTCCCAGTGCAGACAACAGCAGTTGTCACGTGATTGTCTCTGAGGATGCGCGAAAATGGCCAAGGAGAGCCCCGATCTGAGCTTGCGCTCCCTTTTTGACCAAGACCCAGATGTGTGCTGATTGGTTGAGAGTTTGGCGGACATTGGAGACCCACGTGGTATTACCACGCCCTGCCAGTCCCTGATTGGTTGGTCAAGATGAGATATAAGTCACTTACTCTTGACACTTAGGAATGCAGTCCAGATGTCCATTCGGCACTCCCTAGACTGATAGGCGCCAATGGATGACCATTGAACATGATAGCCAGGCTTAGCTAAGTGCATCTCCGTTTGGGAGCTGTCCCTTATCAAAAGAAAACATCTTAAATCAGCCTGCATGAATACTTTCTCTGTGGCTGCACCACAGAGAGGGAGAGTGAGATGAGGCCTCATTTAGGAAAGCACAGCAACGCTTAATTCTGTCTTATTAACAAGCATTGCCGCTACAGCTGTAAACTTATTTGGCGAGCATGGACTTCTGAGAAGGAGTCTGAATCCATCAAGAAGACAGGAATTCTAATATCGCACTGCCGTCTTGTGTACAAAATATTTGTTCAGCTCTAACATCTGTGTGCGTTGATAAGGCATCTCAAAAGGACGTATTAAATAAGAAAATGATCCTTTCTGTTACCATTCCTGCGGTTGGAGTGTTGTTTCACCCTTTTACGTTCTACAATATTTACAGACAAGGTTTTATCACTGGAGTTGTACAGAACAAGTGTGCATCAGTCCATGAAAATCATCAGTCTGCTGTTTTTCTATGCATAGTTTAATCAAGAGCACTTAAAAGATGCAAAAGATGGATTGTGTTCTGTGAGCACCTGCACATCTCTAAGTCACTTCAACAGTCTCCGATGTCAGGGATGTAGCTCAGTGCTGAGAGCATGCTTTGCATGTATACGGTCCCCGGTTCAATCCCTGGCATTTCCAAGTGCTTTATGTTACTGTGCTCACATTACAGTCTTCTGTTGAGTGAGAACTCTTTGCTCGTGTTCATAGAGAGCCAGGTTTACACAATTAAACTCGAAGTGCTACAGTGTTCTCTGCAGTTTTAAATGTAACTCCAAAGCATTTAGTTCTGTTAACTACCAAAGAATGTGAACTAATTTAAAGTCACATTCAGGAAATCCAGAGAACGTCTTCACACTTGTCGTGGCTGTTGCAGAAAAAACCTCACCCGGGATGTTGAATCTCACCCGGGATTTCCTGAGAGATCATTCACCGAGCGAGTCCTCCCTCTGGATTCTGCACTGAGCTGAAAGCTGCGCGAATTCCTCACTGCGTGTCCTGTACTGTGTAGCACAGTGACAAGAACGCCTTGAGTTTTTTTCCGTATGTGAAGGAAAATGCAAAAAAGCATGAAAAGTATTGATGGTATAAAATATCCATGGTACAACTCGAGAAAGAACTGACGGACAAAACAATGACATTTGATGATTACAAGAGAAACACAACCGTCCGAACATGGGCTTGGATCCTGACCGCTTGGGTTAAAAGACAAAGCAAAGAATATAACCTGTAAATGTCTTCATGTCTTACAGTTTATGAAATAACACAATTTCTTACTTTCTTAATAATTTCTTACTATTGATAGATGCTTTTTTTAATTTTAACAGAATCACAATTACAAACATTTGGGGTTAAACTGTAATTCACATACTCTAACGAAGAGAAACGTTAGTGTCTTCCGGTGTGTGAGCCCATCTCTCAAAAAATAAAAAAATAAGTTATATGAATTGAATTGTTCTATTTTTCAGGTTTGCATAGTCTTATTCATATTTCAGTTAAACCTTTTCTTCTGTAGTAATTTCATTTGATATTAAAATTAGTCCTGATTTACAGTTTTTGGACATGGTTCATCTTAAAGAATTTTGTAATAAGTTTCAGTTTAGGAAAATCGTGCCCAGAAGCTACCAAAACTGGTAATGTTCACATAATGTGTAATGCAATAGCAGCAGTTGGGGTGGGAAACAAAAGACATTTCTTGGTATGAATCCTAAAACTTCATAGATGGCGTTCTAGGACTTCTCGCTTCAGATAAAGCTGTCAATACATCATAGATTTCTACTCAATCAATATCAGCAGTGTTATCACTACCAAACGCTAAATATAGATCCTGGCAATACTTCATGAGATCTTCGTAAGAAAATCCAAAAAAGTACAGAAGCAATCAACGTTTTTTTTGGATCGAGAAGAGGATAATTATGAGACTCAAAATATGCCTGTCTTTTCTTTTTTCGAGGACAAATGGATTATTGAGGTGTAAAGATCGGTTCAAAACCAAAATCATCTGCTATTGCTGCTGTTTCTTTGATAGTTTCTTCAAATCCTTCAATTGATCATTGATATCGAGGAATAATATTATACAAATTGTGGTTTTCTGTGAATTGCCAATTTTATTGTAATTACATCTTCGTTTACAGATGTCTTGCATGTATCACAAGGTATAATAGTCGCAGTGTGTCCTCAGCTAAAATGTTTTAAAAAAAACGACAAAAGTACAATATGCTTAACAACATTTATGGTTATATCTATATTAAAATGAAGGTAAATATACCAAGATATTAAAAAACAATTTTACAGTCCTAACCTTATAATGCTTGTGAAGTTTTCCAATAAATCCGAACTGTAATTTTGAAATATTATTGCTGAGAATGCAAAGATAAATACAAAGATCAAATTCAATGAGTGAAAATACAAAAGTAGTTCACTAAACTGAGTTTCTTCCCTGAAATGATTTGATTTGCTTGCGAAGCACTAAGCAGCTTTGAACGGATCGCGGGAATCAAATATACAGATGGGTTTAGAGTGTGCTTTCCAACTTTTGTGTAACATTTTCCTTTGATAGGGCGGAGTTGTCTTCACAATCTGGGTTACATAAAAAGGAGTGACGTCAGTACAAAACAGCTTTCCTTCTTGGGGAACAACGGTTGTGTTCCATATTTCTAAGTATTTTGGTTTCAAGATCTCAATTTAGTGTGAAACATAAAAGCCAGCTGGATAAATCTCTTACACGTCATTTACAATGGCCTTTCAACTAATAGCCCGTGCAGGGATCAAACCTCAGCTGATGGTACGAGTTGCGTAAGGCTCTGCAACATGCAGATGAGAAAATAATCTCTGCTTTTTCATTATATACACAGTGAGCTATATTTGCGAGCCTACTACCCCCTGCGGGCTCCGTATTTGATTGTGGTACAAGACCGGCCGTGGAGATGAAGTGAGACGGGTTTGTACATTAAAAGGCTCATAGCGTCCCTGGAAGGGCTCAAACCACCACCCTTTTGGTTAACAACCGAGCCACAAAGACTCATGTACATCTTAACACTCCTCGGTCTCAGTGAAAGTGATACACTCCGTAAAATTTCCGGAGATTAATTTGTTTTTAAAGGGAAATCACAAACAGCGGCCGAGATCTACTGGAGTTTTTCATTCTATACTGCGATTTCTGTAGGGTACCCTGTGAAAATATGAGTTTTGACGAGAAGGGATGGACATAGAAGGTCAGAAGGCTTGGGGAATTGAACTTTAAGGTGAAGACTGCGGGTTCAGCAGCAGCAGAACCTGATCAGTATCAGTTGACTCCGATATACTTTTAAAATTAACTTCGGGATTTAGAGTCAGACGTGCTACCGTTGCACCATGGGGTATTTAATTAAAAAAAAATAGAAAAACAGTCAGTGTTCCTGGATCTGTTATCAAGAACAACACCTGCACAAGAGCTACGCAGGAAGAATAAAATATGGTCTGGGATGAAGAGACTCTCTTCGGAAGAGCGGCGCTCTTCACAGGAGAATTTTTTTGTGAAGCTGATTTGTCTCCTTTGGGGAATTCAAAACAGCTGATACCTGTGACGTTGTGGCGCAAATGTAGCATGTCTGACTCCACATCAGAAGGCTGTGTGTTCAAATTATGTCGAGGTCTGCTTTTAGTTTTTCAGGTTCTGCTCGTCCTGAACACGGAATTCACACCATGTAGTTGAGTTCTATCTGTACACCACATAGATAATCTAAATAAAATAGAGCCCTACTGGACATACAGTTAGGATCTCACACAGCGAATACCCTTGAACACAAGAGAGAAGGCACAGTTAACATCTGCGAAACATCACATCCGTCTTTAGAGACAGCTACATCAGAGAATGGAATCCCGGAAGTTTCAAATAACTTCTTTTAATACAGGTTCAAGCAAACCTGAAAGTTAGGGAGTTTCTGGACACTTTTGTTTTATTAAAAAGTGTCTAAAGCCTGAAAATGTAATTTGAAAAAAAAACGCTATTGGACATTAGCAGGTGCTTTTTGTAACGATTTGCTATTTCATGCTGGAAAACAAAGGAAACAGACCCAATGTTTGCTTTCAGGTGCGGTTCATTACATAATAGACATCTATTACTGAGGAGCTTGAATAAAATTTACACGAGCCAGGTAGAAGTCGAACCTACGATCTTATGATCCGAAATCAGACGTGTTATTTATTAAACTGCTGGTATTTTACATAACCGGAATTCCCCCGTAGTGTGCTCAGCGTCGCTACTAGTAATATACCGCCCCGCCTAAAATTTCAAAGTGAGAAACATGTTTTCTGATTTTTTATGAGTTTTAAAATATTATCTCTTTAAATCAGACAAAGGGTTTATGTTTCGCACTGAAATTCCGATTGATTGAGAACTCAAAGAAAGACTGTTTTCTTCCACAACACCGTATAATTATCACATCCACCAGACTCCCCAACCTCTCCAGACCTTGCTGGGTGAGCATTTGCTCCGATAAATTAGGTCACGTATCATGTTAAATCATTTCTTCTCAACACAACATTTCCTGGTGCACGTTTTCTCTATGAAAAAAAGACATTTTTCCCTTGCAGGATTTCTCGTTTTTTATCAAAGCGTGCAGAAATAAAAAAGAAGAAGAAATAGTGTCGCAAAAGAACTCTGTCGCCCTTGGGAGATCTCAAACGCATTGGACATGAAAAATGCCAGATTAAAGCCAGTTCTCTTCGTTTCTCAGTGTCGGGCCTGCTATGTAAAAGAGGCAATTTGCTCTGAGCGCAGGTTCAGCGCTTACTGAACGCAGATGTCTCAGAGCGGTGTGTCCAAGTGGCTGTAAAAGGTGATGGTTGTCCTGTCACCGTAGCTTAGTTGGTTAAAAAGCCCTAGGTTCAAATCTCAGCCGTATATTTCTTCCTATCTTGTAGTACAGAACGTACCATTTTGGGCACTCACAAAGGGCTTGATTTCGTTAAATGCATGTGTTCATTTTCTTTCTGGAAAACTTGTTTTTGATGAAATTCACACAGCTTGCGAAACATGAAATTCAGGTCTTTGTTTTTCAGTGCAGAAGAAATATTACCGGCCGGGAAAAAATAACGGTAATAGATTTTTTTTTTTGATTCGAGAAAAGACTCCACCAGTCCGTCTCTGGGGCGCAATCGATTAGCGCGTTCGGCTGTTAACCGAAAGGTTGGTGGTTCAAGTCCACCCAGGGACGGGTTTCTTTTGCGATGTAAACATTGTTTTCGCATAGGTCGATTGGATTTCTCAGCTAAACCATAGCCATTTTAATATTTGTAGGAAATGCGACTGTTCAACACGTGTCAAAAATGTCCAATAATGCCCAACATCGCAACTCCCCAGAAAACCATATTCACCCAAGTAAAATGATCGTCGAATCGTCATTTATACTCCCGTCACATCCTCTGCTGAAATATTTTAAAAATACAATGCAGATTTGTTTGAGAACTTGACAAGCATTGTTTTGTTAGCACTGTGCAGTTGGATTTTGATATTTTGACATATTTACCTTAATTTTAAACTGTTAATACTGTACAATCTATTGCATTTGTGTTGTAATATTAAAATATGTTAGCTGAGGATGCAAAGGGGTGAAAGGGAAAGGTCATAGGGTACAGTAACAACAAGGTTAGGATTGGTGGAGGTGGTGGGGGTGTTGATGTTTTTTCTCTGTAGAGGATGATTGAGTTTTTTATCCTTCTCTGAAGTGAGAAACTGGAAGAGTTGAGAGATCTGATGAGGTTAGTTATAAAAGGAAGTTGATGTGGAGCTATAAGCTGTAAGAATTCCTTAATGTCTTTGATGTTGTCATCAAAGATAAACTGCAGTAAGCAAAGATAAAAAGAAAATTATCTTTGTATACTGCCCTGTCTTTCTAACACCTGAAGAAGGCTCCATAGCCGAAACGTTGTGATTCTTTTCTTCTCTTTTCAGCATGGAATAACCCTTTACTTGTTCCTTTGCAGCCTACACATGCTGACGCAGCTACTCACCTGATATTTAACATTCCTATAATCACAACTATGAATATCCACTGTGGGTCATTGAAGCATATTTTATGTCATACCGAAGTGTCATAATCACTGATTTTTTTTTTCATTTAGAAAGTAAGAAAATGATAAATCACTATGAATTGCATTTAGCCTGTTTTGATCTAGATTTTCTATATACTTTAACATGCCATGTTCACAATGTCACAACTCAGAAATGCAACAGTGAAGTGTTGTAATTACCAATGTACATAGTGTCGGAACATTGAGATGTTTTGGTAATGAGGAAGGAGGGACATGCCATGTTCACAGGGCATGTTCACATGTAAAAAAATGGCACAGTAAAATTTCCTAAAGTTCAGGATTTTGATAGTCTGTTCCATTGTCTCTCACACCTCAGTGTCAGAATTTTTAGATGTTTTTATAACCAGGGGGTAGGTTTATAGCAAGAAGCAGAAAGTGCCATCACCCGTTGCTCATCCTCGGTTAACCATATATTCTCATATGCCATGTTCTAGATGTCCCATTTATATTAAAAAGTTCTTGTAAAATGCAAGATTTTAAGACTTTTTATGATCAGAAGGCAAGGTCGTGGTAAATATGCAGAAAGTGCCTGTGAACTTCTGTTTTGCCTTTGTCTTATTTACTTATTGTGTTTGTGTTATTGTGAGTTTTGAAAATTGGTTTACAATTTTCTGAAATGTGTTTCACACAAAAATGTTATTTGGATAGTCACTACTTACATATTCCCATTTACTGAGGATAAATACAGTAATCCATCCCGATTAGTACTTTTAAAAATTACTGTAAAGAGCCATCTACAGGCGAAAGGCGGCATAACATCACAGCAGCAGCATTTAAGGCAGAAGAAGAAGCTGGCGAATAAGAAGCCAGCTTCAGCCTCGTTAATGCAATACCATTGGGTGAAGTGGAAAAATATTTCTTGCTCTGAATCCTAACATTTTTATAGGAGGTGTTCTAGTACTTCTTGCCTCAGATAAAATTGTCAATACACTTATTTCTACTCCATCAATAGCAGCAGCGTTATCGGTACTGAGTCCTAAATGTACGTCCTGTCATCATATAAAATGTCAAAAGTTTCAACTGCATTCAACTGATCAAATTTCTCTTCGATGACAGTTATAATTTTATCCAAAATACATCCGAAACAAATTTGCACTGTTTTTTTTTTATCCAGAAGAGCATCATCATGAGACTCAAAATATACCTGGTTTTTCTTCTTTCCAGGAGGAAGGATTGTTCAGATGCAAACATTGGTCCAGAATCAATGTACTCTCCTATCGCTGTTGCTTCTTTAAATCCTTCATTTGAACGTCGATATTGAGGGATGATATCGTACAAATTGTGGTTTTCTTTTAAAGCAAATTATATTAAAGTATAAGCCTCTGTTATACTGTAGTTGTCTTGGAAGTTTCGGAAGGTATAATATACCCCCTTGTGCCCTCAGCTAAAATATGATAAAATACAACAAAATTTATTTACATAGAACAGCACTTATGGTTACATGTATATTAAAATTAAGATAAATATACAAAAGTATTAAAATACAAATGTACAGTCCTAACATAATCATGCTGTCCAACTGTCTTTTTTGCTTGTCAAGTTCTCCAACAAATCTGTGTCGTAATTTTAAATATTCTAACTAAAGATGCATCGAGAGCATAAATGAATTCTTCTGCCAGCCGTTCGAAGATCAAAGTCCTTGGCTGAATATGATGTCCTTGAATGTTGGTCATTATTGGCCATTCCCAGTGATATTGGCTTACATACTTAATTGTTTAACAAAAACATTCACATTTCCTGCAAATATCAAGTGGGTTAAGGTTTTGCTAAGAAATCCAAATAAGTAGAGATGAGGTTTACATTGCAATAATGAGAAGTGCATTTCTGGGTGGGCTCAAACCACTAACCTTTCAATTAACAGAGACTCACGTGTGTCCCTTTTCTCCATTTGCAAGCTTAAAAAAAAGAAAATAATGCTTCTTTCTTACAAGCCTGCGATATACAAGGCAAGATTTGTATTTCATCTTTCACAAGCTGTATGAATTTCATGAAAAGCAAGTTGTTCCAGAAAGAAAATGAAAACTTGCGTTAAACAAAATCAAGCTGTACGTAATCATCCATAGTGATACATTTTGTAAGACAAGACAGGAAGAAAAGCACTGCTGGGATTTGAACTCAGCATCTCCTGTTTAAGAAGAAAGCATGTTAACCAAATCAGCCAAAGTGCCATCAGTGGATCAACACCATGTCTGAGTCAGTGATTGCAGCTGACTGTCACTGGAGGACAGTTCATTGTGAACAAGTCAGCCTGCATAATGAGGGGGAAGAGACTGACCTCTGTGATGCAGTATCGACAAATACTAACCTTCTGTCCAACTGTTCTCTGCTGCATTCTGGATTAGCAGGTAAATATTGGTTTCCATGAATGTGTAGGGGTTTTGTGTATTTACTGGGACAATTATTAATTGTAGCAGTCAGTCACAAAATGATTCTTTGATGGCTTTTAGAAAACCAACCTTGCGGGTTAACTCATTAACACACACACAGAGATACTAATACACTTATTAATACATAAAATGTGCATATAAACATAACAGATCTTAAGAGTGTGGGTTAGCAGAATACAAAAGTATATATTAAATCACGAAGAGTTCCAAACCAAGAGGGACATACATTCAGTATACCATTCATTTAGACTGTTTCGTAAATGAACTGGGATTACAACTTCTACACTAGATACTCAAAAGCAAGTACATCACTCGTAGGTATTAGATTGATATCAATTGTGGTTGAGGTAACAATTGAATTCTTGAGCTGTAATGCAGAATGTTGAATACTCATCCGATCTGTGTGGATTCAGATCTCCCGCAGACACAAAGAAGCAGTGGCAGGCTGTTGCTGTGTGCAATCGGCACTCTCTGGCTCGGTGCCAGGCAGTGGCCGGTGCGGCTGGCGAGAAGGAGATGAGGGAGAGATTCCTGCTGCGATGCGCTGCTGATGCTCTTTGAAGACCGGCTAGTTAGTGTTGGTTGAAACTAGCAGAGCTTGTGCACATGGAAAGTGACTGCGGGTCCAAGCCAGTCACACTCTTTAGATGGGAAGAAGACCAGTTCATTCCCAAAGTAGCGCTAGTCCTGAATCCTGAGATTCAGCTGTCGACAGTTCCAACCGTAGTTCACTCATTGATCAGGCGAGCTTTGGCGGTGGAGTACCGGTGGTTCACAAGGCTGTCAGCTGGGCTAACCTCGGGCAGATCTTTTTGTTAGGGGCACCTTCTGGGCATTGTGCTGCCTTTTTTATCTGGAGAAACTACGGTAGTTCAGTGGCTTAAAGTTCCGCGGGCATACGAGACCCACGTGGGGTTACCCTGCCCTACCAGTTCCTGATTGGCTGATTGAGGTGGAGGATGAGTAACAATGACCTCTGACCTTAGGGTTGTAAACCTTGGGATGAGACTCTCCCATGGAATCTCCCAGACAGTAAGGCGCCAGAGATGACAGAGATGATTTATTAGGGTGGCTGGTGAATCTCAGCCTTGGGAGCTGTTCCTTATCAGGAAACTCTATCAGCTAGAAAAACAGCTTAAATGTGAACCAGATGGAATGGCCTCTCTGTATCCAGCTGCACTGAGATGAGGGAGATTGGGACTGGCAAGGGAGCAGCAAACTTAATTCCTGTATTTTAAATAAGCCTTGCCTCTACAGAAGTGTCCTTAGAAGAAAAACATCTTCTATGATAGTGGTACAGTCCATCACGCCCCTCCTATAGCCTTTAAAAGAGAAAAAAAACTGACAACAAAGTATGTCTATGTGTGGTAATCAGCCAGGTCTTACAAACATTCTTAAACCCTTCCACCTCCTTTCATTGCAAATGATTTGTACATGTTAGAAGGTTAATTTTGGCTTCTGATATTATGGTGGATTAAGAGTCCTGGAATCTTTGTAGAAGGACAAAGATGAAAGAAAGGGCAGTGTAATCATGGCCGAGAGAAGGCAAATGTTGGATTATCTGCTTGGAGTGAATGGAGCAAAACGTAGGCAACTCCTTGAGCAGAACCTGCTTCATCCTTCAGACTGGGGTTTCTGAAGATTCACAATCCAACGGGACAACGACCCCAAGCATATAGCCAAGACAGTACTGGAGTGGCTTCAGAACAAGTGAGTAAATGTCCTTCAGTGGTCCAGCCATAGCCAAGACTTGAATTCCATTGACAATCTGTAGAAGTACTTGATTCCAGTTCACCCATCCAACTTGACAGAGCTTGAGCAAAACTGCAAGGAAGACTGGCCGAGCATTCTGAACTCTATATGTGCAAGACTGACACAGGAAGACTAAAAGTTCTCATTGCTGCAAAAGGTGCAAAGCACAGAGTATCAACTGAATGACAAGAATGACAGGTGGATACTTCAGTAAGCCAAATATTTGTTTGTCTTTTGTTAAGTTGTTTTGTTACAAAAATGAAAACTTTTTGCTCCCTTTAAAATGTTGCAGCTGTCGTGTGCATCACCAGAAAATCAATTTCAATGCATTAAAAAATCTTGTTATCCTTCTGATCATTAAAGTGCCATTGCCCCAGCACTGTATAATCTTACTTTGGACGCCTGTCTGAAGTTGGATCCATTTCTAAGAATGGTGACTCACATATCCTCATGCTCAGCTTTGGCTCAACCACACGAACTATGAAGTTAATCATCTGCTTTTGCTCCAAGGGTTTATGTTACTAGGCTCTCTCCTGGGGATCCTTGTGTTCAAACATTGCCCTTATTGTGGATGATCCGTGACAAACAGAATTCTGATACCTCACAGCTCAGATTCTGACTGGGCAGACTGTCATTGCCTGGTGTGAATGTGTGCATACCTGTTTCTGTGCATGTTCTGTGGCCTGCTGTACAGTACATCACAAATGAAAGGGAAATGGAAAACTAAAATAACAACATTCTCTCTGGAGACAGGTGAGAAGAAAATTGAAAGTGTGTATTGTTACACAACAGCAGAGACTATGAGTTATGCTATCATGAGAGTGGTGATGGATTTTTTTCATTGCTTATTTTTGCAGGTTCTGTACATTTGAACTTTCAAAGTGACTAAAGTAAAGGAGTTTTCCCTTTTTACCACATAATTCCCCCACACTAACAGAGAGCCTAATTCCAGCCAAGATTCAATCACTGTCTCTCAGGCATCCCATCAGTGGATTTCATGACTTCAGAAAGCCATCTTCACCAGTGGAGAACTCAATGCTCTGAGGTTTACTGGTAGAGTCTCACACTGGGTAATGTTAGATGTTGATAAATAATGTCCTATGGAATTCTACTATTGATAAATTCTACTATGGAAGTGCGATGTGTCCTGAAAAAAATCTTCTATGATAGTGGTACAGTCCAGCACAGCCTTTAAAAGAGAAAAAAAACTGACAACAACAAGGTAAGTCTGTGGTGTAATCAACTAGGTCTTGCAAACATACTTAACCTCTTCCAGCTACCAACATTACAAATGCTGTTTACACATTAGATGGTTATTTTTGGCTTCTGATATTATGGTGGATAAAGAGCCCTGGAATCTTTGTAGAAGGACAAAAGACGGAAAGAATGGGCAGTGTAACCATGGCTAAGAGAAGGGAAATGTTGGGGAGAGCTTTTTTCATACACTTTTTATCAGTTTTTCCAGCCCAACAAAGATCAACATATATGAGCAGGCGTCCTGTGCCAAATCCAATCTGCCTTCCTTCCAAGCATACAGGAATGTGAGTGAATTAAATATTGACATATGAAAATACACAAAAATATGCAATCACACATATGCAGTTTGAGCAAACATAAGACAATAACCAAGTACCACAAACTACCAGGCATCTAGTATCATTAGCAGTTCAGGTGGGGAGCTGCGTCAGCATGTGTAGGCTGCAAAGGAACAAGTAATAGGTCTATTCCATGCTTAAAAGAAAAGAAAGAAAACAAAACATTTCAGCCATGGAGCCCTCACACCTGAAGAAGGCTCAACGGCCAAAACGTTGTGTTTTCTTTCTTCTCTTTTCATCTAGTGTCATTAGCCTTTTAACAGTTCCTGTCAAAATAAAATAGAAATGGATAACATTCTAGAGAGAGTTTGAAATACCAAGGTACAATTTAAACCATATCTCTTCCACTACAACCACAATATTTTGGAGAGATCGTTGAACCTCACTGTTCTGACATGTCCGTTAGTCTCCGTCCTGCTTCAGCAATGAATGTGGCGGGGCACATTCTGAGGGAGATGAGGTCAATCAGGTGGCAGGAAAACCACGCTATGCTTTTTTTTGAGATCCTGAAAAGGACAGAGGGGCCATGTATATGTGTGCAGCTGGATATGTAATTGCAGGTGGCGTAGCAAATTCTGCTGAAGCCCCACTGCCTGGTGCGGACTGTGCATGTTGCAGCAGAATTGTGCATGTGAGATCAAGGGGGCATGTCATGTGTTTCAGCACTTCGCTTCCTTCAGGTAGCACGTGATTCCCTGAGTCCCAAAAATGTGTAAGTTCTTTAGATGACCTGTGGACCGATCTTTCACGATGAAGAATTCCTTAAGAAGAATAGATCTCGGCTCACCATCCCAATGCCTCCGTCTCAAAACAGCAACCTCCCACTGCCCTTAGTCTGCAAGGCAGTCCTTTCAAGTGCGATGACGACGCCGGGACCTTCGTTGCCTATTGTACGAGCTGAACTTTTGTGCTCATCAATTCAATGCTCTTTCCATCAACTCATCTTGTCCTTTGACGCTTCGTGTTTTGCGCTCCTTTGACTATCGGCATATCGGGTGACTGCAAACACTGAAGTTCTTGCTTACGGAGAGTGGAACATTGTTTTGAAGTGATCGCTGTTCTGTCATGTTGACGCCAAGTGAATCTTTCTTTGGCAACATGGGCAGGCTGACAGCAGCGCGAGCGAAAGTAATGGCAAATTTCTTGACTTATTTCTGAATGTGAATGTTCTTTAGAAAAGGGATGCGGCATTGCTTCTCCCCCGTGTAAAGGTCACGCATTCCAGATGTGGTTATGAGCGAACAGTTGCCGCAAGTGTTTGAAAAGAGCAAGAGAGGAAGCAGCCCTGCCCCGTGTGAGGATCAAACTCATGACCTTCAGATGAAAAGACTGACACGCTACCAACTACTCCAACGAGGCCAGCTGCAGTACACATGCTGGAAAGTTTGCCTCACATGGATTTCAGTCGCCCGTTCCCTAATCTTTAGATGCCCTCTGCTGGATGTTGCATTTGCCTTTTGATCTCACCAATACTTTTTTGGTCTGTTTCTGTTGCGAGTCCTTCTTTCAGATCTCACCTAGCACAAGTCTCTCTGGCTGAAGTGGCCTCTCTGCTTCAGCATCGAGCCCTCACTCAGCCATTAAAAACGTCACTCGGACTTCTGACATGCTGACATGAAATGTCAAGAGAGAGTGGCGGAGACGCTTAAGCCAGAGAGAAGATGAAAAGGGGGCGTGGCTGCGAAACGCTTGACAGCTGCACGACGCTCACCACGCAAGGCGTGACCACAGGCTAAAGGACACCTTTCGGCACATCAAGCTCTAAACACACACCTGGAGGATGCGGGAATTGATCCTGCTACCTCACACATGCAACGCGAGTGCTGTACCATGCAAGCTAACCCCCTCACTGGGGCTTATGCCTCGGCGTCGCCTAGTGCTGCTTGTTCCCCTCTTACCGGGCGCAGTTCACTGCCCTTCGTCTGCAAGGCAGTCGTGTAATTGCGGCTTTCTTGACTTATTGATGAAGGTCTGACTGGACGAGCGAATGACGCCTCTCCCCCGTCCTCAAGCTCACTGACAGATTGAAACGGAAAGTGCTGCGGTGGCTCGTTGGTTTAATGGCATGATCCTCGCTTGGAGTGCGAAAAGTCCCGGCTTCAACTCCCGGACGAGCCCTTGTGTGCTCCTTTCCTCCTCGTCCACAAGACTGAGAACTGATATCCACATCACCTCGCAGTGTCTGCTTATGGCAAACAATGGAATGTGACTAATGACTGAACGAGCCTGGTGAATACTCATCATGTGGCACAATGAGAGAGTGCAGTCAGCTGTCCAAGGCGGCAACCTCATTGCTCGTTCAAAAGAACACATACTGAAAACTCATCACCACTATGTCGTAGATGAGCACTGCGATCGCTTGTTGTCATGCGTCCTTACTTGGGAAATGCAGAAGCAAAAACTTTCTGTTGAAGTACTCAAGTTACGGGGCATCCTGCAGACTATGATGTGCTCACTGACAGCTTTCAAGATTTGAAGGAAAACTACGAGCTTGATGGCTCAAGTCGAACGAATGTGTTTGTTAAGCAATCGATGATCAAAAGCACGTCTTCTAACAGTTCGTGAGAGTATGTTCTAAAGGTCCCTGGCTCGATCCCGGGTTTCGGCATTTTGTTTCATCGCGCCCTTTGTTCCTCTCTCCAGCGCCCCTTGCCTAAAATGAGGCTTCCCTTTCTCAGCCTGAAACGCAAGCGAAACACCAGCAGTAACCCCTACAGGTTTCCGTAGTGTAGCAGTTATCACGTTTGCCTAACACGCGAAAGGTCCCTGGTTTGAGACCGGGTGAAAACACCCTCTTCTTGCACGCTCCTGCACTTCACAGAGGTCTTGAACCACCAGTCATTTGTTCCTGATGTGTTTCCGGTGCCTTCATGCACCAAACGCACGTTCCTTCTGTACCTGGAGCCGATCATTTGCAATTGGGCTGTGCCGACAGACCAAGACGAGCTCTGTTGGCTCAAAAGCAGCGCAACACCTGCAAGAACAACAGAATGATTAGCATCCAGCGGGGTCCTCTTAGTGAGCCCAAGATCTCATCAAGAATCGACTCCAGCAACAGGGCTGGGCGCGTTGTTCCATACTCCGACCACTCTCGGTGTAAACAGGTCCCTCCTGGTCTCTGCTTGAAATGCACTTTCCTGCGTTTGCTTTGGTGTAACTGGCTTCCCCTGCATGGGCGAATGTGAAGAAGATCCTTAGTAAGTCATTGAAGAAAATAGAGAAGAGGTCGGAGTGGCCTCTGTCGTTCATCAACGATCCAGTCAGGCAGTACTCCTCTGTAAAGCGCCGTTCGTTCACAATGATTGGCTTTTTTTTGCCTTCATTCGTGCATGTAGTAAAAGCAGATGCCCCTATTCTGCCGTGACCTGGATTCAAAACGGGGTTGTTGCGGCAACAACGCAAAATACAGACAACTATACGGTCACGGCGAGTTACCGAGACACACACGGCTCCACCCTTTTCCGCCCCTGAATAGCATTGGCGAGTTGAAAAGCATTCAATTCACATCGAAGAGCATTGGCCCCTGAATAGCATTGGCGAAACTCAGCACTGGGCCACTGGGCACAATTTCTCACTGTTTCCGTAGTGTAGTGGTTATCACGTTTGCCTCACATGTGAAAGGTCCCCGGGTCGAAACAGAGCGTTTTCATCGATGTGTAATTACGCACTAACTGGAACCCGGGGGACCGCTGTGTGCACATGTTCACAATGCGAGAAATACTGTACTGTTCAATATGGCTTCATGTGAAAAACCTGTATATGACCTTAGGAAGCAGAACAGTGCAGTCTCCAATTACCCAGACTGTAAGCACAGGAATAAAGCTTTGTTTGATTTCTGAAACCCTTCCTTTACGTCCTGTTTTCATTCAGGTAAGGGTCAACTATATTCACAATACTACTGACAGCAGGAAGATTAAAATATTCTTTACTCAGCAGCTTATTAAAAACAGCTCCCATGATGTTCAAACTGACTTTTTACACAGAACACTGACACAGCTTTGTGTTCTGAATCACTTTTTCTCGTGCTTTTATTTAATGTGGCACAATGCACTGGGATAGGGGTATTCTGTTCACAAACCAATAGCATTTAAACCACAGCACCCACAATGCTGCAAGTAAGTGTTTTGCACACTAAGCAGGTCCTCTGACTTTTCCCAGCTTTGTTTTGGGCTGTGGAACCTTCTTTATTTTTTAAATGATTTTCTAAAGATAACACTACAGGTAATACACTGGGATAGGTGGGTCTGCTTCGTGGCTCAATATCATTTCAGGCACAACAGCCACACTCCTGAAACCAAGTGTTTTACACACCAGGCAGCCCCCCTAACCTTAGACAACCCTGCTGTGGCTGTGGCCCCTTTCTTTATTTTTTTTATGATTTTTTGAAGATAACACTACAGGTAATACACTGGGATAGGTGGGTCTTCTTCATCACTCAATAGCATTTCAAGTACAAAAGCCACACTGCTGAAACCAAGTGTTTTACACACCAGACAGCCCCCTTAACCTTAGATAACCTTGCTGTGGCTGTGGCCCCTTTCTTTATTTTTTACGATTTTTTCAAAATGGCACCATTAGACAGGCGGTACATGGGGATAGGGTGGTGCTATTTACGAGTCAATAGATGTGGAGCACAGCGACAAGAACACCTTGAACTTTTTCTATAAGTGAAGGAAAATTCAAAAGAGCATGAAAAGTATGGATCGTATAAAATATCCATGATACAACTTGAGAAAAAACTGAAGGACTAAGCAACGACTTTTGATGATTACAAGAGATTCAAGAAACACAACCGTCCGCACATGGGCTTGGATCCTGAACGCTTAAGTTAAAAGACAAAGCGAAGGATACGAACTGTAAACTCTCTTCATGTCTTACAGTTTATGAAAAAAACAATTTCTTACTTTCTTCATAATTTCTTACTGCTGATAGATGATTTATTGCATTTTAACAAAATCACAATTACAAACATTTTGGGTTGAGTATTCACATACTCTAACGGAGAGAAACGTTAGTGTCTTCAGGTGTGTGAGCCCATTTCTAAAAAAAAAAAGTTTTATGAAATTAATTGTTCTACTTTTTAGGCTTGCATAGCCTTATGAATATTTCGGTTATATCTTTTTTTCTGTAGTAATTTCAGTTGATATTAATATTAGTCATGATTTACAATTTTTGGACATGGTTCATCTTAAATAATTTTGTAATTAGTTTCAGTTTTGGAAAATCGCACCCAGAAGCTACCAAAACTGGTAATGTTCACGTAATGTGTAATGCAATAGCAGTATTTTGGGTGGGAAAACAAAGAGTATTTCTTGGTATGAATTCCAACACTTCATAAGCGGACTTCATATAAGGACTTCTCACTTCAGATAAAGCTGTCAATACATCATAGATTTTGAATCAATATCAGAAGTGTTATCGCTACCGAACGCTAAATATAGATCCTGGCAATACTTCGTGAGATCTTTGTAAGAAAATCCAAAATACTACAGAAGCAATCAAAGGTATACGTTTCTTTTGGATCGAGAAGAGGATAATTATGAGACTCAAAACATGCCTGTCTTTTCTTTTTTCGAGGACAAATGGATTATTGAGGTGTAAAGATGGGTTCAAAACCAATCATCTGCTATTGCTGCTGTTTCTTTGATAGTTTCTTCAAATCCTTCAACTGATCATCGATATCGATATCGAGGAATAATATTATACAAATTGTGGTTTTCTGTTAATTGCCAATTTTATTGTAATTACATCTTCGTTTACAGATGTCTTGCATGTATCACAAGGTTTGATAGTCGCCGTGCGTCCTCAGCTAAAATGTTTTAAAAAGTACGACAAAAGTACAATATGCTTAACAACATTTATGGTTATATCTATATTAAAATGAAGGTAAATATACCAAGATATTAAAATACAATTTTAAAGTCCTAACCTAATAATGCTTGTGAAGTTTTCCAATAAATCCGAACTGTAATTTTGAATTATTATTGCTGAGAATGCAAAGAGAGTACAAATATCAAATTCAATGAGTGAAAATACAAAAGTAGTTCACTAAACTGAGTTTCTTCCCTGAAATGATTTGCTTGCGAAACACTAA
This sequence comes from Atractosteus spatula, assembly GCF_055471065.1. Taxonomy (NCBI): domain Eukaryota; kingdom Metazoa; phylum Chordata; class Actinopteri; order Semionotiformes; family Lepisosteidae; genus Atractosteus; species Atractosteus spatula. Next base: position 8,665,091 of record NC_142715.1, on the reverse strand, counting down.
GCAGCTTTGAACGGATCGCGGGAATCAAATATACAGATGGGTTCAGAGTGTGCTTTCCAACTTTTGAGTAACATTTTTCTTTGATAGGGCGGAGTTGTCTTCACAATCTGGGTTACATCAAAAGGAGTGATGTCAGTACAAAACAGCTTTCCTTCTTGGGGAACAACGGTTGTGTTCCATATTTCTAACTATTTTGGTTTCAAGATCTCAATTTAGTGTGAAACATAAAAGCCAGCTGGCTAAATGGTCTTTCAACTAATCGCCTGTGCAGGGATCAAACCCCAGCTGCTGGTACGAGTAGCGTAAGGCTCTGCAACATGCAGACGAGGAACTAATCTCTGCTTCTTCATTATATACACAGTGAGCTATATTTGCAAGCCTACTGCCCCCTACGGGCTCTGTATTTCATTGCGGTACAAGACCGGTCTCGGTCTCGGTGAAAGTGATACACTCCATAAAATTTCCGGACATTCATTTGTTTTTAAAGGAAAATCACCAACAGCGGCCGAGATCTATTGGAGGTTTTTTTTTCATTCTATACTGCGATTTCTGAAGGGTACCCTGTGAAAATACGAGTTTTGACGAGAAGGGATAGACATATATGGTCAGCAGGCTTGGGGAATTGGACCTTATGGTGAAGGCTGCGGGCTCAGCAGCAGCAGACCCCGATCAGTATCGGTTGACTCCGATATTTACCTTAGTGTCGGTATACTAAGATGTTTTGGTAACGAGGAAGGAGGGAAAAAGCAAATTGGCAGAATGTGTGCTATTTTTTTGACTATAAATCCCCACATGCTGTGTTCAGAGGGTCATTATTAAAAAAAACGTAACAGTAAAATCTCTTGTACTTCACGATTATGAGTGCCTGTTACATTGTGTCTCACACCTCAGTGTCAGAATTGTGAGACGATTTTGTAATCAGCAGAAATTGCATTCACCTTTTCCCAATGCATTCTCACATGCCATTTTCTCACATGCCATGTTCAGAGGGTCATATTTTTAAAATGGTACAGTAAAATGTCCTGAAGTTCAGGATTGTGACAGTCTGTTATATTGTGTCTCACACCTTGATGTCAGAAATATGAGACGATTTTAAAATCAGGAGGGAGGGCCCTAGCAATATAACAAATATTGCATTTACCATTTGCCAATGTATTCTCTCATGCCATGTTCAGAGGGTCGTATTTAAAAAACAGTACAGTAAAATGTCCTGAAGTTCAGGATTTTGATAGTCTTTTCCATTGTCTCTCACACATCTGTGTCAGAATTTTTAGACATTTTTATAACCAGGAGGTAGGTTCACAGCAATAAGCAGAAAGTGTGATCACCCTCTACTCATCCTCAGTTAACCATATAGTCTCATATGCCATGTTCTAAATGTCCCATTTAAAACTGCTATATTAAAATTTCTTGCAAAATGCAAGAGTTTGAGACTTTTTATGATCAGAAGGCAAGGTCGTGGAAAATATGCAGAAAGTGCCAGTGAACTTATGTTTTGCCTTTGTCTTATTTACTCGTTGTATAACATGCCAGATTGTTTTATTGTGAGTTGTGTTTCTGAAATGTGTTTCATACAAAAATGCAATTTGGACAGTCTCTACTTACATATTCTCCTTTACTGAGGATATGTACAGTAATACATCTGGATAAGTATTTTTAAAAATGACTGTAGAGAGCTATCTACAGGCGAAAGGCAGCATGACATCACAACAGCAGCATTTAAGATGGAACGAAAAACGGGAAGAAGCTGGCGAATAAGAAGCCAACTTCAGCCTCGTTAATGCAATAGCATTAGGTGAGGTGAGGTGGGAAAAAAAAGCACATTTTATGCTTCAAATTCAATAAATTTTATTTATTATGAATGTGCCTGAATTTTTTCAGTACTTTAGAGGGTTCTGCCATTTTAGATGTTATGCTGTTCCTGTCTGATTTATCAAATGTGTCATTTAAATCTCCCGTCATTTCTATATCAGTCTGAAGGCCTTGAAGTAAAGATTGCAATTCATCCAAAAATGCAATTAATCCAAAAAAAGTTTCCACTGGTGATACATACAAAGAAAATGAATGTACATTATCCCCCAAAATCAACAAATTAAAAATCAAATACCTCCCTCATCTGCAGGTGGAGAGAATAATGTCAGAATAAATACAGGCTTAAAAGTCAAGAGCATTGATAGTCCTATTTTAAAATGACACTAAAATGCTCACAATATATTAAAAAGCTCTGTAAAATAATAAAAAAATAAAACAAGGTAAAAAGAAATAATACACAGTTATAAAGCTCAGGAATTATCAATGGGAAGTTACAATGGGTTGATATGATTTAAAAAATAAAATGTTTGAAAAAAATCCACTTACAATATGCTAAAAATGGCAAGAATACTTAAAACAGGTGTGTAAAATTAAAAAAAAATAAAACAAGTTAAAAATAAATACTAAATGGTTTTAAAATTCAGGAATGTGATTGGTCAGATGCTTACGATGAGTGTTGCTGGTGTTTCGTGTGATTTACCGAAATGAAAAAAAATATTCAATTTAAAAACGGCAAGAGCTCGTATGAAAAAAAAGTTCTTCAGTATCTTTGTTGTAACAGCTGCGCCAGAACTAGTGTATTCATACCTGTATACATCAGAAAAGTAGCTGAACTTGACTGGTTTATATTCAGTTATATGCATTGGGGACGAAAAGGAGACTTACATGGATTTTATTAGGTTTTAGGAATCAGAAAATTTATTTTTACATGTTTATGCCTACGAGCAGAAATAACTTCCTGCTTTCAGCGCTTTTATTGTTTCTGCTTGTAACCTCGAACAGAGAAACCCAGTACTGACTCACAGAAACGCCTCGGAGTTTCTGTGTTTCTGGGATTTAAGAGGGATGTACTGTATGAAGACAGTAAAGGGAGTTTTTTTTTCCCGCTGTAGAGTATGAAGGCGGTGTGACGAGTCTGGAGGGTGGAGACGCGCATTCCGCACGGGGAGCGCAGAACAACGAGTTTCCCCTGCAGCTCGCCGAGTCCTGTCCTATATAACCGCTGAGCCTGGGATACACTGAATCTCTAACCAGCGTTGGCGATGTAAAGGGTTAAACCCAGAAGTCGAGAGTGGAGTTTTTGTATAAGTGTAAGATTAAGGGAATAGGGTTTTGGGGTGTTTGGTGCACAGAAGAGGTTTCGGTTTAGGTTTAGTTTGCTTTTGACACATTTGTAACGGCCATGGCGGCCTGTAGAGTCGGCATGCGCCGTTACTTTTGCGCACGTTTGGTGTATAAGGGTGGTGAGGGTTCGGCTCACTCGGGTGATATTTCACGGTTGGACTTTTCAAGGAAGGTGTTACAGAAAGGATTAAGGCATTAGATGTCAAATGCTTAATCACTTTGCTGAAGGGAATTGGTTTTGACATTAGTTTCAATCGGCGAAGTTACTGGAAGAATTTTGGATGAAAATAGAGGAGAAAAAAAGATGTGGGCCTGATTAGAATGTTTGAATGGCAGAAGCTGATGGATCTTTCTAATGTGGTGTGAGCCTGGTCAGTACCTGGATGGGAGACCTCCTGGGAAAAACCAAGGTTGCTGCTGGAAGAGGTGTTAGTGGTGCCAGCAGGGGGCGCTCACCCTGTGGTCTGTGTGGGTCCTAATGCCCCAGTATAGTGACGGGGACACTGTACTGTAAACAGGCGCCGTCCTTCGGATGAGACGTAAAACCGAGGTCCTGACTCTCTGGGGTTATTAAAAATCCCAGGGCGTTTCTCGAAAAGAGTAGGGGTGTAACCCCGGCATCCTGACCAAATTTCCCAATGGCCCTTACCAATGATGGCCTCCTAATAATCCCCCTCTATGAATTGGCTACATTACTCTGCTCTCCTCCCCACTGATAGCTGATGTGTGGTGAGCGTTCTGGCGCACTTTGGCTGCTGTCGCATCATCCAGGTGGATGCTGCACATTGGTGGTGGTGGAGGGGAGTCCCCATTACCTGTAAAGTGCTTTGAGTAGAGTGTCCAGAAAAGCGCTATATAAGTGTAAGCAATTATTATTGATTAATAGGACTGTGATTGTTCGCATGTTTAATGAGATGGTGATGAAGGAAGATGTTGTGACATGGTTGTCTAAGTATTGTTTAGTGAAAGGTGAGCTTCAGAAAGTCTTGGATGATGATGGCATCTGGAACTGTTCATGGAGAGTACCTGTTTCATTGCATGAAGACAAAAAATGGTTATGGTGGATTTAAACACATTCCTTCTTTGATTGGATTATGTGAAAATAGAGGCCTTGTGTTCTACCAAGGGCAGCCAAAACCGTGCAGGAGATGTGGGGAGCTGGGTCACTTTGTGGATGCCTGTACAAAGGTGGTGTGTGGTAAGTGCAAGGAAATTAGACATGCATATACTGAATGTACAAGCGTGAGGAAATGTAATCTCTGTGAGTGTGAAGGTCATGTGTTTAAAGACTGTCCAAATTCCTTTGCAAATAGAACAAAACTGGGAAGACCGATGCAAAAACAGGAAGAGTTTGAAGAGGTATTTAGGGCTGGAGCAGTGGTTCTGGATCAGGAACTGGATGTGGTTGACGTTGAAGAAAGTGGTGAAAAAGAGAGCGAGGGTTCAGAATGGAGTGAAGGAGATGAGGCTGAGGTAGAAGAGAATGATAATGTTGCAAAAAGTGAGGTGGAATCTGAATTGATTGGTAGCATCTCTTCCAATAGCCTGCCACCTGTGGAGACTGAAAGTGCTCAAATGAAATGTACAGAACAGAGGGTGCAGTCTAAAAGAGACATTGGATTTAGAAAATGATTTAACTCCGAGCAGAGTGAGGGAAGATCATTTTCCGAGTCCTCAGGTAGGTTCTCCCATGGGTTTAGATGTCTCCAATATATGTGATCTTACTGACCAAGCTTTAGAACCAGAGACTCAAGGAGGGCAGGTGGAGAAATATCCTATGGATTGTGGGGGTGGTGGAGGAGGAGACAATTAAAGCAAAAGGGGGGGGGGGCTGTATAGTAGGTGTCACCTACTGAATGATTGTAGCCAGAGCTTTTAGTCTCCCCTGGTCCTACTTTAAGTATGGCTTTTAATATTGTGTCCATAAATGTGAGAAGCATTCGCTCCAAGTTAAGGGCAAGGACTATACTATCATTTGTGAGGAAGGTAAATGCTGATATTGTGTTGTTACAGGAGTGTGGGTTACCCTTTAAAAACTGCTATAAGGATATGGAAGAACTGTGGACATTGGGCCCATCAATCTGGTGTGGGTCCAAAGAAAATAAATCTGATGGTATAGCTGTTTTAACTAAAAATAAGATGGTAGAGGTACAACAGCACCTTGTAATGAAACCAGGGAGAGCACTGGTGGTGTATCTGGGTTTCATGAAGGTCTAATTTAAACTCTTAAATATATATTGTCTGAGTTGCTCACATGACAGATATGTCCTAATTCAGGAACTGAGTATATTTATTGGGATGGGATTTTAATTCTCTTTTAGAAAGAGAAGGCAGAATGACGGGCGAGAGACGGGTCCAATTTGATAAATCATCAATATTATTGCAAACATTATGTAAAGATTTTAAGCTGAAAGATGGCTTCAAACTTCATAGTCAGGGGAGGGCAGGTTTCACATGCCACAAATCTAATGGGACCCAAGCCTAACGCATTTTGTTTTGATACGTGATTTTACTTGCACGACCGCAGGCCTAACCCCTGTTTTTTTTCTCTGACCATTGTCTACTGTCATGTACACTTTCTATTCCAACGGCTGTTACTGTGGGGAAGGGTGTGTGGAAGCTCGATATTTTGCTTCTGGAAGGTGAGGAAGTGACGCACAGGTTCAGGGAAAGATATAAGGAATGGCGGTCTTTGTATGACCTGTTTGGCACAAGAGCACAGTGGCTGACCCTGCGCTCTGACCCCCAGCTTCTCTCCCTGTCTGTGTGTCTCATGGAGTTAGAAAGACTACAAGCTGTGCAAACTTCCAAATCTGTAACATCATTTCAAGGGTGTATGATAGATCATTCACAAGATCAAATGGCTGTTTATTATTGTAAGAACTGTAGTTCACTACTGTTCTTTTGACTCTTGAGCTTGCATTATACAACCGTTGAGTGCATTTTAAACCTAAGAGATATCCAACTGATTCAACCTGTCTGATGAATGTTAAATGGGTTGTGACTTTTGGCAAAGTTTTTTGCAACATTATTTGTTTCATGAATACCATTCATCTCTATAACAACTTTCCTGTACCCTGAACATATGTTTTAAATTGCTTGATCCCATTTGGCGCAACCTTTGCGTTGTACTTGTAATGTGTTGTTTGCATTAGGAGTGTGTTTAATAAGCAGAAAAGAAGCCCGTTTCTTCTATTGCTTCTGATCTTATACAGTGGTCAGAATCTCTCATCCAAAAGCTGATGAGTGGGAGGGGGGGAAATTAGTGCAGATGCACAATCCATAAAAAAACATTAAAGAGCATAAAGGTTTTCATCACATGGACTTGTTTGACTGTTTAGGATTAATGTTTTGGTGGCAGATCAATTAAAGGACAACAACCAGAAACACTGGTTCTCACACTGAATGCATTCTCCTTCAGTAATCTTTTTTACCAACAGGTAAGTGGAGTTGCCATGGGCACCAGAATGGGACCCAGCTATGCCAATATCTTTGTTGGCTGGGTAGAAGAACGTTTCTTCGCTTCCTACACTAGCTATGTCCCTGACCTCTTCAAGCGATATATTGATGACTGCGTCAGTGCCGCCACATGCTCCAACGATCAGCTTAAGTGCTTCCTGCACCATTTCACCAACTTCCACCTGTCCCTCAAATATATGGTTAACATATCTTCCACTACTCTTCCGTTTCTGGACATCAACTTCTCCATCAACTACCCCAGACTCTCCACTTCTGTTTATTACAAACCCACGGATTCACACAGCTATCTCTTGTATAGCTAATTTCACCCCAAACATACTAAAAATTCTCTCCCTTTTTCACAGTTCCTTCGGCTACAACAAATATGCAGCGATGACATCGACTTCCAGAACCAAACCCTCAAAATGTACTCCTTTTTCAACAACAGAGGATACCCCAGCAGTGTTATTGACAGGGCCCTTGCCCGAGCCAAAAACACCCCTTGGACCATCAACCCAATCAGGAACTCCCACCGTAACAACCGCATTCCTTTGGTGCTTCCCTAACACACTTCCTATCCCCAGGACTGTTAACGAGAACTTTTCCATCCTACAGGATGATCCCTCCATTGGGGCCCTCTTTTCTGACCGCCCCATCATCTCATATCGCCAATCACCTAATCTGCGCAACCTTCTTGTTCACAGCTCCCTTGACCGCCCTCAGCAACCCTCCACACCAGGTATTTTCCCCTGCAACAGAGCTCGCTGTATCGCCTGCAAGTACACATCCAACACCACACTCATTCAAGGCCCCTCAGGACAATTCTGGATCACCCAGATGGCATCTTGTACCTCCAGCAACCTTATTTACTGTATCTCTTGCAGTAAATGCCCAGTTTCTCTCTATATTGGAGAAACAGGAAGGGGACTTGGAGACCGCTTCAGAGAACATGTCAGGGCTGTGAAGATTAAAGATCTCTCCAAAAACCATTGTTTCTCATTTAACCTCTGATGGCCATGACCACTCTAATCTCTCCGTCTTTGTTCTCAAAGATGGTTTTCTGAACTCATACATTAGAAAGACTACCGATACCAAACTTATCCTGCAGCTAGGATCACACCTTCCCCCTTCTCTAAACGACAGACTACTATTCTACTAAATTTTCTCCATTCATTGGAAGTTTCATTTCACACCTCTCAACACCTATTCTGACTTCACACCTCTTGATTGGCCTCTCTTTCTGTCCCCTGCTCCCACCTCTCACCCTTCCTCCCTCCCAGCCTTTGTTCTCCCACTACATTACCTTTGCCTACTGCCTTCTCTCTCTCACACCTGAAGAAGGCTCCACGGCCGAAACATTGTTTTCTTTTTTTCAGCATGGAATAAACCTATTACTTGTTCCTTAACAACCGGAAACAATATCTTCGGTCTTTCCAGAGCTGTAAGTAGTCATTCCAAGTTTATTAACTTGTCTCTGTGCTTGTATGTACTCTTCAATAGCCACTGATGTTATTTACAACAGCTATTTTAAAAAAGTAAATTTGCATTCTTTTGGACTTCTTTCTAAAGAATTGGCACATTTGGTGGCTCTGTGGCTAAGGATCTGCACCTGTGGCTGGAAGGTTGCTGGTTTACATCCCACGGTCGGCAGAGGAATCCTACTCCATGGGGCTCCTGAACAAGGCCCTTAACCCCAACTGCTCCAGGGGTGCCGTATAAATGGCTGACACTGCGCTCTGACCCCCAGCTACTCTCCCTGTATGTGTATCTCAAGGAGAGCAAGCTGGGGTATGCAAAATAGGAATTCCTAATGCAAGAAATTGTATATGGTCAATACAGTGATCATATCTTATTGGCACGTGGTAATCTCCAAGGAACAAGTAATATGTTTATTCCATGCTGAAAAGAGAAGAAAGAAAAAACAATGTTTTGACCATGGAGCCTTCTTCAGCTATGATTTGATTTTTTACAATCATACCCACACAAACTTTGCAATTTTCAAAAATCTTGCAAACACAACCCAGTTATGTTGACTTTTTAAAAAACAAAACAATTTGGGGGTATTTCTTTTTAAGAAACACATACTTCTTTTCTAGTTTTTTATGTGGCCGTGACTGTCAGAAATCCTCAGTGAAAAGGTATGCAGATCCTGTGCAGATGCAGGAGCAAGTAGTTATTGAGACAGGCGAACAATCCAGAATGTCAGGCGAGATTGTTAGGTGAAAGGTAGATCGAAATACTGGAAGTACAGAGAGAAGCAAACAATCCAAAAGAGAAGGTGAGGTCCAAGGTCGAGAGGCAAAAGGGAGTTCAGTAACCAGTAAGCGAGATTCAGAGTAAACGCGAGGTAGAGCTCTCAAAGAGAAGACTCAATACCGAGTAGCGGGAAGCGGGTTGGGACGGTTAAAACAGTGCTGCTTGCTGCACAGTAGAGCATGTGCTGGTGGATTAACACATGTTACTATTAACCCGCTGCTGGTACTGGTTAGTTTTTTTGTGAGTTGATCTCCCCTGGCTGGTGGTCGTGACATTGACAGAATGCTGTTTTGTGATTGATGCTATATCAAAATATAGGGTCCCTCAAAAATTAAACACAGAAATAAAAACATTTAATGGACATCTGTTGCACTCCTACACTATTAACATCCATTGGGAGTTGAATTTCAATTATGTTTCCACTTCATTCAGATGTGTTCCCTATTTTTCAGATTGTTGGCAATGCCACATGTTAAAGGAGGACAGAGGAGTAGGAGGCCAGACCTGTGGTCAAGGGCTGGTGGAGTAGGGAATCAAAGAATTTCTGAAGTTTTTCTAAGCTAGAAAAAAAAATTAGGTGGCATGACCATATGTGGTCAACACTGTCAAACAGAGTCCTTGGAGAGGATTGCTCCAGCAACAGGAAATGGTTATCAGTGATTTGGCATGAAGATAGGAAAAAAGTAAGAATCCAAGTGCTTAGGGCGCAGAAGGAGGTGAGTATTGGTAAGGAATTCCAAACCAGATGACAGTACACAATCTATAGTCAATATTTCAAGTCAAAGTGAGGGACATAATTTGGAAGGCAACACAGAGTTCAGAAGTTCATCAGAAGATGCATGGGCAGCACAAGGCAGCACAGACAGTGGTGACATGTTAGACGGAGAAAAAATCTGTGTAGAATCAGAAAAAATGCCTGAAAAGCACAGTGAATATTCCCAGGGGGCAAGCTCGTCTGGGACATCACCTCAGGATAAAAGGGGATTAAGAAAGATTATGTCTGTGTCTAAAACTTTCCAAGTATTTTTAAAGGCTGAACAATGGAGAAAAATAGCACCTCTAAAAGGTACATCTAAACTAAGACGACCATGGACCCAGATCTTATATAACGAGTTCAGGAAGATAAATCCTTGTTGCCCAATAGCCTTCAAATACCAATACATCAGGAAAGAGAACAGCAGAAAAAAAAAAAACTTTCTGATGATAAAAGCAGTCTGTACCTTCAGATTCTGCAATGTAAAATACATAATGACAACAAGACACAAACCAATGGGCAATGATGACATCACAATTAATGTTGTACGAGTAGGGCAAATACAACACAGTGAAAGGGAAACAAAATTTCGACAGGCACGTCAGCCTAATCGTTAAAAGATTGCCCGTGCCCTCACAAAAGGAATCAGCAATGTGTACTACAGGCAGCTGAGCGGAACTCCGCTTGCTGAAATTACAGCAGGCAATTTATCTGAGGCTCACAAGCAAGTATTAAACACTTCAGCATTTACTGTTCGAATACCACACTTCGTCAAAACACTGCCGCTTCTTAAGCTAATAAGTAACGGGTTTTGAGCACGCATTGTATTGATAATGCTTATATTAAAAAAGCATAAATTCACATAATGGAATTTGGACTGAACATAGTCCAGCCCCTTTACAACATTACATACCCACTGAATAAAGCTTAAAACTACAGCAGCAGGAGTAACAATAATGGCAACAACATGTTTGGAGTTCGGCATTTCATTTATTCTGCGGAAACATCGTATCGGAATGAACTGCCCGAGATAAAAGTGTAATTGCGGCTTCAGATCGTTTTTACAGAGCATTGCGTTGTTCTGTTCATGCTGACTATACGCTTTAAATTTGTCATTTACTCCAAGCGTTGCTTTTCCAGGTTTTTCTGAAATTCCTCGCATTTGAGCCAGCACTAAAATATTTCATTCCCGTCGCTGAATACATCGTGGAAACGGTATTTGCAACGGAATGCTGTCACACATGAAACCTTTTTGTTATTCGGTTCTGAAGTTTGAAAATGAAAATAAAACGGGGTCATTTCATAGGCTTGAAAGAAGTCCAAGCAGCATAAAAACCCGCGAATTCTCACAAATTGCATTGTGCTACACCTTTCTTCTGCTGCTTTTATAAATCAGCCTTAAACATTTGAATGCATGCCTTACTGCTGCTAATCACATTCACGTGTTTACGAAGCTTTTTTCTGTCCGTTATGTTTTTGCTAAGTAGTTTCTCCGTTTTCCTCGTACTGTGATTGTCAGCAAGCACAACAAGACTGAAACAGTGTAAAGGCAGGTAAAAAAGACAGGGTAAAACGCCTGACTGTCGGGAATGGGATTTGAACCCGTGCCTCTATTTGGAGAGCGAAACACAAAGCTTAAAAGACACGAATCTGTGAATTTACTGTTTTAAACCGCTCGACTATCCTGAAAAAATGGGTGCTGATTGCACCAGTTGCATCCGATTTTCCTTAACTTTAGGACGATTGATACGACTGGACGAACACAATTTGTGGCGTTTAGCATGACATGGAAAACGGTACCGGAGCATTCGGGTCCGGACTACCAGACTCAGAAACAGTTTTTACCCCCGCACTATCAAACTATTAAACTCCCAGCCTCTCTCACTCTCACCTCAGCTCTCACCTATGATCTGAACCTCATAGTGCCTTCTTTCTTACCAAAAACCCAAACACACATTGAAAATCTATCTCTACCATACATGTCAAAAGTTCACTCCCCATAATTTCTATCCCTTTATTTCATTCTTTTGATGCATGTTTTTGCACATAACCTGTTACCTTTTTGTTGTTTTGCACACTGCCTCTTGTTGTTTTTTGCACATCGGCTGTTGTATCTGTCTCTGTGTTTTTTTCTTTGTACTACTTATGTCCGAGAGCTAGCTAAATAGCATTTCGTTATACCATATACCTGTATATGAGTATAATGACAATAAACTTGAATTTGAACTTGAACTTGACAGTCTTGCAGGCAGTATATTATTTTATCGTTTACGCGTTAAAAAAACACGGTCTTCTCGTTCCAAAGTCAGATTTTTAGTGCTTTCGAATGTTACTTCCAACCTGGACTGACAGCTCACCCGATCTGTTTGTGATCAGACCATGGAGTCGGGGGTTGTACCAAGCGCACGTTCCTTCCCAATGCTGAGGCGATCATTCGGAAGATGTGTGTGAAGAGAGACAAGCTTTGTCGACTAAAAAACAAGGCAGGATATGCAAGAATACTAACCACTGGCGACAGTTATGTTCTCTTACTATTGAGACTCCTACATTGGGAGTTTTTTGAAGACTTTGAAACTAAAGGAAAGCAGTGACAAACGAAACAGGCACAGGTGGGGTTTGAACAAACGATCGTCAGTGTACGAGACCGACGCCGTACCACTTGGCCACCGCGCCTTTAAGTAAACATGGGAATAATGTTGTTCAAATTATTTTTTTCTGAATCTGGTTTCCATCGCCTGGAGGCAGCAACAACAATAAAAGGGATACTTAACAAGGAGATACGCTGTAGCAGTGTGACTCCAACAGATGCTCCTGAAGAGACTGGAGGTTTAAGTCAGCTCCTTAGAGCGCTCGGCCGCGTTACTCTCAACAGCGGCTCTTTAGCTCTTGTTGTTTGACCTAGTGGTTTTATAACGCGTGGAAACGACCGCAACTTCGTTTTCTGAGATGCTTTCTCTCACGTGGTGAAATCTCGACCTCTTTGGCATCTCTGGCTTTAGTTCTTCTGTAGAGCAGGCTTTCACACCTCTGCTTATAGTGCCCTTGAAGTCATTTTATTTTTACAGGAAGACGCATTCCCTAACGACCTCTCCTGTTTTAGAAATGCTTTATAAGGCGTGTTTGATTCAACGGACAAACAGTATACTAACTGTACAATGCAGATCTATGCGGCATTCGTACTGGATTTGACTGGGATTCTGAAATACTTCTTGCAAAGGTATTCAGACTTTATTGAACCTATAATAAAAACACAGACCTGAAACTCCCTAGTTTCCAATCTCTGATGTTGCTGTCCTTAAACTCGGACGTGATGTTTTGCAGACGTGCAGTGTCTCTTTACTCTCGTTGTTTTCAAAACGACCTCCATTGTCGGGCGCAGTTGAAGTGGAACTGACCTGACTGCACAGGAAAGTACGGAATGATAAAATGTTTCTACGGCTCAAAATGTCCCTTCAGACCCTCGTCATGTCTGTGTGAGGAACGGGCAGGTAGAGAGGTTTAACAGATGCTCATGATGTTTCACACGGGGTGTTACCTGTTGTAGTGTTTCAAAAGATGTGTTAACGGACCACAGATTATCTTGAAAAGATTTGGGTTTGTACTGGCTGGGATTCAAACCCGACTTAATTATTTGGAAGGCACCTGTACCACCAACACACTTCCGAGAAGCACCTGCAAATAATCACAATCCTCTTTCTCACCTACAAAGTTATGGAGACACAGACGTCCAATGAAAACTAATTTTAATTCACTCAAGGCTCCACTCTTTTGTTGTGATGTCATTTTAATTAATATTAGCTTTGATAAGGTGTCGTTTTTGCCTCTTAAAGTTAAAGTCTGCTCCTTTCTTCCTGGTATAGAAATAACATGTTCCATCTTTGTTTAAAAACACCACTAAAAGTAAATTATTCAGCTCTAACGCCTGTGTGCATTGACAAGACATCTCAAAAGGACTTATCAAATAAGAACACGATCCTTCCTGTTACCATTCCTGTGGTTGGGGCGTTACAACATTTGCAGACAGGGCTTTATCACTCGAGTTGTACAGAACAAGTGTGCATCGGTCCATGAAAATCATCAGTAGTGCTGTTTTTCTATGCATAGTTTAATCAAGAGCACTTAAAAGATGCAAAAAGCTTTCAAATAAAACAGAACTGAAAGACAGTCGAGTAAGGAGGTAGAAAAAAAGCACTCCCCCGTCTGGGAATTAACCACCGTCGCACGTGTGACTGGATACAAAAATAATAGATTAATTTTTGCCCAGTCTCTTGAAGCTTCAATGCGATTATTTTTCCTTCCTTATTTCTTCATTCCCATTAATTTACTCTGTAGTAGAGGAAACGCGAAAGTAGGAAACTGCAGGCATTCTTCATGAATGGTGGATTGTGATCAGTGAGCATCTGCACATCTCTAAGTCTGTTCCACTACTTTTTCCATCGGGGATGTAGCTCAGTGGTAGAGCGCATGCTTCGCATGTATGAGGTCCCGGGTTCAATCCCTGGCATCTCCAGGTGCTTTATATTACAGTACTCACATCGCAATCTTCTGTTGAGTGAGAACTCTTTGCTCGTGTTCAGAGAGAGCCAGGTTTACACAATTGAACTCGACGTGCTGCAGAGTTGCGCTGCTGTTTTAAATGTACCTCATTTAGTTCTGTTAAATCCGAAATTATTTGAACTAGTAATTTAATTCAAATTCAGGAAATCCAGAGATTGCTTCACACTTGTCGTGACTGTTGCAGAAAACACCTGTTGAATCTCACCCGGGATTTCTTGAGAGATCATTCAGCGTGCGAATCCTCCTTCTGAACTCCGCACTAAACTGAAAGCTTCACGAACTCCTCACTGCGTGTCCTGTACTGTTACAAATGCTCTCGTCTAGATGTGAAGCACAGCCATAAACACACTTTGAACTTTTTCCGTTTGTTTAGGTAAATGCAAAAGAGCATGACAAGTATTGATCGAATAAAATATCCATGGCACAACTCGAGAAAGTACTGAAGGACTACATATCGACTTTTGATGATTACAAGAGATTCAAGAAACACAACCGTCCGCACCTGGGTTTGGATCCTGAACGCTAGAGTTAAAAGAACATAAGCGACGGATATGACCTATAAACTCTCTTAATTGTCTTATAGTTTATGAAATAAAACAATTTCTTAATAATTTCTTACTGTTGATAGACGATTTATTGAATTTTAACAAAATCACAATTACAAACTTTTTCGGTTAAACTGTTATTCACATACTCTAACGTAAATAAACGTTAGTGTCTTCCGGTGTGTGAGCCAATTTCTCCAAAAAATATTTGTTAGTCTGTCAGGAGGCTGTGCAAGGTGTTAAGAAATAGAATTTCTAAAAGACAGGCTCCCTAAGCTTAACATCAAGGCAGAAAAATGCTGTTTTCTCTACAGAAATGCTCTTTAAATTTCAGCACTGTTGAAACTCCCTTTATAAATGGTGTGCACACATATACAACCAAGGCATTGAAAGTTTTTTTTTAATTATTGTTCCAAAATATGTTCCATTTGTTTTCTTTTTAATGTTGTTGATTAAAAGATTGTATTGTAACGCAACGGGGGCTCAGGCGGGCGCCCTTGCTGCATCAGGTTGGCCCCATCCCGACTGAGGCTCGAACCCGGGCCTTCCACGTCTCTTTGCAGCGACCTAGCCCCGTGAGCTAAAGAGAGATCTCTCTACAGCCCAGTAGCTGTGGTCCTGCTATCACAGGGAAGGGCGGTGACGTCACCTGCTCTGGTACACCGGCTCTTACACAGTACCTGTCGGCCGTAAGCGTTACAGTATTAAATGTGAAAAAAAATCTGAATGTGAAAAAAGGTCAAAATGCTATTGAAAAAAATCAGTAATGTGAGGAAGATGGATTGTGGGAGCCTCTTAACTACCCATGTCATGCTGTATTTCTCACTCATTCTACTGGGAGTGGTGCCGTCGCTTCTGGATAAAGTCTGTCAGTGGTCATTCCAGACGGGTCAGGTATGACTGCTCTTCGGCACAAGAGACATGTGACTTGCGAAGATTCCGACAGTGTTGATTTTATTTCAGAGCCCTGATAGCTCAGTTGGTAGAGCATCAGACGTTTAATCTGAGGGCTCAGGGTTCAAGTCCCTGTTCGGGTGGTTGTGCTGTTCTTAAGTCTATTGTGAATGTCATTCTAAATAGTCTTTTATCTTTCACTCTTCTAGTTGTACTGTGGTTATTTTAAATGTCCATTACTTGTATTTACAGTAGTGTATTTAGTGTTTCATTTCACAAACCGAAAATGTTCAAGTAGATCTTGTCACTCTACTCCACGTAATCATCTAAATTAAATCACAGTAGAGTACAGAACACGCAGTGAGGAGCTCACACAGTGAGTACTCTTGAATACGACAAGAGGAAAGGCACACTGCACATCTGCAAAACATCACGTCCGAGTTTACAGTGACAGCAGAGGTTGGAAGCGAAGTAGTTTTTTATTATTCGCTCGCTGAACGATCTCTCAAGAAACCTCGGTTGAGATTTAACGGGTGTCTAATAATCACGTTCAAAAAGGTGACGATAAGTTTTTTTTTTAACTAGGTAGCCTTAATGGCAACACGGTGTGAGTAGATCTTAAAGCAGCTGCAGACAGAGTACCCGTAATGGCAACACAGTGCTTTGAGTTCGGCTTTTCTTATTTCTTCTGCAGAACCAGTGGTATCGGAATATACTGATCAGCATAAGAACCCAGTGGGCAAAAGACGTATAATATACGTCTATTAAACGCATACCTTAGACGTCTAAATGTGGTCTGCAATTCGTCTAGAATGAAATTCTAATATACGTCTAAAGTTATACGTCTATGTTTAGACGTTCATTATACATAAATGGTTGGAGTTCTATTATACGGATAAATTTAGAGGACTATTATACATATATGGTTGGAGTTCCGGATAACTTTAGAGGTCTATTATACGGATAACTTTAGAGGACTATTATACGTATATGGTTAGAGGTCTATTATACGGATAACTTTAGAGGTCTATTATACGTATATGGTTAGAGGTCTATTATACGTATATGGGTAGAGGTCTATTATACATCAAAGATAGATTTTATAGGTGTAGAAACAAGTAAACCAAGCCAATGATTAGGTTTAGAAATTTATTCTGAAAATACACATTCACACCTGAAACATATGTATTTCAAATTATACATTGTATACAATCAATCAACAATCAACATATGGGCAATAATCATAAAAAACACAACTAGTCTTAAACTTCAGCTACAAATTCTGGTAACATGGCAATATACAGTATAGTAATGACAAACACAAACTAATTACATTAACACACTAACTCAAAACCACATTTTGATTCAAATATACATTTTAAAATGTACAACTTCTATATTTCCAAGAAAAAAAAAATTACAATGGAAGCTAAGACGATTTTTGTCCACTATTTGCAAACCCTGTCTAATTGTCCTAACAGTTAGAACCAAAAACCTATTATTTTCAGTGTCCATATCTCCTGGCCCCCTGCCTTGCATATGCATTCTTCAAGTAACACATTGCGTGCTCCTTTATTTCTTTTTCTGTTGATGTAGGGTGGGACTTCAGCACCGCAGCTAGGAGAAAATTATATAATATTACTTCCCAAATAAATGATGATTAATATCTTCTTTAGTATAATCTAAAAAATGAACGGTTTACTAAGCTCAAAGCTGAAATAAATGTATAAAATTTGGCTTGCATCATAGCAGTTGAGCAATAAAGTCTGTC
The DNA here is from genome assembly GCF_055471065.1 of Atractosteus spatula. NCBI lineage: Eukaryota > Metazoa > Chordata > Actinopteri > Semionotiformes > Lepisosteidae > Atractosteus > Atractosteus spatula. The sequence goes on along the minus strand of NC_142715.1, from coordinate 8,647,699 downwards.
CTAATTAAAGAGTACCCAAAGTTTGAAAGTACAACATAGAATAAGAATAGAGAAACGACAAAACGATTTTGTGTTATCTTCCCCATTCACACTATTTTTGTGCCATTTTTTGCTTATTCACGTACTATTTTAATCAAAATAATATTAAGAAAGATCTGTATGTATTCAGATATTATTATTATTGTTCATACTTACTCGTCAAAAGAGGATTGCTGAGATATTTGCGGATATACTTCTACGTTTGAAAAACGTGTCCAAAATGCTGACCAACGAATACTAGCAATGCATTGTGGTATATAACCGGAAAATATGCTGGGTTCGATATTTTGACAAAGTATAGTTGTACTTTGTCAATGGTCAGACAACACTAAATGACACGAACAGTCACTCAGTCTGTTTGATGGGCAGGAGGGCTATCCGTCCAGGAACTGCACCTATCAGTGTCGTTATTGAGTGTCAACATTACGATCCTGTTTGCTCAGGTGGACCGATTCCTTGCAGTAGTTTATCATTATACTTAAAATCGTTATATAACTAGGACTAGTTATAGCAGTCTGTGCTTTCTGTTGGTTTTACAACATTTTTTTCTTAACGATTCAGAACGTCCATGTAGCTGCAAAAATGAACGCTTATGGTACTTTTCGCTCCAGGCAATACAAACCGTGAGAGTGACGAAAAATGTGAAACTGAACTTCATCGCAAATACCAGATTGCTAATCGTTATCTTCTATCAGGAAGCACAAATCAATGGCATAGCTGCGAGATTTCATTTGGGTAGCTGCACCGTACAGCTCCGTTTCAACCGAAATATCACCCCCCCTCAGAATTTCAGACGCCCCCTTACAGATTTTTCCCCGGGTACCGCGCACTGATGGGGGACGGGGTGTCCAGGAAATGGTATCAACTTTTCTCAAGAAAATAAAAATAGAAACTCTATAGGCACTCAAACATTTTACTGTTTTTTTTTTTCAGGCAGGTGGCAAGACCCCCTCCGCAAAACCCTTGTATGCCAAGCTGTGGGCATTGATTCGTCGAATATACGTATATTCACGGCGAAAATACGGCTATACGTATATATACGTCGCCTCGACGTATAATCAACGTCGAATTGCAACCGTAAAATCGACGACATTAATAAACGCATATATAACGTCGAAAACACATCTAACACAGTGCCTGAGGCTTTTTACTGTATGTATCGTGTGTGCCGCAACTAGGAGTATACGGCACTCTGCACAGTGTACGAAGTAAATTATTTTCGCAGTAATTAATTTATTATATTTACTATATTTATTATACACGTGTAAATGAATTACTGCGACACGATACATACAGTACAGTAAAAAGCCTCAGGCACTGTGTTAGATGTGTTTTCGACGTTATATATGCGTTTATTAATGTCGTCGATTTTACGGTTGCAATTCGACGTTGATTATACGTCGAGGCGACGTATATATACGTATAGCCGTATTTTCGCCGTGAATATACGTATATTCGACGAATCAATGCCCACTCGGAAGCGCTTTCGGTTTCTGATCATTTTTATTGAGCGCTGCTCTAAAGTTTACATTTGCTCGGGCTAGTTTTCCCCATGAAAAAAAGACATATCCCTAATTACATGATTTCACTTTTTTTCTTATCAACGAGTAGAAAGAAATAAAATATATACTTCATTGTGAGTACCACAGGCAAGATGGCTGGTGGTCTAAGGCGTTGCGTTCTGGTCGCAGTTAACCCTGCAGACGTTTGTTAAAATCTCACTTCTAATAAAGAGGTCTTTCTCGTTAGAATAGAAACGATAGAAGCCTTAAGCAGGAAAAAAATCACAACATCTCGCATTTCACGTGTTTAATGTTAACTGTCTCAGTGGTTGCCTCGGTGATTGATGGCTCTTTTCCCTCGTAGGGTGACGGCAAACTTCTTCAGAGAGGGAGTCTCCCACGCACGGCTTTTCTTTATCAAGAGCTGAGACAACAGAAACAAACTTCAAACTGACATGAATTACTTCTTGAGCGTTTATGACTGTCTTTAAAAGCTGAGAGCAGGTGAAAAAGTCTTTGGAAATGAGGCAATGACTGCTAACAGTAAACAGAGCTGACGCTCAGCTGCAGACAAGCGCTCCTCGTTAGTATACTGCTGAATACCCCCGCTTGTTGCGCGGGAGACCGGGGTACGTTTCTGTGACAGGGCGCTTGTTTAATTTTTCAACAACCTGACTTCACTTAAAAAGTGTGTACTGTGTACTACGTTTCGGACTAGTTAGTGCGGTAGAATATGGAGATCATCTCCAGCTTTGAGCTCAACTGCAACAAGAAATCATGCTAAATGTAGTATAGTGAGTAGACATCGCGAGACAACAGAACGAGAGAGTAGAAGGCGGGAATATATGGTGTAAGGGCGTGATCTGTGTAGTTAACAAAATAGTTAAAATAATATAAAAACGTCTCTTTATTAAGATACACAACATTTATGGCGACGAGAGATGAGTGCTTGACGGACTCAAAGCGAGCAGAACACTGCAGATTTTAGTTCTCTTGCTGGTAGAAACGAACTTTTGAATTTTCGGACTTTTCGTTTAGCTTGCGCCATGGAAGATATGGCAGCCGCGCCGAGAAGCTTTGCTTATGCCCAGCTTTTTCTACCGCTTCTACTGAAACTCGGAGCTCCGGATTTGTATGCGGAATACAAGATATGGATGGAGTCATACAGATTTTTTTAAATAGCCAGTGGATCTACAGAAGCTCAGGATGCCGTGAGACGTGCTACATTACTGCACTGTATCTGGGTGCCCGTGCAGCGGATTTTCGCCAACCTCCCTGTTGAAAAAGGTACATATGAACAGACTGTAGCTGCCTTAGACGCTTACTTTACACCGCAGAGAAATGTGGTTTTGGAACGGCATAAATTTAGGCAGAGAACTTAGTCTCAGGACGAATCTGTTGATGCTTTTGTGACTGCACTAAGAGGACTGGCTAAATCTTGTGACTTTGGAGTATTGGAAACTGACATGTTAAGAGATCAACTTGTGGAAAAATGTGCACATACAGTAAGAGACTATAAATTGCTGCAGGAGGAAGGGCTGACTTTAGAAAGAGCTCTTACAGTCGCTAGAATTCATGAAGCAGCTCAAGCAGAATCAAGAATGCTTTCTGACCACAGTGACAAAGTGACACTGAACGGGACGCTCGCTCAAACTTTACAAACAAAAGCCCAACAGCACGAAGCAGTCATGCTAGAGATATAGAAGAACAGGGGACGGCTGACATTACATGTTACAGGTGCGGACTAACAATGCACAAAGCAGATGAATGCGGAGCGTGAACAGCAAGATGTCTACACTGTAAGAAAACAGGACATTATGCACACGTCTGCAGAACATCACGTCCGAGTTTAAGGACAGCAACATCAGAGATTGGAAGCTAGGGAGTTTCAGGTCTGTGTTTTTATTATAGGTTCAAGAAAGTCTGAATACCTTTGCAAGAAATCCAGTACGAATGCCGCATAAATCTGCATTGTACAATTAGTATACTGTTTGTCCTGAATCAAACACGCCTTATGAAGCATTTCGAAAACAGGAGAGATCGTTAGGGAATGCGTCTTCCTGTAAAAATAAAATAACTTCAAGGGCACTATAAGCAGAGGTGTGAAAGCCTGCTCTACAGAAGAACTATAGCCAGAGATGCCAAAGAGGTCGAGATTTCACCACGTGAGAGAAAGCATCTCAGAAAACGAAGTTGCGGCCGTTTCCACGCGTTATAAAACCACTAGGTCAAACAACAAGAGCTGAAGTGCCGCTGTTGAGAGTAACGCGGCCGAGCGCTCTAAGGAGCTGACTTAAACCTCCAGTCTCTTCAGGAGCATCTGTTGGAGTCACACTGCTACAGCGTATCTCCTTGTTAAGTATCCCTTTTATTGTTGTTGCTGCCTCCAGGTGATGTAAACCAGATTCAGAAAAAAATAATTTGAACAACATTATTCCCATTTTAACTTGTAGAAGTGGTGGCCAAGTGGTAAGGCGTCGGTCTCGTAAACCGAAGACCATGGGTTCAATCCCCACCTGTACCTGTTTCATTTGTCTCCGCTTTTCTTTAGTTTCAAAGTCTTCAAAAATCTCGCAATGTAGGAGTCTCAATAGTAAGAGAACATAACTGTCGCCAGTGATTAGTATTCTTGCATATCCTGCCTTGTTTTTTAGTCAACAAAGCTTGTCTCTCTTCACACCCATCTTCCGAATGATCGCCTCAGCATTGGGAAGGAACGTACGCTTGGTACAACCCCCCACTCCATGGTCTGATCACAAACAGATCGGGTGAGCTGTCAGTCCAGGTTGGAAGTAACGTTCGAAAGCACTAAAAATCTGACTTAGGAACGAGAAGACCATGTTTTTTTAAACAAGTAAACGGTAAAATAATATACTGCCTGCAAGACTATGTCAAGTTCAAGTCCAAGTTTATTGTCATTATACTCATACACAGGTATATGGTATAACGAAATGCTATTTAGCTAGCTCTCGGACATAAGTAGTACTGTACAAAGAAAAAAACACAACAACAATACAATTGTATAACAAAAGAAAGACAGAGACAACAGCCGATGTGCAAAAAACATCAACAGGCAGTGTGCAAAACAACAAAAAGGTAACAGGTTATGTGCAAAAACATGCATCAAAAGAATGAATTAAAGGGATAGAAATTATGGGGAGTGAGCTTTTGACATGTATGGTAGAGGTAGATTCAATGTGTGTTTGGGTTTTTGGTAAGAAAGAAGGCACTGTGAGGTTCAGATCATAGGTGAGAGGTGAGGGGAGAGTGAGAGAGGCTGTGAGTTTAATAGTTTGATAGTGCAGGGGTAAAAACTGTTTCTGAGTCTGGTAGTCCGGACACGAATGCTCCGGTACCGTTTTCCATGTCATGCTAAACGCCACAAATTGTGTTCGTCCAGTCGTATCAATCGTCCCAAAGTTACGGAAAATCGGATGCAACTGGTGCAATCAGCACCGATTTCTTCAGGATAGTCGAGCGGTTTAAAACAACAAATTCACAGCTTCGTGTCTTTTAAGCTTTTTGTTTCACTCTCCAAATAGAGGCACGGGTTCAAATCCCACTCACGACAATCAGGCGTTTTACCCTGTCTTTTTTACTTGCCTTTACACTATTTCAGTCTTGTTGTGCTCGCTGACAATCACAGTACGAGGAAAACGGAGAAACTACTTAGCAAAAACATAACGGACAGAAAAAAGCTTCGTAAGCACGTGAATGTGATTAGCAGCAGTAAGGTATGCATTCAAATGTTTAAGGCTGATTTATAAAAGCAGCAGAAGAAAGGTGCAGCCTTTGTGAGAATTCGCGGGTTTTTATGCTGCTTGGACTTCTTTCAAGCCTATGAAGTGACCCCCGTTTTATTTTCATTTTCAAACTTCAGAACCGAATAACAAAAAGGTTTCATGTGTGACAGCATTCCGTTGCAAATACCGTTTCCACGATGTATTCAGCGACGGGAATGAAATATTTTAGTGCTGGCTCAAATGCGAGGAATTTCAGAAAAACCTGGCAAAGAACGCTTGCAGTAAATGACAAATTTAAAGCGTGTAGTCAGCATGAACAGAACAACGCAATGCTCTGTAAAAACGATCTGAAGCCGCAATTACACTTTTATCTCGGGCAGTTCATTCCGATACGATGTTTCCGCAGTATAAATGAAATGCCGAACTCCAAACATGTTGTTGCCATTATTGTTACTCCTGCTGCTGTAGTTTTAAGCTTTAATCAGTGGGTATGTAATGTTGTAAAGGGGCTGGACTACTTTGTTCAGTCCAAATTCCATTATGTGAATTTATGCTTTTTTAATATAAGCATTAACAATACAATGTGTGCTCAAAACCCGTTACTTATTAGCTTAAGAAGCGGCAGTGTTTTGACAAAGTGTGATATTCGAACAGAAAATGCTGAAGTGTTTAATACTTGATTGTGAGCAGATCTCCCTCGATTTAGACAAACCCTTGTTCGGCCGATGATTTCAGATCAAAATCTGAATCAAGTGGAAAGAAAGCTGAATTACGCTGGGTATTGGGTATCACTGTTACGTCATCAGGTCATGCTAGGAGGATTGGGGGATCAAATTGACACAGAGGGACCCAATGTGGGGGCTGAACCCACAGTTCTGAGATTAAGAGATTCTTGCTCTTTGGATTGCGACTATATAACTCTTGTGCTACAGCAGTAATGTTTCTGGGTGTGGATGAACATGACATAATAGACTGACAGCAGGAACACGTGGCCCACAGGCAGTGACAGTATCGCTATATTTGGCTGCAGTATATTGTGTTGAGAGCAGCAATAACTTTCCTGCAGAGATGGGAGTGCCTTTAATACAGCTCTTTCAATCAGACAGAGTAACAGGAACTGACCTTAAGTTTCGGCTGTGGATCCATCTCCACATGGGGGAAAGAGACAGTAAAATAGCGATGAATTAACAGAAAGATTTGTGCTCGCTGCAAAGTAGGAAAGAGGTGGTTAGACACATAAAACAGCTTGGTGATAATTTGCAGCGACAGTTTTATGTTATTTAGTACAAGGATTTGTTCCTTAAGATGTGTAATTTGTATGTTGGTTGTATGAGAACAGTTTCTTCTAAAGTCCTGTCAATTGACAGTGGAGAGCTAGCTGGTGCACATCTTCAAGAAGACTCTCTTTAAGGCGATTACAAGTTTCTCGAACAAATCTGTGTCATATTTTTAAAATAGTTTAGCTAATGAGCAACGAGAGTACAAATGAATTCTCCCACCCTCCATTCGAAGATAAAACTCCATGTGCGAGTCTAAGTTTCCTTGAAGCTACTGATGTTCGTCATTATTGGACATTCCCGGTGATATTGACTAAGAAGCTCAATTTTTACGTGTTGTAGTTCAACATGTGCAAAACATTCGTATCCGCTGCAAATATCGGCAAAGTCAGTGATATTCTCAACAATTTGTGCCATTGCAATTCGTGCAATTCGTGCCATACTTTTTCGAAATGTATTCTGACATGCCAGGATCAGAGGGTCATATTTAAAAAACTGGTGCATTAAAATTTCTTGTACTTCAGGATTTTGATAGTCTGTTACATTGTCTTTCACACGTCGGTGTCAGAACTGTGAGACATTTTCATAATCGGGGGGAAGGCCGTAGCAATAAGCAGAAAGTGCATTCACCTTTTCCCAGTGTAAGTCCGTGTTGTGGTGAGTTTTTAAAATTAGTTTGCGATTTTCTGAAATATATTCCATACAAAAATATAATTTGGACAGTCGCTGTTTATTTGGATATTCCCTTTCAGTGAAGATGTCTATAGTATTCCAGCCGGATTAGTACTGATCGAAGAGAGCCATCTACAGGCGAAAGGAGACATAACATCACAGCAGCAGCATTTAAGGTGGAACGAAAAACACGCATAAGAAGCTGGCGAATAAGAAGCCAACTTCAGCCTCGTAGCAGACCCTGGGAGGCACGCTCAAAATAATCATCTTTCCCAGTACTTCATATATTTCATATAGTATATTTAGATCGCTTTACTGCAATTTTATTTGATTGATGGGAGATGTGAAGCCATCGAACCTGTACTGCGCTTTCACATTGAAATTGAAGCCATTTCTCATGCTTTCTCTCAGTGTCCTGGCTGCAATTGCGTGTAAAGGAGGCGACTTGAAAATGAAACGTGTAATCACCTTACAGAGGGTCTTCACGACGGGGTGCGTCAGCTAGTTCTCCATTATTGTCAGTTTACTGGACTTCTGAAGAAACCTATCTACAACAAAGATACAAACTGCACAGTTTAAGGCACATGAAGAGAAATCTGTTTGCTGATTGACTCAAAAAATGTCGATACAAATAATCTGCCAGGCTGATTTACTTGTCCGTCCCCCTTTGCTGTTAGCACAATTCTTTCAGTTTCTTTTCTTGTATTTTCCTTGCTATTTTAGTGTTCCCCATGTATAGATGGTTCCACAACCGAAACCGGTTTCACCCTGTGTTTCTGCAGCGTCAGTCTGTATGAGGAGTCTATCTCGCACACCTCCAGTGGCGCAATCGGTCAGCGCGCGATACTTATACAACAGTGCAGAGCGGAGTTATACCGAGGTTGTGAGTTTGAGCCTCAGTGGGAGCAGTGTCTTTAGCTACTGAAAGCAACTTTCGAGTTTAGATACTCTTAGGTATCTGATGGAGATAAATTAACATCAAACGAAGAAGTAAAGGTTTACTTCGAGTCATAATCAAATATGGCTCCACAGCTGAAACATTGTGTTTCCTTCTCTTTTCAGCATGGAATAAATCTTGACTTTTTCCTTTGAAGCCCATGCATGCTGACGCAGCTCCCTACTTAAATTACCATCAGCTGTGTACCTCCAGCTGACCTGTACACAAATATGATGAGAGGAGCACTGAAGACTTGAAAAAGCTCTCGCATTAGACTCTGTGTTTTTGTTGTTCCCCAGATTTGTTTTTAATGTTCTTTTTCTTTTGAAGTTGTTGCGTTTGGTTTTTTTTCATACTTGTTAGACTACTACAGGGATTTACCTAGGTTCCTGGAAGACGTCTTGTTTTGTGTTTGTTGTGTTTTCGGGTTACAACAATTTTTTTTTCTATTGATAGGACCCCACGCATTACTATGGGAGTAGTTAACTTTAGTTCTTACATTGTACCTGAAATTACCATATAAACTACTACTCTGTTTCCCTTTTTTTAAAAGGCACAAGTGAAGTTTGTTTTTCCTTGCTGCTGATTGGTAGCTACAATGGGTCAATTGCAATAAACTTATATACAATAAACTCCGCTGAAATTTGTCAGCAGCTCTGTACTAAACCTGTTCTCAATTGCAACAAACCTAAAATAACAGCTGCTGCCCATTTGATGTTACTGCATTAGGAGTCTAGCTTAAACCACCTCTTCATAGGCTTCATAGGCTTAGTCCACATCTCAGTAGCGGACTAAGCAGAACAATTGATCACATTAGAACTGTCTTGAATGTAATGGAAATAATGTACTCATTAAGTAACAAGCTTATGCACCACTTGCTTGAAAATTATTATTATATTTAACTAAAATTGCTTTCCAGACACCACAAATATTCACAATGAATGTTATCATTACACATATTTATTAATAAAAGTGTTATTTATTAATAATTAAGTTCCATGTATATCTTTATTAGTAGCTGTATTACAAGTAATGCATATGCAGTCTTTATTATAGTTAGTTTTCAGTTATCCTGGGGAGGGAAGAGAATGGAAATTAAGGAAATAAAAATTTAAAGGGCTTTTAAGTCTTCAATGTGTTCTGTCATAGCTGTGTGTTGTCATATCTGGGTGTTAATTTAGTATATTTGTTGTATTATTTATTGTGATTTAACACTACACTTGTGTTTCTCAGGAGAAAGCAGTAATATTTTTTTTATTTGAGGGTAAAGAAAATTGTATTGTACGGCCAAATGTAAGGTTATGTTAAGAAAGCATTATTGTTACCTTTTGCAACGTTATTTATTTAAGACGGTTCTTCGGAATAGTGTCCCTTACGTATCTGTGACTGTAGTCCAAGAATAACGGTGCTGAAATAGCCGGAATGTGCGGGAAGAAGATGGAGATGGAACAGGAGGCTTATTCAGTTGATAGAAAGGTTGTGTAGGACTGAACACACTACGGTTATGGTACTGGGTTTAAGAGCATTACGATCCTACAGTCTCCTGAGCCGTAATCAGGTGTCGCGCTGAAATTCACACATGAGGGAATTCAAACGAAAGAAATCACAGAAAAGATATCGCGCTTAAAAAGAAATCCAGAGTGGAGACGCTGGTGATAGAAAACAGAGCTTCATATGATGCATGAGATGCTTTACCTCTGAACTAAACTCGGCTCTTTAATTGTGTTAGGAAGAGTGAATAGTCAACAGTGTACATTTTAAAAATCAAAGCAAGACAATGAGACACGAAGAGAATTCGGAACACGAGCCTCTCCTTCATCGTTTAATGAGCTTTTGATGAACGCCTAAGTGAAAGACAAATTCACTATTTTCACTTTGTGATTAAAAAACACTTTTATCACACCTTAAGCACTCCTGATGGTGTTGAATAGTTCTATTTTCTACCCTCATCATTTGAGGATCCCCAGCTAAAATATATTTTTAAACTACAACAAAATTGCAATATTTTGAATACTATTTAAGTTTACATAGTCACATTCCCGGTGATATTGACTTAGGTGCTCAACTATTAACTTCTTGTAGTTTGACTTGTGCCAAAAGTTTGAAATCTCTGCAACTATCAGGATGCTTAAGGACATCCAAAGAAACCCCATCACATTTAGGGGAGACGGTGTTGAGATCGGATTAATTTGAAATGCGTCTTGGGGGACTTTTGATTTACCAACGTTATGTTTAACAGAAGGATACACTGACTGATTGTGCCATAGAAACTAACGCACATCACCTTTTTTCTACATTCACAGGTTTTTGGCTAAAGACAAAAAAAAAAGTTTTCTTTTCCTTGCCAGCTGGCAGTAATTCCTCTGCATGGATTTTTTAAAAAACAAGTTGTTCCAAAAATTAAATGAACACTTCCATTAAATTTAATGTAGAAGCATGTTGCTGTCCATAATGATAAACTGTGTGGCAAGACAGACACCACAGGGATTCAAACCCAGGATCTCCTGTTTACTAGGTAAGCACTTTAACCCACTAAGCCACAGCATTCTCTCATCCTAATGTTAATCCCGCATCAGCAGGGTCAGCTTGTCGGTACGCCCGTCTCCATTTGGTGGTTTGAGCTGACGTTACCATGACGTTGCCATTAAATGCAACCGAGAATACTCCAACTACGCCTGCCGTCGGAGAACTAAGCCATGGCACTGGCATCAAATATCCCTTTTACAGCCACTTGTACACATCTCAATTGCTCTGAGACACCTGCATTCAGTGTGCGCTGAGCCTGCTCACTGGGCAAGTGATGAGAAATGGCTTATGTCCAAGGAGCTCAATATGCTTTTTATGTTCAATGGGGTGTCCAGTACAGCTAACACTGAAGCGCAGCACAGGCTCTGTGGTTTGACATCTCCCAAGGTAAATGTTGAAATTGTAGGTGGAAGAGGAAAATTACCCTTGAGTATGGGGAAAGAAGCCAACTCATGTCCGGAGGGGGTTAAAGTGTGTACGGAGGTGGCCTAGTGGTTAAGGCAATAACCTTTTAATACATTATACTCTGCACAAGTAGGTTCGAACCCCATCCTCCTCAAGGAAGGGCTTTGACACATTTTGACCTTTTTAAACTTGGTGTGCTTTCGTTTCGTTTGTTCGCTCCTGTACTACAGCAGTAATATTTCTATAGGTGTATGATCATGGTAGGCTGACAGCAGGAACATGTGGCCCACAAGCAGTGACAATATCAGAGGTGTCTGCAGTGTGTTGGTTTGTGAGCAACGATAAAATAACTTGACATGGAAGCAGGTGTGCCTGCATTAATACAGCTCCATCGAGAGGAAAAAGTAACACAAGAATCGACTTAAATTCAACAGCACGTTTCTTCAGCTGAAAACAGAACCTACTCCACGTGATGATTGAGCTCACAACCTCGGTATAACTCCACTATAAAAGCACCACAACCTGACCAATTGCGCTACTGGAGCAGCACAGCAAAGTAGCACATTTTCCTCAGTGCACTCAAACAGTGCTTCTTCCCTAGCCTACCAGCTTCAAGACTTTTTTAAATCGATCAAAGATTCATTGGAAAAGGTTTGTCGATGGGTCAGGTGGGAATCACACCCGGATTCACTGCTTGCAAGGCAGCTATGTTCATCATTATACCCAGGACTGGCGCCAGGGGAATGATCTGTAGGGGGGGGGGTCTGAAATCCTGAGGGGGGCAGTGATATTTCGGTTTAAACGGAGCCATTGCAACCATCCAAGTGAATTCTCGCAAGCATGCCACTGATTAGTATTTCATGTTAGAAGATAACGACAAGCAATCTGGTATTTAGTGATGAAGAACAGTTCCACGTTCATCAGAACTTACGTGATTATTTTTGCCTGGGGCATCAACCATATGTGTTCATTTTTGCAACAACATCAACGGTAACGAGGTTCTGAATCTTTAAGAAATCATTGTAAAACCAACAGAAAGTACAAACTTCTATAACTACAGTCCTAGTTATATAACGATTGTAAGTATGCGGATAAACTACTGCAAGGCATTGGTCCACCTGAGCAAATAAGGTCATAATAATGTTGACACCCCAAAACATAGACACTATGTAACGTGCTGTTCCTGGACGGATAGCCCTCCTGCACATCAAACAGTCTGATGTAGTAACTGTGAATTCGGGGTTAGTGTAGTTATCTGACCATTGACAAAGTACAACTATTTTTTACGGCTCAAGTTAAGTAAGTGAAAGTGTTCAAAAACTTTTTATCCAAACCTTTTATCCAAAACTGAGGGGGGTGGGACTGTTCAGTTGAGGGGGCGATTTTGGCATGCTAGTAACATTTTCACAAAACGTCCAAGAGTTACGAAAACACTTACTTTGTGTATAAAGTACATTGGTACACACTGTAAGTTCAGAACGCGAGAAATACTGCTCAATATGGGATCCTGTCCAGGAATATCAGGGCTGTAAGGGGGTCAGATCTGTAGATGTAGTAAACACATTAGTGGAGACAGTGTGTCTGCTCTCTGTGTGAGAGCCGGACAGGAAGAATAATCTGTGGACTGGAAGAAGAGACCCTCGTTGGAAGAGCGGCGCTTCTCACAGGAGAGAATGACAAAAAATCTTTTTCAGGGACGCTGATTTTTCTCCTTGGGGGAATTAAAAGCACTTATAGGGAGTGATCTCGTGGTGCAACGGTAGTGCATCTGAAAACACATCAAAAGGTTGTGTGTTCAAATCATGTCGAGATCGGCTGATGCATGTTCAGGTTCAGCTGGTGCCGAACCCAGAAATTAGACCATGCAGTTTGGTTTTATCTGTACACCACATAGATAATCTAAATGAAATAACAGAGCAGTACAGGACACGTATTCAGGAAATTACACAGCAAGTCATTTTGAACATGACAAGAGAAAAGGCACACTGCACATCCGTGAAACATCACGTCCGACTTTAGAGACAGTTACAGATGCAGCCATTCAAAGTGCGCGTTACAGACACATACCGCAGGTGGCGTCGCGCATTGTGACGCAAGATGACGCGCGGTACCGCGGTATGTGATTGGTTGACCGACAGGGGCACTCGTGGTCCGTTGGTCTGTCGTAGAAAGACTTACAGTAAACGTCTTTGCTGTGCCCGTTGTAGATATTGAATTTTACCACTGAAGGGAAATCTTAGTAGCTGAGCATAAAAAGAATAGGAGCATACTGTAACGCGTGTGAAGGCCATAAACGATATTAATTTTGGAACATAAACATACAGTATATGGCTGGTCTTGGTACTTTAAAGAAAAAATACACACCAGTATTCCATTTCTCCCTAAACATTTTAAGCATCATAGTCTTTAACTAAAGAGATACCGGAGTCAACAAGCATACTTTTAGAATTTGATTAAAAGGGAATATAATATGGAATCGCGTATCTAATGAAATTAATAACGATATAATTATATTCATGTACCACAACACAAGAATAGTACACGCTGTACATTGTCTGTCGATAATGTTTCTGTAGTGCTTTTTCAGCACTCTGCGTGTGACTGGGTTAGGTTCCTGACTCCCATGTCACACGGTCTGTGATCGAATCCCATGGAACTATGACTTTATTTTTTAACAAACATTTCTTTGAAAAAATGAAACGTTTCCCTTGGTCAGAGATTAAATAAAACCTCACTCGCACCAAACAAATTTATATTTCTACATATCACAACATGATCGGATTTAAGTCTTTTTAATAACAATGAATAGTCACCTATGCGTTACAAAATAAACATTTATATTGATTTGAATCGCGTTTTTATTTAAATCGTAAACGCGTGTTTAAATATATGTGTTTAAAGGCGATATATAAAAGCGCTGATTCTTATGGAATGTGTTCCGCTGGGGATTCAAAAAAATTTTTTTTTAATCGCGTATCTAAGGAAAATAGCAGTATAACTTTGTTCATGCACATCATTATACAGTATCTCATTTTGTATTTCTATAAAAAAAATTGTTTTCCCAAGCCAATATTGTTGTTATTGTTTTTATCCTGTAAAGCGCTTTGAGGAGCACAACTTTCTCACCACTTAGATTACTTTTTGAAACCATCCTTACACAAAGCAGAAACTGATTGTATTTTCCGATGACATACTGTACAAGTGCAAAGATTACAGATTTTAATCGTCTTTTTTCTGAACCAGGGAAAATCTGATCATGTTTCTCTATAACAATAATAAAAAACTTTATTTTACATATCACCTTTAAAAGTGGCATCTCAAAACAATACAGTAGATGTAAACCACAGATTACAAGGTAAATACCCTTAATCGTTTATTAAATTTAATCGTCTTTTTTCTGAACTGGTTTCACAGCGAAAGACACCTCCCCCCCCCCCTCAAAAACCCAGTAAGTACAGTGCAAGTTAAGAAAGGCTAGGCTCCTCAATGAAATCGCTTTAACATGCTAATACGTTGGTGTAACAGTCCGGGCGTGGCAAGCTTCTAATTTCAACCCGACCAAGGCGAAAGGAACCCTTCTTTCATTTGAAGACAATGAACATATTTTAGCCCTGAATGAATTAATAGCAAACATGGTTTACATAAAAGACATTTTTCCAAGAAAGTTTAGCCTTTGTCACTAATGAAACCACTAAATAAAGACATAAATATAAAAATCTTAAGATTTTTAAAATACATGACTTTGCTAAAATTTATTTGAAAATAAAAACTATTACAAACGCCAGGGGAGAGAGAGAACAGGGGAGGGATGTTGGTTTTGCATAAGGGGCGGGGCTATGGAAATGAGGTCTGTTTGGGAATGTGGAGTTACATGTTCTGTCTGTTTGTGAATTATCGTTGTTGAGTATGGAGTGTTGAGGTATTGATTTTGTGTAATGCTTTATGTTGAAAATTGAGGTGGATTTTGTTTATGATAAAGAGGATAAACTGGGATGGGAGGAGGGTTTGGTTTTGCATAAGGGGCGGGATTATGATAATTGGAGGAATTTGCGAGAGTATAATGGTTTGATATATTTGATTTTGTATTGTGGTTGTTATCTATGTTTTTGGTTGGTATTATGTTTATATGGTTGTTTTTGTTGGTTGTTTGTTATTATGGTTATTAATAATACGATCTATAGTTGAAATCTGAGCCTAAATAAAAAGAAAAAGCAAGTGATTAGGTTTATGAGCAATCTAATTACTTATTCGTTTAAAACGCTATATAAAATAAAGTTTATTATTAATTTGCTGGACAGAGCGGTGAACATTATTATGCATAAGACAAAGATAACGATCCTGATCAGTTTAGAAATCTGTGTACGCTGTAAGGTTTTTACTTCTTAAACTTTTAAAATACACGTTTCGAATAGAAAGAAATCCTCTTCCTGGTACAGTCGCATGAAGAGAGAGGTGAAACAGCCCTACACAGCCCTGTCGCAGTACACGAATATAATCATATCGTTATTAAATTCTTTAGATACGCGATTCCATATTATATTAGCAGAAAAGCTTAAAACTACCACTTTTTCACACGCTATTTCACATGTTAGTTAAATACTTCGATGCTTAAAATGTTTAGGGAGAAATGGAATACCGGTGTGTATTTTTCCTTTAAAGTACCGATTCCTGGAATCTGACTGGCTGACACCCTTCTGAAGTGGTTCCATAAGATCTGGTATACGGAAAAGAAAGCGTTGATAAAAAACCCTGGATTCCCATGTATCTCAGAGAGCGAGTGATCAGAAAAAGGAACAGCTGTTACACCCAGGTTTTACGCTCTCTCTCTGTTGAATGAATAAAAGCATTTTATTAAAAACGCGTTTGCGTTTGTCTGGGTATTTACCTTGTAATCTGTGGTTTACATCTAATGTATTGTTTTGAGATGCCATTTTTATAGGTGATATGTAAAATAAAGTTTTTTATTATTGTTATAGAGAAACATGATCAGATTTTCCCTGGTTCAGAAAAAAGACGATTAAAATCTGTAATCTTTCCACTTGTATGTCATCGGACATTAACAAGTACAACCTCCCCTCTCTGCAGGAGTGCTGGCTGTGACGAATTAAACCGGTTTCACAGGTATTTTCAAAGTAGGAAGTACAGTGTTAACTAGTAGCTAGGCTCCTCAATAAAATCGCTTTAACATGCGTTGGTGTAACAGTCCGGGCGTGGCAAGCTTCCAATGTCAACTCGACTCGATTGGAAGACAATGAACGTATTTTAGCCCTAAATGAATTAATAGCAAACATGGTTTACATAAAAGACATTTTTCCAAGAAAGTTTATAATAATACGATCTATAGTTGAAATCTGAGCCTAAATATAAAGGAAAAGCATTTTCAGAGAGCAATCACGCTGTGTTTATGTAGAAAAAGCGATTAGGTTTATGAGCAATCTAATTACCTATTCGCTTAAAACGCTATATAAAATAAAGTTTATTAAAGGTGAATGATAAGTGTCGCAGTTTAAATAATTTTCGTAGTAGGGCTTGGACAGATTCCAACTGCATTTTTGCAATTTACGTTGCATTGTCCAATGTGCTGTTGTAATACAGTTTAGAATACAGTTCTAATACAAGTCTAAACTGTATCAGCTTTATTTATGGGTTGCAATTTAGAAAAAGTCAAAAACCGCACTCAAAATGCAATTTAGAGCTTTCTGGCAAGAGGAGACACCCAAATTATAATGTAACATGCCACTGTTTGTGCATGAACAAAGTTATACTGCAATTTTCCTTAGATACGCGATTAAAAAAAATACATTTTTTGAATCCCCGGCGGAACACATTCCATAAGAATCAGCGCTTTTATACAGTATATCGCCTTTAAACACATATATTTAAACACGCGTTTACGATTTAAATCAAAACGCGATTCAAATCAATATAAATGTTTATTTTGTAACGCATAGGTGACTATTCATTGTTATTAAAAAGACTTAAATTTGATCATGTTGTGATATTTAGAAATATAAATTTGTTTGGTGCGAGTGAGGTTTTATTTAATCTCTGACCAAGGGAAACGTTTCATTTTTTCAAAGAAATGTTTGTTAAAAAATAAAGTCATAGTTCCATGGGATTCAATCACAGACCATGTGACATGGGAGTCAGGAAACTAACCCACAGCGCCACCAGCACGGTCACATGCTGAAAGCTGAAAAAGCACTACAGAAACATTATCGACAGACAATGTACAGATTTGATAAAGCTATAAAATAATGTAATTAGGCACAGAACAAGTTTACAGCACAGTACAATAATAAATGCTGACCATGACTTTAGAAGCATAAATTACCTTACACTCAATTTAAACACAAGCTGTCTTTAGCCCTCTAAGCTGGTTCATACAGAAATGTAGAGAACCAGGCTCAGAACACACAGCTTCATTAGCGAATACATATGCAGGATAACTGGAGAAGAAGTTTTACAGTGGATGGATTTTTAGAAACATCCCATTAGTGACATCACTGAAGTCAACTCCTAGGTAACTGTCGTGTGGATAGTTTCACAAGAATCAGACAAAGGTTTAAGCATCGCTTGTTCTAGATAAAACTGCAAAAAAAAACAACAACCCATAATGTACTTCTTTGCGGCTCTGTTTGCCCAAATCATATATTCACAACGTGAAATTAGAAAATAATATTACGTAACCAAAATCCGCAATATGGAAACAGAACCTGTGTAATTGTTGACAGATGATGTACTCGTAACATTTTTACAAGACGAACTACAACATTTAAAAAATGACTTGTATGTACTTGATATCTCTAATCAATCCACGGCGATATAGTTAAAGCAGTCCCCGCACAAAACGAAACTAAAACGCCCTGGGCCTACCGTTTCGCGCTTCTTATCAGTTGCTCAAAAGTAATTTGACCGTATGAAATGCATAATATAAACCTAGAAACATATACGTGAGCAGTATTTACGTAGTATCGGTGTCAAGACATACCTCTCAAATACTGTAAATCAAGTTAAAAATATCTCAAGACCGATTCTGGTCATTATGAAACCATGTTTCGTGCATGTTTTCTTTAAAGTACCGAGACCAGCCATATACTGTATGTTTATGTTCCAAAATTAATATCGTTTATGGCCTTCACATGCATTGCAGTATGCTCCTATTCTTTTTATGCTCAGGCACTAAGATTTCCCTTCAGTGGTAAAATTCCATATAAATATTCAATACTTACACGGGCACAGTTAAGACATTAAATATACATATACATACTGTATACAGTACAGTTTGCATACGGTAATATGTTTATGTTCTTAAATCAATCTCTTTTATGAGCATGTGAAAGGCATGGTGAATCGATTCTCAAAAATTACTGTACTTTGCATGATTGGAAAAAAATGCGTGATTGCGAAATGCTGTGGTGTTACTTTTACAAAGACGGTCAATGAAAAAAATAATGTGGACCAGGGCAATACTTTGAGTTTACAGCTTGTCCAAGGTCATTTATTATTAATACTATTAGTAATATCTTCGTTAAAGACTTTGATAGCTACGGCTCAAACATGAGAGGTTGAGCTTTATTAGCTCCACCTTGCGGAAATTCCGGATACTATTATTTTGCTAGCGGTATTTACCGGTAACTCGCGGTAGACTGCGTACAGTGTACTGGAAAATAATGTGGTATCGCCCGCGCATTTTGAATGGCTGCATCTGTACATCACAGAATGGAAGTTTCAGGCCCCTTTTTCATTACAGGTTTAAACTAACCTGAAAGTTACAGAGTTTTAGGTCACTTTTGTATTAAAAAGTGTCTGAAGCCTGTAAATATAATTTGCCCTTTTAAATTGTGGATGAAATCCAATCCCATGTACCAAGACCTTACAGTATATTCATGTTAATTAAAACGACTAACGCTATTGGACATTAGCTGGTGCTTTTTGTAACGATTTGCTATTTCATGCTGGAAAGAAGGAAACCCGACCAACGTTTGCTTTCAGGTGTGGTTCATTCACATAATGGACATTTATTTCTGAGTAGCCTGATTTAAAAACACACGAACCCGGTAGAAGTCGAACCTACAATCTCATGATGCAAAATCAGACGCGTTATTCATTAAACCACTGGCCAATCATGTAACTGAATTGCACCATGGTGAGTTCAGCGCTGCAACTAGTAATACACCATCCCATCTAAAATTTCTAAGTGAGAAACGTGTTTTCTACATTTTTATCAGTTTTAAAATATCATCTCTTTCATACAGACAAAGGGTTTGTGTGTCACTTTGAAATTCTGATTGATTTAGAATTCAAAGAAAAAGGTTTTCTTCAACAACGCAGTGAAATTATGACATCTTTCACTCTACTTCTCTCTTGTAGTAAAGCAGACCTTGCAGTGTGAGCATTTACTCCAGTAAATTAGGTCATGTATCATGTTAAATCACTTCTTCAAAACAAAACATTTCCTGGTGCACGTTTTCTCCACGAAAAAAAATACATTTTTCCCTAACATGATTTCTAGTTTTTTTTTCCATCAGAGTACAGAAAGAAGAAAAAAGGGAAAAGCAGTGTCGCAAAAAAACTCCATCGCCCTTGGGAGATGTCAAGCTCATCGGATATGAAAAGTGCCCAATAAAAGCAATAAAAGCTTCATTTATCTTAGCGTCGGGGCTGCTATTGTGTGTAGAGGAGGCAACTTGCTCAGCCAGCAGACTCAGCGCTTACTGAATACAAGTATGTTTTGAGTGTCATGCTGATTGTCTTATAAATGCAAAAGAAACTTTTAAAGCTGATAAAAGTTTTCCATTGTAATTTGCATGTAGCTACAACGTCCCTGGAAGAGAGATTTTATCAGTTGCACGTAATCGGTATTTTTTACTTTTTGTTTAGTACTGGAAATATATTTTTTTAAGTTTTCTAAAGAAGATCTCAAGAAGTATTGCCAGGACCTACCTTTAGCACTCAATAGCGATATTAATGGAGTAGAAACGTAAGATAAATTGATGATCTGAGCTAAAATAGTCCTTACACGCCTCCTGTAACAGTGTTCGTATTCATAGCAAGTTATATTCTTTTTCAACCCCAAACGTTGCTATTGCATTAAGCTTTGTGCGACCATTACAGGTTTCGGTAGCTTCTGAAGAGCGCACTTTTCCAAACTTAAACCTATAAGAACATTATTCAAGACGCACCATGTCCCAGATTCATTCATCAGGACTAGGATTAATATCAATGGAAAGTACTTCAAAATAAAAGATTTAACTGAAATATTAAAAGAGTAGGAAAGCATTTAAAGTAGAAAAAAATCAGTTCAGATGATATTTAATTTTTTGAGAAATGGGCACATACATCAGCTCAGTGAGCAGTGCGAGGTGCTCTCCTGGAGATTATGTTAAATTAGTTAAAATCATGTGATAGTTAAAAAAGCTTAATACTTAGTGAAACAGCCAGCACAAGTGATTGCGTTTGTGGTTATGTCACTTCTCTACTACAGCAGCGGCGATAAAAGACCCTCTGAAAGCAGTAAAGCACTGCAAAACTGAATTCGTTGCTATTTGGAGAAATCCACAAACTCGTGATTTTCATGTGCTTTACAAGACAGCAATACTCACCGACAAAATAAAGACTGATTGCTGATTTTTTCCGAAGCACAGTTGACCTTTCTGAGCCAAATGATGAAGCTCAACCAGTGAATACTATAGCAGAACATGGAGGAAAGTGCAACTTTGTAACTATCACAACCACAGGAACAACTGCAAGAAGCAGAATCAATTTCTCATCGAATGGTGGTGTTGTCTGAGGTACGCGATGTGAACGCGTGCAGAGAATCCAACAATCTCTTCAAAACTTGGACAAAGTATTTCTGATGGAGCGCTGTGCGC
This sequence comes from Atractosteus spatula, assembly GCF_055471065.1. Taxonomy (NCBI): domain Eukaryota; kingdom Metazoa; phylum Chordata; class Actinopteri; order Semionotiformes; family Lepisosteidae; genus Atractosteus; species Atractosteus spatula. Next base: position 8,626,723 of record NC_142715.1, on the reverse strand, counting down.
AAAGATTGAATAAGCTTTGCTCCTGCCGATGATTAGGCGTGAAAAAGCACAGCATTCAAGTTTCACAGACAAATGTACCATGCCTACAAAACCAATTTTAAAAACAACTGCGGCACACTACGATTCACACTGACTCAAAAGTGATCACGGCAGATGTTGCTCCCTGCATAACGCTGAAGGGACCAAAGAGCTTTGCTGTTGGGAAGACAAAATTAGGCTTTTTTATGCCTTGATGTTAAGCTGACAAAGACTATCTTGAAACACCTAGTTCAGTCTCTCGACAGACTGTCAAGCAAAGCTTTTACCCATTGAACTCGCAATAGAAGGAAGGTCTTAACCCACAAATACTTAGCACAGGCGAGATTCAAACCTAACCCAGCAAAGAAATTGGAGCACAAAACTAGCACCTTAGACCAACCAGCCACACTCCCAACACCTTACTTTTTCAGAGAACGCCGGGTGGGTTCAGCTCTTGTGAGACGCGTGGAAATGACTGCACCTTCATTTTCCGAGATGTTTCCTATCACTTCTTTGTCAGCTCTGAATATAGTTCTTTTTTGGAGCAGGCTTCAGACCTTTTATTTGATTTATAAAGGAGGGCGCATTCAGAAACGTGTAACTCCTATTTTAGAAATGCTTTGGGCGGTGTGTTTTATCTAACGCACAAACAGTATTCTGATTGTATACTGTAGACCTGTGTAGAAATCATACTGGATGTGACTGGGATTCTGAAATGTTTCTTGAAAAGGTATTCAGGGCTGCTTGAATCTATAATAAAAAAGTGACCCAAAACTTCCAACCTTCCAATCACTGATGTCGCTCTCCCTAAACCCGTACGTGATGTTTTGCTGATGTGCAATGTGCCTTTACTCCTGTATTAAAAACGACCTCTGTTGTTGGGCGGAGTTGAAGGAGAACTAACTGCACAGAAAAAGTACGTAACGATAAAATGTTTCTACACTTCAGAATGTCCCTTTAAATCCTTGCTCACACACGTCGGTGTGGGGAGCGAGCAGGTAGAGAGCTTTTAAAGATGCTCATGATGTTTCTCATGGGGTGTTGCCTGCAGTAGCATCTCTCTCCACGCCTTTGGAAAGAAAAGAGTGGCTCCAGTGCAAGGTAAGGTCAGAACATCTGGTCTGATTGTCTTAGAAAACAAGAAATTAAAATCAACAGGGAAATTGAACAATACAGAAATCAGTGCAGTATACAATAGGAAGCAATCAAACAAAATGCTCAGCAAAAATCGTAGTTGAGTAAATTGGTGTAAAAAAAAATATTTGTAAGCAAAGGAGAGCCAGTGCTGCGCGCGAAACACATCAATCGTTCAGCATTTCTGAAACGTTTAATTGAATTAACAAAGAAATCCTCTCCTTAAACTTCGAAAAGGATTATCTGTTGAGCCAGCAGGCGTAACACTGCAGTTGCCCGTTTCTAACAGGTGTTTGAAGTTGTGGATAACATTTAGCAGGTTTGGCGCTGAGAGTGCATTGGACTTCTAGGGCTTGATAGAATGAAGTCATTAAAAGGTTGTGGGTTCGAGTCCCACCAGAGTCATGTATCATTTTGATTCAACCTTTCGAAATCCTCTAGGGATTGGTGTTGATCAAGTCTAATAAAGGACTTCTTAAGAGTCCACAGTTGAAAATGAACCAGCAGCCACAAGAAAGAAATTAGCACTGGACTGTGATCACATTACTCCTGTCCTGGACTCCTTGCACTGGCTTCCTGTCAACTTCAAAATCCTCATGCTCACCTATAAGGCTCTCCATGGGTTGGCACCTCAGTACCTGTCTGGGTTATCGCCCTACTCCCCACCTCACAACCTTTGCTCTTCTAATTCTGGTCTCCTATCTGTCCCCCAGTCCATCTACACTCTATGGGTGACAGGGCCTTCTCCTGTTTTGCCCCAAAGCTCTGGATCTTTATCCCCAAGGATATCAGAGAGTCACCTTCTCTAAACTCCTTCAAATCCAGACTCAAAACCCTCTTCTTTAGAAGAGCCTTTATTGAACTATTCTTTACCCCTCTGTTCCTACTGTATTTAATACCACCATCTATTGTCTCCTCTAACTGTGTATTCTCATCCTGCTTATCTTGTGTATTTTTTTAACTTTATTGGTTTCATTCTGTAAAGCACTTTGAAATGCCACCTTTAAAGGCACTATATAATGTAAAGATTATTATTATTATTATTAATAATAATGAACAGTGTATTTAACACTGAGCACATGCGGTACTTCTTTGCAAAGGATTGCAAAGGTTGGGAATTAGCCTTTCACTCGTGTTGTTGAAGACTGTATGCTGGCTTTGTTGCAGGAAATGTCTGGATGCCATTACCGGATCAAGGAGAGGATCAGGGTTTTGGGAAGTCTTTTTGATGCCTGACACTGTGTGTTTCCTGGTTGTAACGGGTGTCATTCTGGACCTAAACAACAGAGAACACCGTTGAAATCGCTGAACTGCCTAGCAGACACTTTGTCGCCTTCTTCTGACCTGTATTTAATATGATTCTCTGAAAACTTGGCACGTTATATCTGTGCTACCTTTATGGAGGGCACACTCATAATAATCATAGATTCGATCACAAGCATCTAAAAATGAGCATGAGAAAATGACATCACGCTATAAGGCTGAATGGCACAAATTATCCTGTTACTTCTGCAGCAAATGTGTGTTTTTTGCTTCTTAACACTGAGATAGTTGGAGATATTTGGCAGCAGTGGGATTCCAACTCACACCCCCAAAGAGACTAGAGCTTTAATCCAGCTCTAAATTAAAAACTGGGTGACTTGTAAGGGCTGGTAGGAGAGTAAAGGTATAAATGCTTCTTTTTTGGACAAAGTCTTTATCTACTAAAAGAAGGAAAGAAATATTTGATTATTTTTTTTCACCAGTTGTTTTGATCAAATTATTGTAACGCAGTGCCATATTAAGGTATGATATGTACATGAACGTCGATGATGGCAGCTGAGTATCGCTGGAGGACAGTTCATCATGAGTGGGTAAGCCTGCATAATGAGGGAGAAGAGATCGGCCTCTCTGACGCAGTGTCCAGTGACACTAACCTTCTGTCCTACTGTTTTCTGCTAATGTAGAGGGTGAATGTTTATTTAGGTGAATGTAAGGTTTCATTCTTGTAAAATATTTCCAAGCACTTTTTTTGTTGCTGAAAATTAATCTTGTGCATTTGAATGAATTCCGATATTGTCACCTAATTCTATACATTGTTTCATCAGACTAGAACATTTAGAGGAGCTCAATTGCATTTATGAATTGCATAGTGATAGTATTTCTTTCCGTTTAAATACTTCAGTCAAAAATGTAGAGAAGGTGCTCCTGTTTTCACCATTATAAGAACTGTGATGCACCAGTAATATTTACTCTCATAAAAGTATTGTAATTGTATTGTTCTGTAACAATCTTGAGTGACACAAACCTTCTGTTTTACTGCACTACACTTTCTTCAGAGGCCAGTTCAGCACACAAGGATCCTCAGTCAACCAAACACTGCAATCGCTTGATAAACGCCATTTCTCATCCTTTCTCTTAGTGTCGGAGCTACTATTGTATGCAACGGTGGCGACGTGACAATGAAATCTTAAAGAGAGTCTTCATGAAGGTGTGCGTCGGCAAGCTCTCCACTGGCAATTGACTGGGCTTGTGAAGAAATCAATCTCATTCAACAACCATACAAATTGCACAGCTTAAGGCACATGAAGTGAAATCTGTGAGCTGATTGACACAAAACAATGTCACTTCACATTATCTGCAAAGTTGTTTTGCTTGTCTGACCACCTCTTCCTACTTTACAGTGAGCACATATATTTCAGTTTCTTTCCCCCATGTGGAGATGTATCCACTGCCAAAACTGCTGTCTGATTATTTAAATTATCTGTAAAACTGTTACATGACTTTATCTAATTGTAAATTTATAAGACGGTCTATGAGACATTTGTGAGAGTAGCTGAATCCCAGGGCTGGTATGGAATCACACACAGGTCTTCTGTGTGATCTGAGTCTCACTGCTCAGAGCTACAGACTGGTCAAATGGTCACTATTGTAGACACGACCATCGGACCATCGGCTACAAATAATCAATATACTGATCATAGTGTCACTATTGGTGTTTATTACATAAATACTATATATAAATAATAAGATAATTCCACACTCATATGTGTTATAAAACATTTATAAACATTTTGGGAGGCTGACATACAGTAAAGAAAGTAATACTGAAGGGCTGGAACTCCTGGAATGCGTTAATAAAACCTTCTTGCTTTCGACCTGGATCAGAGCCCACAACTGCCAGCTCAGTGACCCCTGAGCCAAGTTCACAGAGAGGAGAACCAGGAGCTCTTTTATGTCTCTAAGAGGGCTGGGAGGAAGGATAAAAGGGGGAAATGTGACATGAGTCCAGGCTGTTCTGTCTGATATTGTTCATGTAGCAGCACTGATTGTCTGAATATCTTCTGGTTCTGGATTGTGAGGATAGAGAGCAGTACGGAGTTGAGATCCTGTCTGAGTGTGAGTCTGAGCTGTGAATCTGACTGAGAAGAGAATAATGATTTTTTATTCTGCCTGAGAATTTTCCTGAGAATTTTTCCTGAGAATTTTTCTTCTTTTCCAAGTGGTGTTACATCTCCTTCAGATACTCTGCACAGACTGCCAGAGTGAGAGAAGAGGAGAGAGAGATGGACAGATAAGAGCACATACAGCAGGAGACACATACGTCTTGATTTACTTTGAAGCAAGTGTTCATTTCTTTTCTGGAACAAGTTGTTTCTGAACTTCAAGAAATTCATACAACTTCTGAAAGATAAAATACAAATCTTGCTTCTCAGGACAGAAGAAATGCTGCAAAAAAATGCCAGTGATTTGTGAAAAGCAACGGGAATGTGTCCTTGTGCAGCTGTTAAACAAAGGGCTGGTGGGTCAAACGCACTCAGGGATGCGCTTCAGATTGTGATGATGTAAACATAATCTCCGCTTAAAATTGAAGGGATTTCTTCGCAAACCCTCTTGAATGTTGCAGGAAATCTTCGTGTTTTACTCGTGTGCAACTACAACAAGTAAACAATTAAGTACCTAAGTCAATGTCCAAGAAAACCATCTTCACGTGTGGAATTTTTCTTTAACTGGCTGTTGGGAGAATTCATTTATACACCCGTTGTATCCTTAGCAAAAATATTTTAAAATTAGAACACAGATTTGTTGGAGAACTTGACAATCCTTGACAATCATTATTAAATGAGCATTATACAAATGTGCGTTGATATTTTTAATATGTACCTTAATTGTAATATATATATATACATAATTGCTTTGATATGGATGTTCATTTGAAGGAATTGGGGAAACTATGAAGGATCGCAGAACAACCAAAGATACACTTGGGCATCTGCTATTGGTAAAGATGAAAGAGTACCTTAAGTGTAAACCTTGCATACACATGAGAGAAAAAAACAGTTTTAATGCACTTCATTAAACTGATGGTGTGCTTATCAATCGTGCATAAAGTGTACATAGCAGAGGATGGTTTCTATCCATCGACCTCTGGGTTATGGGCCCAGCACGCTTCTGCTGCGCCACTCGTCATGGGGTGATTCAACACAACTGCTCTATCTTTGCTTTCTAAAAGTGCGCCCGAGATGAAAAGTCTAAACGGTAAACGCAGACGTCACTTTGAGCACTTGGTCTTTTATAGTACAAAACATCACCCGCTGCTCTACATGGGCGTGTCTTCAATATCGTTGAGAACCAAACCTTCTGCTTTCCGAGGCAACTGATTCTTTCGTCGTTAATTCCCAAATCTTCAATGAGAATCAGTGAAACGAAAATCAAACACATGTACACACTCGCGTCCTAACCTGAAAGAAAAATCTACACCCACTTTATAATACTGAAAATGATTCAGGAAGTACAGCAATGTACTAAAACCAGCGAATGCATCTGCATACATAAAATGTCAATTTTTCAAAAGTAAAATCTTCAGCTTTGAAAGATTGTCATCCATATATTTTCGTTTTTCTCTTTTTTTACATAACACGCTTTCGAGAAACAAACTGTCTTTTAAGAAAGGCTTCATTAGAAAATGTGTATCTTGGTTTGCTAAGTTAAAATCGGCACATCCCAGTGGGCAAAAGATGTAGAATATACGACTATTAAACGCATACCTTAGACGTGTAAATGTGCTCCGTAAGTGGTCTAGAATGAAATTCTAATATACGTATATCGTTATACGTCAATTAGACATCTATGATTATATGTTTATTATACATAAATGGTTGGAGTTCTATTATACGGATAAATTTAGAAGACTATAATACATATATAGTTAAAGGTCTATTATACATCAAAGAAAGATTTTTATAGGTGTAGAAACTAGTAAATAAAGCCAATGATTTATTTTAGAAATGTATTCTTAAAATATACAATTATTCACACCTGAAAAATATGTAGTTCAAATTGTAGATTATATACAATATTGTAATCAACAAATGTCTAATCATCATAAAAAAACACAACTAGTAAACTTTAGTTACAAATTCTAGTAACATGGCAATATATATATATAGTAATGACAAACACAAACTAATTACATGAACACGCTAATATTTAACTCAAAACCACATTTCGATTCAAATATAAATTTTACAGTAATTTACAACTTCTTTATTTCCACGAAAATATTATTAATGTAGCACAAACGCTACTTTATAATAAAGACAGAAAGAAACTCTTTGTTTTGTGTCTCATGGTGATCCTCCTCTCGATACTAATGAAATGTTTAATATGATCCCTCGAGAAAAAAAAGGAGTCAATTTCCGCCTGGAATGATTGATGCCCCATCAAACATTTTATAATATCCCTGGAAGATTATACAGTAGAATCCTGGTTCGTGGCTTAAATTCAAGGTAAACAAGACTAAGGAAACGAGTTGGAAACATTTCACTACATTGGGCAGTACAGATGCAGCCATTCAAAGTGCGCGTTACAGACACGTACCGCAGGTGACGTCGCTCAGTATGACGCAAGATGACGCGGGGCACCGCAGTACGTGATTGGTTGACCGACAGGGGCACTCGTGGTCCGTTGGTCTGTCGTAGAAAGACAGTAAACGTCTTTGCTGTGCCCGTTGTAGGTATTGAATTTTACCACTGAAGGGAAATCTTAGTAGCTGAGCATAAAAAGAATAGGAGCATACTGTAACGCGTGTGAAGGTCATAAACGATATTAATTTTGGAACATAAACATACAGTGTATAGCTGGTCTTGGTACTTTAAAGAAAAAAATACACACCAGTATTCCATTTCTCCCTAAACATTTTAAGCTTCGAAGTCTTTAACTAACGCGATACCGGAGTCAACAAGCATACTTTTAGAATTTGATTAAAAGGGAATATAATATGGAATCGCGTATCTAAAGAATTTAATAATGGTATTCGTGTGCTGCGACAGGGCTGTGTAGGGCTGTTTCGCCTGCCTGTTCATGTGAGCTGTCTTGTAGACGTGACTACCAGCTGACAGGTTGTGTTTTCGAATCCAGCTGGTGCTGGTCTTTTCTTTTAACAAACATTTCTTCGAAAAAATAGAATAGCGATATTATGGACAATCAATTGACTTTTATATTTCAAAATATCGCAACATGATCGATATTTGCGATATTTTGAACATATCTTCCCTTCTGACAGCGGTGCCTGCTTCTATTGTGTGTGTGTGTGCAACAGAGTAAATTTTTAATAGCGTTTTAAGCGAATAGGTAATTAGATTGCTCGTAAACCTAATCGCTTTTTCTACATAAACACAGCATGATTACTCTCTGAAAATGCTTTTCCTTTATTTTTAAAGTAGGCTCAGATTTCAACTATAGATCGTATTATTATAAACTTTCTTGGAAAAATGTATTTTATGTAAACCATGTTTGCTATTAATTCATTTAGGGCTAAAATACGTTCATTGTCTTCCAATCGAGTCGAGTTGACATTGGAAGCCTGCCACACCCGGACTGTTAAACCAACGCATTAGCACGTCAAAGCCCATTGAGGGTATTGAGCCAGTATTGGCTTTAGTATTCCCCCCCTCTCCCCTCAATTCAATTCAATTCAAGGTGTTTTATTTGCATGACAGATGGGTACAAGCAGTGTTGGGTATGTATATTGTAACGCTTACGGCAGACAGGCACTGTGTAACAGCCGGCGCACCAGAGCAGCGCACCGAGGGAGCGTCTGCATTTATAACTTGGTTTTTAAAATTAGTCAAGCAATATGAAGCATCTTCTTTTACTTTTGAGTCCCTTAAATACATTGAACACAGCTTTCTCACCACTTAAGATTGCTCTTGATACCATCCTTACACAAAGCAGAAGGGAGATTTTAGTGCCTGAGCATAAAAAGAATAGGAGCATACTGCAACGCGTGTGAAGTCCATAAACGATATTAATTTTGGAACTTAAACGTTCAGTATATGGCTGGTCTCGGTACTTTAAAGAAAACATACACACCAGTATTCCATTTCTCCCTAAACATTTTAAGCATCGAAGTCTTTAAGTAACGCGATACCGGAGTCAACAAGCATACTTTTAGAATTTGATTAAAAGGGAATATAATATGGAATCGCGTATCTCAAGAAATTAATATGCAATAACTGAGTCAAGGGACTCAGAGGATCCAAGGCTAGACTGAGTATAATAGGCTTCGGGCTTCTATTGTGACATCTACTGTAAATTACAGAAATGTTAAAAGTAAACAAAATAAAGTAACTAAAATGTGGTCTAAAATCACCCCTTTAGACACCCCTTTTACTTCACTGGTGTCAGATATGAAAGGCAATAGTCTCCCGTTCTGTCTGCTGTGTGTTGCAGCAGAGGGACTCCCTGCCGCTGAAAGGGGCAGAGTAACTTGCATGCCCTCTAGTACAGTTTACACATGCACGACTTTAAAAGCTAGCAAGACAGGTTTCGATTCACATTAGCTGGCGAGCCTTGTTAAAAAAACGAATGATAATGTAACATGCCACTGTTCATGAACAAAGTTATACTGAGATTTCCTAAGATACGCGATTAAAAAATAAATAAATAAAAATTTGAATCTCCCGCGGAACACATTCCATAAGAATCAGTGGTTTTACAGTATATATCGCCTTTAAAGGTGGCTTCTCAAAACGCTTTACGGGATAAAAACAACCAGAACAGCAGCAACAACAATATTGTATTTCGTTGCACTTTGAAAACCAAGTAATAACTTAACTATACAGTACGTGCAAACGTTTCGTATGTTGCTGTCGTGAATGTCTGCGTAACCATAAGTATCTTATTTGCCTTGAGTCTGTCTACAGTATCTCTGTCCCACTACCCCCATCTCTCCCTCAATTCAATTCAAGGTGTTTTATTTGCATGACAGATGGGTACAATTCTTGTTGGGAATGTATACTTTGATATTTACACCCGGCGCGGCACCGAGGGAGCGTCTGCATTTATAACTTGGTTTTTAAAATTAGTCAAGCAATATGAAGCATCTTCTTTTACTTTTGAGTCCCTTAAATACATTGAACACAGCTTTCTCACCACTTAAGATTGCTCTTGATACCATCCTTACACAAAGCAGAAGGGAGATTTTAGTGCCTGAGCATAAAAAGAATAGGAGCATACTGCAACGCGTGTGAAGTCCATAAACGATATTAATTTTGGAACTTAAACGTTCAGTATATGGCTGGTCTCGGTACTTTAAAGAAAACATACACACCAGTATTCCATTTCTCCCTAAACATTTTAAGCATCGAAGTCTTTAAGTAACGCGATACCGGAGTCAACAAGCATACTTTTAGAATTTGATTAAAAGGGAATATAATATGGAATCGCGTATCTCAAGAAATTAATATGCAATAACTGAGTCAAGGGACTCAGAGGATCCAAGGCTAGACTGAGTATAATAGGCTTCGGGCTTCTATTGTGACATCTACTGTAAATTACAGAAATGTTAAAAGTAAACAAAATAAAGTAACTAAAATGTGGTCTAAAATCACCCCTTTAGACACCCCTTTTACTTCACTGGTGTCAGATATGAAAGGCAATAGTCTCCCGTTCTGTCTGCTGTGTGTTGCAGCAGAGGGACTCCCTGCCGCTGAAAGGGGCAGAGTAACTTGCATGCCCTCTAGTACAGTTTACACATGCACGACTTTAAAAGCTAGCAAGACAGGTTTCGATTCACATTAGCTGGCGAGCCTTGTTAAAAAAACGAATGATAATGTAACATGCCACTGTTCATGAACAAAGTTATACTGAGATTTCCTAAGATACGCGATTAAAAAATAAATAAATAAAAATTTGAATCTCCCGCGGAACACATTCCATAAGAATCAGTGGTTTTACAGTATATATCGCCTTTAAAGGTGGCTTCTCAAAACGCTTTACGGGATAAAAACAACCAGAACAGCAGCAACAACAATATTGTATTTCGTTGCACTTTGAAAACCAAGTAATAACTTAACTATACAGTACGTGCAAACGTTTCGTATGTTGCTGTCCTGAATGTCTGCGTACCCATAAGTATCTTATTTGCCTTGAGTCTGTCTACAGTATCTCTGTCCCACTACCCCCATCTCTCCCTCAATTCAATTCAAGGTGTTTTATTTGCATGACAGATGGGTACAATTCTTGTTGGGAATGTATACTTTGATATTTACACCCGGCGCGGCACCGAGGGAGCGTCTGCATTTATAACTTGGTTTTTAAAATTAGTCAAGCAATATGAAGCATCTTCTTTTACTTTTGAGTCCCTTAAATACATTGAACACAGCTTTCTCACCACTTAAGATTGCTCTTGATACCATCCTTACACAAAGCAGAAGGGAGATTTTAGTGCCTGAGCATAAAAAGAATAGGAGCATACTGCAACGCGTGTGAAGTCCATAAACGATATTAATTTTGGAACTTAAACGTTCAGTATATGGCTGGTCTCGGTACTTTAAAGAAAACATACACACCAGTATTCCATTTCTCCCTAAACATTTTAAGCATCGAAGTCTTTAAGTAACGCGATACCGGAGTCAACAAGCATACTTTTAGAATTTGATTAAAAGGGAATATAATATGGAATCGCGTATCTCAAGAAATTAATATGCAATAACTGAGTCAAGGGACTCAGAGGATCCAAGGCTAGACTGAGTATAATAGGCTTCGGGCTTCTATTGTGACATCTACTGTAAATTACAGAAATGTTAAAAGTAAACAAAATAAAGTAACTAAAATGTGGTCTAAAATCACCCCTTTAGACACCCCTTTTACTTCACTGGTGTCAGATATGAAAGGCAATAGTCTCCCGTTCTGTCTGCTGTGTGTTGCAGCAGAGGGACTCCCTGCCGCTGAAAGGGGCAGAGTAACTTGCATGCCCTCTAGTACAGTTTACACATGCACGACTTTAAAAGCTAGCAAGACAGGTTTCGATTCACATTAGCTGGCGAGCCTTGTTAAAAAAACGAATGATAATGTAACATGCCACTGTTCATGAACAAAGTTATACTGAGATTTCCTAAGATACGCGATTAAAAAATAAATAAATAAAAATTTGAATCTCCCGCGGAACACATTCCATAAGAATCAGTGGTTTTACAGTATATATCGCCTTTAAAGGTGGCTTCTCAAAACGCTTTACGGGATAAAAACAACCAGAACAGCAGCAACAACAATATTGTATTTCGTTGCACTTTGAAAACCAAGTAATAACTTAACTATACAGTACGTGCAAACGTTTCGTATGTTGCTGTCCTGAATGTCTGCGTACCCATAAGTATCTTATTTGCCTTGAGTCTGTCTACAGTATCTCTGTCCCACTACCCCCATCTCTCCCTCAATTCAATTCAAGGTGTTTTATTTGCATGACAGATGGGTACAATTCTTGTTGGGAATGTATACTTTGATATTTACACCCGGCGCGGCACCGAGGGAGCGTCTGCATTTATAACTTGGTTTTTAAAATTAGTCAAGCAATATGAAGCATCTTCTTTTACTTTTGAGTCCCTTAAATACATTGAACACAGCTTTCTCACCACTTAAGATTGCTCTTGATACCATCCTTACACAAAGCAGAAGGGAGATTTTAGTGCCTGAGCATAAAAAGAATAGGAGCATACTGCAACGCGTGTGAAGTCCATAAACGATATTAATTTTGGAACTTAAACGTTCAGTATATGGCTGGTCTCGGTACTTTAAAGAAAACATACACACCAGTATTCCATTTCTCCCTAAACATTTTAAGCATCGAAGTCTTTAAGTAACGCGATACCGGAGTCAACAAGCATACTTTTAGAATTTGATTAAAAGGGAATATAATATGGAATCGCGTATCTCAAGAAATTAATATGCAATAACTGAGTCAAGGGACTCAGAGGATCCAAGGCTAGACTGAGTATAATAGGCTTCGGGCTTCTATTGTGACATCTACTGTAAATTACAGAAATGTTAAAAGTAAACAAAATAAAGTAACTAAAATGTGGTCTAAAATCACCCCTTTAGACACCCCTTTTACTTCACTGGTGTCAGATATGAAAGGCAATAGTCTCCCGTTCTGTCTGCTGTGTGTTGCAGCAGAGGGACTCCCTGCCGCTGAAAGGGGCAGAGTAACTTGCATGCCCTCTAGTACAGTTTACACATGCACGACTTTAAAAGCTAGCAAGACAGGTTTCGATTCACATTAGCTGGCGAGCCTTGTTAAAAAAACGAATGATAATGTAACATGCCACTGTTCATGAACAAAGTTATACTGAGATTTCCTAAGATACGCGATTAAAAAATAAATAAATAAAAATTTGAATCTCCTGCGGAGCACATTCCATAAGAATCAGTGGTTTTACAGTATATATCGCCTTTAAAGGTGGCTTCTCAAAACGCTTTACGGGATAAAAACAACCAGAACAGCAGCAACAACAATATTGTATTTCGTTGCACTTTGAAAACCAAGTAATAACTTAACTATACAGTACGTGCAAACGTTTCGTATGTTGCTGTCGTGAATGCCTGCGTACCCATAAGTATCTTATTTGCCTTGAGTCTGTCTACAGTATCTCTGTCCCACTACCCCCATCTCTCCCTCAATTCAATTCAAGGTGTTTTATTTGTTTGACAGATGGGTACAATTCTTGTTGGGAATGTATACTTTGATATTTACACCCGGCGCGGCACCGAGGGAGCGTCTGCATTTATAACTTGGTTTTTAAAATTAGTCACGCAATATGAAGCATCTTCTTTTACTTCTGAGTCCCTTAAATACATTGAACACAGCTTTCTCACCATCCTTACACAAAGCAGAAACTGTCCGATGACTCACAGTACAAGTGGAAAGATTACAGATTTTAATCGTCTTTAATTTTGTCTTTAATTTTGCCTGTGGAGTGTATCTTATTAAGCTCTAAATTGCATTTTGAGCGCGGTTTTTTACTTTTTTTTAATTGCATTTTGGGCGCGGACAGCACATACAAGGGTTAATGAACTGCGCCAAGAAATTTAAAATAGTATTCTTTAGGTGTGAGGGTAGGAGTGGACCGCAGCAGGCATAATCAGCAAACCAGGAAAACAAAGAACAGGACAGGTGAGATGTGTATCCAGAAAGCGAGTGATCAGAAAAAGGAAATGGAAAACGCAGAAAAAGAAAACGCTTTACAGGATAAAAACAATAACAACAGTAGTGGCTGGGCAAACGATTTTTTTATCGAAATACAAATTGAGATACTGTACTGTATAATGATGTGCATGAACAAAGGTATACTGCAATTTTCCTTAGATACGCGATTAATGCTTCGTAGGAGGAGGCGGTCTTTTCCTCTTGTCTAACAGTTTGTCCACAAACAAAACATTCCTGTTAGACAAAAGGAATTGAAAAAAAACAATTTTGTCAATGAAAACCGGTGTGTGTGTCTCTCCCTGCTGGATGTTCCTCTCACAAACTGCTGAATGAATAAAATAATTTTATTGAAAATGCGTTTGCGATTGTCTGGTATTTAATCTGGTCCCTTTTAACTGTTTTTCGATCTACTGTATTGCTTTGAGATGCCACTTTTAAAGGCGATATGTAAAATAAAGTTTTTTTTATTATTGTTATAGAGAAACATGATCAGATTTTCCCTGGTTCAGAAAAAAGATCTAAAGTGCTACACATAACTTTCTTAATTCGATGTATTTAAAGCAGTGAACTACTGTAGGTGTCACATAACATTCAGAAATACAATCACGTATTTGACAAATAAAAACGATTATAATCTAATCCTTCCACGTTTGATCCCAAAATCCCAAGAAATATAAATCTTGACGGGTAGAAAGCTATGCTGAAAGTTTATTAAGATGCTTAGAAGACAAAGATACTGTATCAATTTATGTTGCATTAGCCTGATTATGATTAAAAAACACATATAATTAAACACGCGTTTGCGATTTAAATCAGAACACGATTTAAATCAATATCGATTCCATATTATATTAGCAGAAAAGCTTAAAACTACCACTTTTTCACACGCTATTTCACATGCTAGTTAAATACTTCGATGCTTAAAATCGTTAGGGAGAAATGGAATACCGGTGTGTATTTTTCCTTTAAAGTGCCGAATCCTGGAATCTGACTGGCTGACACCCCTCTGAAGTGGTTCCATAAAATCTGGTATACGGAAAAGAAAGCGTTGATAAATACAAGTGTCTTTTAATACACTCTTTGCTGTGCTCTTGAGGATCCTTGTGATATTTTAAGCTCTAGTTGAATGATAAGTGTCGCATTTTAAATCATTTTCGTAGTTAGAAATTATGAAACGCCCTGTTAAAAGCAAGGAAGTTTTTATGCCCGTTGAAGTAAAACAAAATGCCTGACAAAGTATGGCTTGGACAGATTCCAAGTGCTTGTACAAATGTGCTAAAGAAATTATACTTTGAGTATACAGCTTGTCTAAAGTCATCCATTATTAATACTATTAGTAATATCTTCAGTAAAGGCTTTGATGCATAAATATTTATGATAAAGGTAGGCTGTGTACTTTTGTCCAACTGAGCAATCTTGCTTTCATAAAATATACCAACATTTTAATGACTGATGATTAACATGCTGTAATACACAGTTCAAAATTAAAGGCTCAAATGCTGTACATGAGAGGTTAAGCTCCCCCTGGCGGTTTTACAAGGCGACGCCGGATAGTTAACCACGTGACACCACGTTAACTGCGTCATACCGCGTGATACTGTGACACGCCCACCGGGGTATGCCGCGAAATACCTCACGCATTTTGAATGGCTGCATCTGTATGTGCCAAAGAGCATACTGACATTCCTTTTATAGCTCAGTTGGTAGAGCGTAGGAGTGTAGCGGAATCAGCAGGGAATCCTTAGGTCGCTGGCTCGAAGGAAGGTGCTTTTTGTGTACTTTAATCAAAGAGTTAAAAAAGCGAATCTGTTTCATTCAGACATTGATCAAAAGCTCAATAAACGACGAAGCAGAGGCTCCTGTTCCGAATTCAGCCCACGTCTGATTGTCTTGTTTTGGCCAAGATCTGATCTTTGAATTAAGGGACTACACTGTCTGCTTTGTAATTCAAAAATACATACAAATGTCAAGTTTTTTGTAGATATAAAGGTGTTCTCTGTTTTCAAAGGATAGGTACTTAATTGGCATAATGATTTGGTATTGATTTTGTATCGTTGTATTATAAAGTTTATGCTTTCTGTGTTTTTATCGTATTGTGAACTTATTTTTTAAACAAATGCTTACAAAGGCAAACACGACACACATCTCTTTATACCAGTGGTGAATTGTACATTTTTTATTAAGTACAAGCTACTGTGCACTTCTGGGAGTATAACAGGTTCGATATAAAGTGGCAAAAATATAAAAGGGGAAAATACCCCAGACTGCGTGTAAAGCCCTCGTTGTGACTGTTTTAGATAAAAATGGCGTACTGTGCACGAAATGTTGCAGAAACACAATCTGATATTTTGATAATTATTATTTTAATAATTTTATAAGTATGAGACCCCGGATCCAAATCTTCAGTTCTGATTTTTTTAAAGTGATATCTTCTCTTCCTGTCGTGGAAGTCACACGATGTGAGCAATTGTTTTTTTTTACGTTACGATCCAAAGAGCCTCAGACGCACTGTAACCAAACCAGGATGGATTCTGCTGGGAGCCGGACTGAGCTCATTCTCACTCCCTGTGCTAAAAACAGAATTAGCACTTCCCCGAATATCGTCTACAGCTGCTGGATGGTGCTCTGCGTCTTACTGCTCCGGCAATTACTCTGACGAAAGACAGATCACTTGGGCGCTTTTAACCTTCTCGCAGCTACGGGCGAGACTGACGCTCGCGATATGAAGGCACCCGCTGGTACACATTCTCTAACTTTCACAATCGCGACAGACTTCGCTTTTTAAAACAAAAGTGGATATAGCCCTGAAAAAAGCATTAGCTTTATCAGTTTTTACATTAATCTATTTTGAATCAAAGTTTGATATTTTTTTTTATTTTTTATTGCATTTTACATTATAATAATAATAATCATTATTGCTTACACTTATATAGCGCTGTTCTGGATACTCCACTCAATGCGCTTTACAGGTAATGGGGACTCCCCTCCACCACCACCATTCTCCTGAATGATCACAGAGAGTCAGGACCTCGGTTTTACGTCTCAGCCGAAGGACGGCACCTGTTTACAGTTTAGTGTTCCGTCATTGTACTGGTGTATTAGGACCCACATGGACCGCAGGGTGTGCGCCCAGCGACAAAAACTAGACGTGTGTCGGGCTCGGCTGCGAGCAGAACAATGACGCCACGGGGACAAAGGAGAGAAAATCAAAACGGTTCTATAAAAGACTTGTGTCAGCTGTCTTTTTGCAGTCTGGACTCTAAATCCTCCGATCCGATTTAAATCTCTCTAATACCTGAGCTGCGGCTTCTTCCGAGTATTTATTCGTATACTTATTATGTGTAAGTGTATAGATGAAACCTTTCATATATTGTTCAGTTTAAATCAAAATGCTTTACTAATACAAGAGAGAAGTATAGTATGAAGGATGTGACAAATTTATGATTTCTTGGAACAAAACGGTTTTTATTTGCATTCGAAATGAAGCGGAATTTTAGCGCGACACACAAACCCTTTGTCTTTTTAGAGTGATTTTTAAATAGATATAAATGTAGAAAACGTGTTTTTTTAACACTACAGTAGCAGGGTCAGTGGCGTAATGACTAGCGCGTCAGGCCTCGCGTCAGAAAATTATAGGTTCGACTGCCGTCTGGCTTGTTACGTTTATACCACTTACATTCTTTTATATAAATGAACTGCACCTGAAAGCTATAGAAAACACTTTGGGTAAGTTGTCTGCAGCCTCATGCGAATTTCGACAACTTACCCAAAACACTGTACTGTCTGGAGATCAGCTCCAGCTCTGAACTGCAATGAAAAACCATGCCTAACAAAACTGGAGAACAGCTGAACTTGTGCTCAGTTCGGTGATGAGGGTTCAGAACTGTCGTTGTTGTAATTAGCACGAACTGCACAGGCTCTGAATCAGACCATGTCAATTAGTCTGATCAGTGTAGGACACGTTAATGTAGAATTATTAATAGGTTTGTTAGTTAGTTCAGGTTTACCCACCTGAACTAATGTAGAATTATTACTTGGTCTGTCTCTTGTTTGTATATAAATGAATGTCTCTGACAACTTAATGTTAGTTTTACGATGTAGGTCAGGCGTTGACATATGCACGAGTATACGAAATGTCTCACTCCTGATTCAACTCATGTTCTATAGGAGATTGGCGATTCCTCCTGTTTCTCGTACAATAATATCAGAACAGAAGCCCGTGTCACCCAGCAGTGATTCAAGATCGACTGGCATCTTTATCCCTTTTTTGTTCGTGATCATTATTTTCTTTAGTTATGATCAATATTGAACTTTTTCGAAATGAAGTGACAATAATCAAACATGCAGGCAGATTTTTTAAAAGTATTCAGAATTGACAGGGTGCCCCTTTGGAACAGTCGTCAGAAAATGTGAGAAAATGAAAGTTATGTAAGCTCTCACACAAAGCATTGAAGATTGGAATCTGAGTGTAAAAAAGCTACCCGTCTCCCAATGATAGGCAGAGATACACACCACGACTCGAATAGACTCAGCGAACTTTAACACCTATGATATTACGAGTGCTTTGCACGTGTCGAACTTCAAGAAGGAACTACTACAATAGTTGTGGACATAATTCAATACCACCGGCAAAGTCCAATGCCGGCAACGTCTGAGAAAATAATGTTCACTCATGGAATTTGGTCTTTGAATGGCTGGCGGGAAAATTAATTTATACTCCTGTTGCACCCTCAGCTGAAACATGTTAAAATAACAACGCAGATTTGTTGGAGAACCTGACAATAATTATTGGGTTAGCACTGTATGTGTTCTGGTATATTTACTTTAATTTTAATATAAATGTAAACATGCATGCTGTATAATCTATTGTAATTTTAAAATATGTTAGCTGAGGATGCGAGGGGGATATTATACCTTGTGAAACACGCAAGGAACTGTAAAAAAGGCTGGTATTTGAATAAAATTGGCGAGCACAAGAAAACCACAATTTATGTGGTATTATCATCAATATCCTTCAAAATCGACGTTCAAATGAAGGATCTGAAGAAACTATGAAAAAAGCAACAGTAGTAGCAGAGGATTTTGAATTTTGCTTTTTAAGTCAGTAGATCACCGTAGAGTTGCGCCCCTACAAACAGCACAAAGGATGAATCCCACCTCCTTCATTATTGCTGTTTGTGCCGGTGAAAGTAGTGTTTGTGGTATTGAAAGCATCTCGGAAGATAAAGGTGCAGTCACTTCCACATGTCATGATATCATTAGATCCGACGACAAGAGCTGAAGCCCCCGGCATTTACCAAGCCAGCAATGTGAGGAAGAGGGGCATGGAGGGAGGTAGCGTGGCCGAGCGGTCTAAGGCTCTGGATTTAGGCTCCAGTCTCTCTGGGGGCGTGGGTTCGAATCCCACCGCTGCCAAATGTTAGTGTTTTCAGACCTGCAATACGATCAGTAAAAGCGCTTTTTGTTAGGCTGCGGGAGGTGTTTAGAGATAGACTTTCTAAAATACAGGCTTAACATCAAGGCAGAAAAAATATTTTGTTTTCTCAACATAAATTCTCTTTGGCATGTTCAGCTTTATGTAGGGAACAACATCTGCCGAGATCACTTTTGAGGCAGTGCACATGATAGTGTACCGGCAAGTACATTTAATATTGGCTGTGGTGGTGAGCTGCTTTTGTCTGTGAAACTTTTAATTCTTCACGCCGAATCATTGGTAGGGGTAAAGCTTATTAAATCTTCGAACATAGTGCTCCATCAGAAATACTTTGTTCGTGGTCAAAAGAGATCAGAGGATTAACTTCATGAATTCACATAGCATACCTTACAGGAAAGATTTAAAAGGGGAATTGATTGTGCTTCCTGATGTTGCTCCTGTGGTTTCTTTGGATACAATGGTGAATGTTCTTTGACGTTCTACTAGAGTATCCACTGGGTGGGCTTTATCAATCAGCTCGGATAGGTCATCAGTGCTCCGTCTCCGGAAAATAATCAGCACTGTCGTTTTTTCCTGTGCTGTCTTTTAAAACATATAAGATCACGAGTTTACAGATTTCTCCAAATAACAACTATACATTTTAACCCAGCGGTTAGCATTCCTTCAATCCAATAGTTTTACTCCGGGTAAAAAGCAGCGAAATATATAGAGAGATGATATTCAAATATTTCAACATTCTTATTGGATTACCTGTATGGATATATCGCTCAGAATTCCTAATATGATTTTGAGTTCAGTTTTGCTTTACTACTTTCAGAGTCTTTTATTGACCTCCTGAAGCACAGAAGTGACATAATCACAAATGCGACCTACCTGTGCTGCTGTTTTTGGTTAATAATGATTATTGCGAGAAAAAAAAAACAGCTCCTTGCATTAAGAGCACGCTCGCTGGTTGTGTTTGGTATTTTCCGTGGTGCTCTTCCTCAGCTGCAAAGTTATTTGGCTAGCAAAGACCTCTGAGAAGGAGTCTGAATCCGTCAACAACACAGGAATTCTAAGATCGCACTGCCGTCTTGTGTACAGAGATCTGCTTTTTCCTTATTGAGTGTTTTGGTGTTTAAGAACACGTATCCTACCTTGAATGCTAGTTTCAAAAGATATGTTACCGGATCACAGATTTTCTTGAAAAGATTTGGGGATGCACTTACCGGGATTCAAACCCGGCTCAATTATTTAGAAGGCACCTATAGCACCAACGCACTTCTGAGAAACACCGGCACATTTCCGCAATCCTCCCTCTCACCTACAAAGTTATGAAGAGACAGACGTCCAATGAAAACTAATTTGATTCACTCAAGGCTCCGCTCTTTTATTGTGATGTCATTTTAATTAATGTTAGCTGTGATAAGGTGTCGTTTCTGTCTCTTAAAGTTTAAGTCTGCTCCTTTCTTCCTGGTTTAGAAATAATGTTCCATGATTGTTTACAAACACCACTATCAATTATTTGTCCAGCTCTAACGCCTGTGTGCGTTGACAAGGCATCTCCAAAGGACATATTAAATAACATGATCCTTCCTGTTACCATTCCTGTGGTTGGAGCGTTGTTTCGCCCTTTTTCGTTCTTCTACAATATTTGCAGACAGGGCTTTATCACTCGAGTTGTACAAAACAAGTCGGTCCATGAAAATCATCAGTACTGCTGTTGTTCTATGCGTAGTTTAATCAAGGTAGTCGAGTGAGGAGGTAAAAAAGCACTCCCCCGTCGATAAATCAATCATCGTCGCCCGTGTGACTGGATATAAAAATAACTGATTCATTTTTACCCAGTCTCTGGAAGTTTCGATGCGATTATTTTTCCTTCCTTATTTCTTCATTCCTATGAATTTACTCTGTAGTAAAGGAAACGCGAAAGCGGGAAACTGTAGGCATTCTTCGTGAGTGGTGGATTGTGTTCAGAGAGCATCAGCACATCTCTAAGTCAGTTCCATTGATAGGTCTGTTGGGGATTTAGCTCAGTGATAGAAGGCATGCTTTGCATGTATGAGATCCCGGTATCTTTAGGTGCTTTATATTACTGTGCTCACATCGCAATCTTCTGTTGAATGTGAACTCTTTGCTCGTGTTCATAGAGAGCCAGATTTACACAATTAAATTCAGGCACACTCGAAGTGCTATGGTGTTGCTCTGCTGTTTTAAATGTACCTCTAAAGCATTTAGCTCTGTTAACTACCAAATGATTAGAAGTAATTTTATGTTATATTCAGGAAATCCAGAGGTCTTCAGACGTGTCGTGGCTGTTGAAGAAGACACCTTTTAAATCTCACCCAGGATTTCTTGAGAGATCATTCAGCGAGCGAGTCCTCCCTCTGGACTCCGCACTGAGCTGAAAGCTGCGCGAATTCCATTGTACAACTGAGAAAAAAACTGATGGACTAAACAATGACATTTGATGATTATAAGAAATTCAAGAAACACAACAGTCCGAACACAGGTTTGAATCCTGAACGCTTAATTTAAAAGACAAAGCGAAGGATACGACCTGTAAACTCTCTTCATGTCTTACAGTTTATGATATAAAAAAATCTTACTTTCATAGTAATTTCTTGCTGCTGATAGACGATTTATTGAATTTTAACAAAATCACAATTACAAACATCTTGGGTTAAACAGTTATTTACATACTCTAACGAAGAGAAACGTTAGTGCCTTCCGGTGTGTGAGCCAATTTCTCAAAACAATATTTGTTAGTCTCTCGAGAGGCTGCGCAAGGTGTTTAGAGATAGAATTTCTAAAAGGCAGGCTCCCTGAGCTTAACATCAAGGCAGAGAAAATGTTTTGTTTTCTCTACAGAAATGCTCTTTAAATTTCAACATAGTTACAACTCCCTTTATAAAGGGTGTGCACACTTATAGAACCAAGGCATTGAAAGTTTTTTTTAATTGTTGTTCCAAAAAATTTTCCATTTGTTTTCGTTCTTAATGTTGTTGATTAAAAGATCTTATTAAATGCGAAAAAATCTGAATGTGAAAAAAGGTCAAAATGCTATTGAAAAAATCAGTAATGTGAGGAAAGATTAATTGTGGGAGCCCCTTACCTCCCCATGTCATGCTGTATTTCTCACTCATTCTACTGGGTGAGGTGCCGTCGCTTCTGGATAAAGTCTGTCAGTGGTCATTCCAGATGGGTCAGGTATGACAGCGCTTCGGCACAAGAAGAGACATGTGACTTACGAGGATCCCGACAGTGTCGTTCGTTTTCCAGGGCCCGGATAGCTCAGTCGGTAGAGCATCAGACTTTTAATCTGAGGGTCCAGGGTTCAAGTCCCTGTTCGGGCGTTTGTGTTTTCCTTAAGTGTACTGTGAATTTCATTATAAATCGTATTTTATCTTCCACTCTTCTAGCTGTACTGTTGATATTTTAAAAGTTCATCACTTGTATTTTCTTTAGTGTTTCCTTTCACAAACCGAAAATGTTCAAGACTATTTTGTCACCGCACTCCACGTAGATAATCACAGGAAAAGTAAAGGAAACGCAGTGAGGAGCTCACACAGCGAGTACTCTTGAATACAACAAGAGGAAAAGCACACTCTGCACATCTGCGGAACATCACGTCCGAGTTTACAGTGACAACAGAGATTGAGCGAAGTAGTTTTTTATTACTGGCTCGCTGAACGATCTCTCAAGAAACCCCGGTGGAGATTCAACAGGTCTCTAATAATCACGTTCAAAAAGGTGACGATACATTTTTATTTTAACTAAGTAGCCTTAATGGCAACACAGTGTTAGGAGTCCGGCTTTTCTTATTTCTTCTGCAGAACCAGCGGTATCGGAATATACTGATCCGCAAAATAAGCGCTTTCGTTTCTGATCGTTTTTATTGAGCGCTGCTCTAAACTTTACATTTGCTTGTGCTGGTTTTCCTCATGAAAAAAGAAATTTCTCTAATTACATGATTCCATGATCAACGAGGAGAAAGAAATAAAATACATAATTCATTATAAGAACTAAAGGCAAGATGGCTGGTGGTCTAAGGCGTTCAGGTCGCAGTTTCTTCTGGAGACGTTTGTTCAAATCGTACTTCTAATAAGTACTCTTTTTCTCGTTAGAGTAGAAACGATAGAAGCCTTAAGTGGGAAAAAATCACAACATCTCGCATTTCACGTGTTTAATGTTAATTGTCTCAGTGGTTGCCTCGGTGATTGATGGCTCTTCTCTCTTGCAGGGTGACGGCAAACTTCTTTAGAGAGGGAGTCTCCCACGCACGGCTTTTCTTCATCAAGAGCCGAGGCAACAGAGACAGACTTCAAACTGACATTAATTACTTCATGAGCGTTTATGACCGTCTTTAAAAAGCTGAGAGAAGTTGAAAACGTCTTTGGAAAAGAGGAAATGTCTGCTGACAGTAAACTGAGCTCACCATCAGCTGCGGACAAGCGCTCCTCGTTAGTACAGTGCTGAGTAACCTCGCTTGTCGCGCGAAAGACCGGGTTACGTTTCTGTGACAGGGCGCTGGTTACATTTTTTAACAACCTGACTTAATTTAGAAAGTGTGTACTGTGTACTAAGTTTCGGACTAGTTAGTGCAGTAGAATATGGAGATCATCTCCAGCTCTGAGCTCAACTGCAACAAGCAGTCGTGCTGAGCAAAGTCAGAGCCCAGCTTAACGTGTGCTCAGTGTGGTGCTCAGGACACAGGGGTATTGTTGTGGTTATAATTAGCACAAACTGCACGGGCTCTGAATCAGAACATTTCAATTTATCTGATCAGTAAATTAAAATGCAGGACACATTAATATAGGATTACTACTGTGTCTCTGTCCTGTTCGTATATAACCCAATGTCCCTCACAGTTTAGAAGATACCAGTATGGACACCTAACTCGTAATTGAGTACTCATTGCAAATAGTCCCAAAACAAGCACGTCCAACAGCTGCGGGGTTGAAGGTGAACATGTATCATATTGTAATGGCTTCTATTTCCACTGATGAATGAGACAGTTTCATGAGGAGATCTTACGCACAATTAAGCGAACACATCGCTATTTCGGTCTGATGTAGAGGCTCCATTTGTGTCAGCAGTACTATAAATGTAAGTCTTATATACTTTCAGGGGCTGCATCTGTAGCGCTTCATCTAAGAAGACTGTTTTACTTTACCGCACGGTTACATTCACCCACCCAATTTATTCTCAGAATACCAAATGGCTCAATAACCCTGTTTTCCCCTGGAAACCACCAGTGTACCGTCTCATTCCATTCAAAAATATAACAAATTTATTAAATTAATATATTCAATGAACTGTGTAACACAGAGCTGGAAAGGTGAAATAAGGATGGCTGAGCAATTGAGCAGCTGAAACTGTCGATCAGGATGGCTGAGTGGTTAAGGTGTTGAATTTACAGCCCACTAAGCAAATGTCTATGTGGGTTCAATCCCTGCTCCTGTAATTTGCTTTTGAAGTGACAGAACACTTTGAAGATTTTCACTCTATTAAAATATGTATTTACTAAATTTCAGTTCTCTTCACTCCCTGGGATAACTGAACTCTCACCATCGCATCCTGAAGGCTTTACATGCATTAGCTGTGATACAGCTCCTAATAAAGACAGAATGAAACTGTATCAATAATAAATGACATGTTTTAAATAAACGTTTATTGATAAACTTCATTATTAATAAAAGTGGTGTGACAGGAAAGCAAATAAAATATTACAATGATATTCCAAGCAACTGATGTGTGCTGGAGCCAAATGTCATCAACTGTGGGCTTTGTAAATTGTTTAAAAATTGTAAGTGAAGTTGAGATAATTAACAATTTGTTGATTCCTGCAGTTACAGATTAAAACGTGAGAAGAGTTTCTCTGGGTTTATCTCTGTCCGAGAGCCTGATGTGAATATGCTGAACGCAGTGTCTTTGATTTATGTACTCAAACAACCAAAGACTCCCATTCTCGTCATCCTATGGTTTGTCAAACGTGATTTTTTCAAAGTGGGTGTGATTTCGTTTAGTCTTTCGCTCCTGTACTAGAGCAGTAATGTTTCTAGACGCGCATGAACATGGTATAATAGGCTGACAGCAGGAACACGTGGCCCACAAGCATTAACAGTATCAGAGGTGTCTGCAGTATGTTGGTTTGTGAGCAGCGATAAAATAAAATGCCGAGGAAGCAGGTGTGCCTGCATTAATAAAGCTCCATCGAGCGGAAAAAGTAACAGAAGAACCAATCTAAATCCAACAGCAAGTTTCTGCAGCTGAAATCACAGGCAAAACTGCCGCTGGTGAGGCTTGAACTCACAACCTCGGCATGACTCCACTATGTCCTGCACGCTGACCAAATGCACCACTGCAGCTGCACAATGTTTTTGTTACATGTCTTAGATGTATTTATTGGAAGGTTGCGGAAATCATAAATCACTGATTTCATTATCTGCACGTTTAATATCTAGGAGAGAGAACTCCTTCAGGTTCTACAGCTCATAAGTGCACTTTAAGAAGTCTTTGCTTTTGTGAGATGGATCTCCGAGGTGCAGCTTTTTTCTTATTACTAAAGATACCTCTACATTGTAAACTATTTGAAGACCTAGAAAAAGGAACGTGGCGTTAGTTGAAATAAGCACTGAATGGGTTAAAACCCACGCTAAAGTGATGCCTTGTGGAGAATAAATCAACATACTTTATTCGCACAGGTCACTCTGCCACGGACAAGAACGATCAGCTACCACCACTATTATTATCATTATTATTATTATTCAACCATTTGGGGAACAATACAATTGAACAATCCCACTGTTCTTATGGCAAGAAAAATAACATGAGACCACTGTAAGAATGTTGTAATTGTTTGAACAATTGATTTCTATTTTTCCCTCTTATGGGCAACACTGTGGTATTTCTTTTTCTCTTCGTTGTTGTGCACGGGCTAGTTCTGCAGCGATATTTGCCACAGAAATTTCTGCACAGCTCCGTATTAAATCTGTTCTCAACTACCAACGGACAGAAGACGACTCCAGTAGATAGCTGTGTAGTTGTGTAGGACCACACACGACACAGTGATAGTGGGGCTCTTAATGGACTGGTACACAGACCACACGAGAGGCAAGCAAAACGCTTTTAAAATTCCAAAGGCTCACCAAGTCAGAGGAACAGCAATGAACTGAAAAGATCTGTTACAGACGTCTATGTTAACCTCTTTAGAGCTATAAATACCATTTGTTTAATTTATCTGTAGATTAACACTCCCAAGTAACAGCACCTTACAGTATATTAATGTTAATTCCGCTGGTGGACATTAGCTGGTGTTTTTTGTAACAATTTGCTTGTTCTGCTGTAAGGAATAATAATAACATCACTTTATTAACCCTTTACAATTTATTGCATTAGGAATTATCTTTTTGCATACCCCAGCTTGCTCTCCATGAGACACACAGATAAGGAGAGAGCCTGGGGTCAGAGCACAGGGTCTGCCATTGTATGGTGCCCTGGAGCAGTTGGGGTTAAGGGCCTTGCTCAGGAGCCCAACGGAGTAGGATTCCTCTGCCGGCAGAGGGATTTAAACAAGCAACCTTCCAGCCACAGGCACAGATCCTTAGCCACCCCAAGCATATAAAGTAAAGTAAAAAATATACAGTATATAAAGCACGCGAACTTAAATGTTCAAAGTTTTCAGGCTCTTTAGCATTTTCCTTCACACATGGAAAAAGTTCAATGTGTTGTTGTCACATTTCTAGACGTAGATAACACAAGATAACACGTACACAAGAACGGATGTAACAGTACAGGACATACAGTGAGGAATTCGCACAGCTTTCAGCTCAGTGCGGAGTCCAGAGGGAGGACTCGCTCGCTGAACGATCTCTCAGGAAATCTCGGTTGAGATTCAACAGGTGCTTCTTCAACAGTTACGACAAGTCGGAAGACTCACTGAAGTCCGAAAAGATCAGCCTCTGTGATGCAGTGTCCAGTGACACTAACTGTCCTACTGTTCTCTGCTAATGTAGAGGGTGAATGTAAGGTTTCTTTCTTGTAAAATATTTTCGAGCGTATTTTTGCTGCTGAAAATTAATCTTGTGCATTTGAATGAATTCCGATATTGTCACCTAATTCTATACATTGTTTCATCAGACTAGAACATTTAGAGGAGCTCAACTGCATTAATTAATTGCATAGTGATAGTATGTCTTGCCGTTTAAATACGTCAGTCAAAAATGTAGAGAAGGTGCTCCTATTTTCACCATTATAAGAACTGTGATGCACCACTATTTTTTACTTTCATAAAAGTATTGTAATTGTATTGTTCTGTTCCGTTACAGTCTTGAGTGACACAAACCTTCTCTTTTACTGCACTACACAGTTCAGCACACAAGGATCCTCAGTCAAACAAACACTGCAATCACTTGATAAAAGCCATTTCTCATCCTTTCTCTTAGTGTTGGTGCTACTATTGTATGCAAAGGAGGCGACTTGACAATGAAAGGTGTGATCATCTTAAAGAGAGTCTTCATGAAGGTGTGCGTCGTCAAGCTCTCCACTGGCAATTGACCGGGCTTGTGAAGAAACCAATCTCATTCAACAATCATACAAATTGCACAGCTTAAGGCACATGAAGCGAAATCCATGGGCTAATTGACACAAAACAATGTCGCTTCACATTATCCGCAAAGCTGTTTTGCTTGTTGACCACCTCTTCCTACATTACAGTGAGTACATACTGTATATTTCAGTTCCTTCTCTTTTATTTTCCTTACTATTTGACTGTCCCTTTCCCCCATGTGGAGATGTATCCACAGCCAAAACCCTGTGTTTCGCCCTACGTTTGTGCCAGTTTTACAGTTGGTGTAGGAGCCTGCCTTACAGAGGTCCAGTGGAACAGTTGGTCAGTGTGTGGTATGCATGTAGCTGTGCACAGTGGAGTTATAATGAGGTTGTGTGTTCAAGCCTTCCCTGGAGCATTAAGTCTTTTGAACGTTTTCCACCCATAAAAAGTTCATTCGCCGTAGTAGTTTCACTGTGACTTTGCAGGTAAAATAATATTTTGTATGCGATAAATAACTGAACTAGAAAATATTGGAAAGAAATGGCTTGTCACACTATTCGCAGCTGGCACTCAGACAGAGAAATGTCATTAAAGAAAATTCATTAAAAAGAGGAGTGACATCATTGCAAAGGCGATATTTTCTGATGTCTGTTTTGGTTAATAATCATTTGCGTGGGAATTACTTCTGTCATTATTACTAATACTGATAAAAACAGAGACCTCACAGCTCTCTGGACATTGGCCTGGACTCTAGAAAGTCTTTTTATTTGCAAGCGGCTCTGGAACTCAACACCTGTTGATGGGTCACTTCTGTCAGACACATCAGTGGAACCCAAGCCCACCTACACACACATTCACACACACTGATAGTTATACTGTACACCTACACTCTCACACACATTTACACTCACAGACACATCACACAATTATACACACAATAAGACACTCACACACTCACATATATACACTCACAGACTCACAAATACACAAATAGACACTATATACGCACATAGACACCGCATACACTCTTAGGTACAGATACACTATAACTAACACTAATGCAGGTACTGCTAATATTACAACAGTAACACTATCACCAAAACTTACACTATCATTGTTACTAACACTGACAAAAACTACTACTAGACTAATAATACTTATAATAACAGTAATACTCTCATGAAAACTAACATGATGATGATGAGTGTTAATACTCTGACACTAACACTATAAGTATCACTAATATTACATAAATACTAGCATTAAAACTAAAACTATCAATAATGCTATCATCATTAATATTCACATAGACACTACACACACTGACAGACATGCCCACACATACACTTACAAATATAAAACTACACACTGACAGACACCACACACTCACGGACACAAACCATACACACACATTCTCAGTCATGCATTCACAGAAACAAAGAGACATTATGCATACTCATAGACACCAAACACTCAGAGACCCCACACGCTCACATACTAACAGACACATACCCACACACTCACAGACACACAGCCCACACACACCACACACTTCCAGACACGCACCCACACACGCACAGATACCACAAACACACTTATCTACAGAAACACGATAACTAACACAAATATAAATACTACTAATACTTCAACAGTAACACTATAATTATAATTAATATTAACATGAATATGAACATTAAAACTAAAACAATCAGTAGTGCCACTGTCATTAATACTCACATGAACACTAGCATTAAAACTACCAGTTGTAATCTCACTAATATTAACATGAAGACACTGATATTAGTATTAGTTGCTACCCGTGACGTCACACCGCTCTCTGTGACAAATGCGAGACACTTATACGCGAGGAGTGACGGGGCGCCTGTTGCCGTGATTACCATTCTTATGATTTATAAACACTGGAAAAATGCATTTAAACTGTTACTTACATACATTTATGAACTTGAAATATCATTTTCTAGCTCTAGGATACAGTTACCTAAATAATAATATGAATAATCATTGTTTAATTTCGGATTGAACATTATTAACCCTAAACGCACTATGGTAATTAATACTATGGTATTAATTAAATGTTTTCTAGATACTTAAACAGGGTCAAGAAATGAATCAGTACTCACCAATCGGTGAAGTTAATCGATTTTTCTACGGTTCTTCAGTTTAAATAATTGGTTGTCGATAGATAAGTGATCAATAACTCTTCTCGGTGCGCTCCGTGCGCCTCCCGCGGTCTCTCTCTCTCTCTCTGATCCCGGCGCTCTGGCTGGTGTCTGTGACGTCACAGTGCTTATTCTGACAGAGCAGAGCGCGTCTCTGCTGCTTTTGAGTGTCTTTTTCATGAATGCCAGAGGTATTCGAAATGTTGCAAAAAGAAAAGCGTTTACTTCACAGATTAATGTGTTACAAAGTGTACCCGTGTGGAGCAGTAGAGAACGAGCATGAGTCCCTGAAATAAGCACTTTCAAGGGTTTTACACGAATCATCAGAGTATAGAAGCCAGGAGGATCAGACTCATGTTCCTGGAGGTTAAAACGTGTATCCTGGTTTTATTTCCACCCAGCTCTCAGCTCTATAGGTAGTCTGATGATTTAAATTAACTGTATAACTGTTACAAGACTTTATCTAATTGTACATTTATAAGACTGCCTGTGAGACACTTCTGAGAGCAGCTGAATCCCAGGGCTGGTGTAGAATCACACACAGACAGGTCTTCTTCTGTGTGATCTGAGTCCCACTGCTCAGAGCTACAGACTGGTCAACTGGTCACTATTGTAGTCACGACCATCGGCCTTTGGCTACTAATAATCAATATACTGATCAGAGTGTCAATACTGGTGTTTATTACATAAATACAAAGATAATTCCACACTCACTTGTGTTATAAAACACTTAAAAAACATGTTTGAGCCTGATATACAGTAAAGAAAGTAATACTGAAGGGCTGGAAGTCCTGGAAAGGGTTAATAGAACCTTCTTGCTTCCAAACTGGAACAGAGCCCACAGCTGCCAG
This sequence comes from Atractosteus spatula, assembly GCF_055471065.1. Lineage (NCBI taxonomy): Eukaryota > Metazoa > Chordata > Actinopteri > Semionotiformes > Lepisosteidae > Atractosteus > Atractosteus spatula. The sequence goes on along the minus strand of NC_142715.1, from coordinate 8,596,107 downwards.
ATCAGAGACCCCTGAGCCCAGTTCACAGAAAGGAGAACCAGGAGCTCTTTTATGTCTCTAAGAGGGCTGGGAGAAAGGATAAAAGTGGGAAATGTGACTTGAGTCCAGGCTGTTCTGTCTGATATTGTTCATGTAGCAGCACTGATTGTTTGAATATCTTCTGGTTCTGGATTGTGAGGATAGAGAGCAGTACGGCATTGAGCTTCTGTCTGAGTGTGAGTCTGAGCTGTGAATCTGACTGAGAAGAGAATAATGTTTTTTTTTTATTCTGCCTCAAAATTTTTCTTCTTTGCCAAGTGGTGTTACATCCCCTTCAGATACTCTGCACAGACTGCTAGAGAGAAGAGGAGAGAGAGATGGACAGATTAGAGCACACGCAGCGAGAGAGATATACGTCTTGATTTACTTTGAAGCAAGTGTTAATTTCCTTTCTTGAACAAGTTGTTTCTGAACTTCAAGAAATTCATACAACTTCTGAAAGATAAAATACAAATCTTGCTTATCAGGACAGAAGAAATACCGCAAGAAAATGCCAGTGATTTTTCTCCTTTTAACGAAAAGTTGAGAAAAACAACGGCAGTGCATTTCCATCGGCTTGATTTAGCTTAATACATGTATTCACTCCCTTTTCTGTAGATTACAGCCTGCGAAAGATTAAATAAAGTTATTGGATATTCATGGTCAGTGCAGGAGAAATACTGCCGGCTGGCAGGAAAATGTCAGTATTTTATTTTCTTCAACTACAAACATGTGAATGGTGAAAAGCAACGGGAGTGTGTCTCTGTGCAGCTGTTAAACATAGGGCTGGTGGTTCAAACCCACTCAGGGATGAGGGGATTGTTCCGCTGTAACCATAATCTCTGCTAAAACTTGATGGGATTTCCTCTTGAACTTTGCAGGAAATTTGCATTTTACTCCTGTGGAACTACAAGTAAACAATTAAGTACCTAAGTCAATGTCCAAGAAAAACATTTTCATGTGTGGAATTTTATCTTCAACTGGCTGTTGGGAGAATTCATTTATACACTCGTTGTATCCTTAGCAAAAATATTTTAAAATTAGAACACAGATTTGTTGGAAAACTTGACAATCCTTGACAATCATTATTAAATGAGCATTATACAAATGTGTGTTGATATTTTGTATATGTACCTTAATTGTAATAAATATAAACATAATTGCTTTTATATGGATGTTCATTTGAAGGATTTGAGGAAACTATCAAGGATCTCAGAACAACCAAAGATACATTTGGGCATCTGCTATTGGTAAAGATTAACGAATACAGTAAGTGTGAAGCTTGCACACACACAAGAGAAAAAATCAGTTTTAATTCACTTCATTAAACTGATGGTGTGCTGAACAATCGTGTGTAAAACGTGCATATCAGAGGATGGTTTCGATCCTTCAACCTTTAGGTTATGGGCCCAGCACGCTTCCGCTGTGCCACTCTGCTAACAGATGCTAACAGATGATGTGGAGTGATTCAGCAAAAAAGTGCGCCCGAGATGAAAAGTCTCAACGGTAACCGCAGACGTAACTTTGAGCACTTGGTTTTTTATAGTACAAATATCACATGCTGCTCTACATGGGCGTGTCTTCAAGATCATTGTGAACCAAAGCTTCTGCTTTCCGAGGCAACTGTTTCTTTCGTCATTAATTCCCAAATCTTCAATGAGAATTAGTGAAATGAAAACCAAACACATGTACACACTCGCATCGTAGCATGACAGAAAAATGATGGAAGCATTTGAGAAATAACAAGAGTAGTCTGAACAGCTCCAGCCTATCAACTGCTTTACGAAGAGATCGCTCCTTCTACACCCAGTTTATAACATTGAAAATGATTCAGAAAGCACAGCAAAGGTCTAAAACCAGTGAATGCCACTGCATACATAAAATGTCAATTTTTCAAAATTAAAATCTTCAGCTTTGAAGGATTGTCATTAATATATTTTCGTTTTTCTCTTTTTTACATAGCAAGCTTTCGAGAAACAAACTGTCTTGTAATTAAGGCTACATTAGAAAATGTGTATCTAGCTTTGTTCAATTAAAATCGGGACATCCCAGTGGGCAAAAGATGTAGAATATACGTCTATTAAACTCATATATTAGACATATAAATGTGGTCCGTAATTCGTCTAGAATGAAATTCTAATATGCGTATATCATTATACGTCAATTAGATCTATGATTATATGTTCATTATACATATATGGTTGGAGTTCTATTATACGGATAACTTTAGAGGACTATTATACATATATGGTTAAAGCTCTATTATACATCAAAGATAGATGTTATAGGTGTAGAAACGAAAGAATCAAACCATTGATTTGTTTTAGAAATTTATTCTGAAAATATACAATTATTCACACCTTAAAAATATGTAGTTCAAATTATACATTATATACAATATTGTAATAAACAAATTTAATCATCATAAAAAACACAACTAGTAAACTTCAGTTACAAATTCTAGTAACATGGCAATATATATATATAGTAATGACAAACACAAACTAATTTCATGAACACGCTAATATTTAACTCAAACCCACACTTCGATTCAAATATAAATTTTAAAATTTACAACAATCAATATTTCTACAAAAATATTATTAATGTAGCACAAATGCTACTTTCTAATAAAGACAGAAAGAAGCTGTTTGTTTTGTGTCTCATGGTGATCCTCCTCTCCATCCTAATGAAATGTTTAATATGATCCCTCGAGAAAAAAAAGGAGTCAATTTCCGCCTGGAATGATTGATGCCCCATCAAACATTTTGTAATATCCCTGGAAGTTTATACAGTAGAATACTGGTTCGTGGCTTAAGTTCAAGGTAAACAAGACTAAGGAAACGAGTTGGAAACTTGATGTCGAACTGGAATTTAAATCACCCGGAACATTTCACTACATTGGGCAGTATGTGCCAGAGAGCAACAGCTGATCTCCCTTCGATAGCTCAGTGGGTAGCGCTGCGGACTATAGTGGAAACAACCCCGTGGGCATTGATTCGTCGAATATACGTATGTTTACGGCGAAATTACGGCTATACGTGTATATATACGTCGCCTCGACGTATAATCAACGTCGAATTGCAACCGTAAAATCGACGACATGAATAAACGCATATATAACGTCGAAAACACATCTAACACAGTGCCTGAGGCTTTTTACTGTATGTATCGTGTGTGCCGCAACTGGGAGTATACGGCACTCTGCACAGTGTACGAAGTAAATTATTTTCGCAGTAATTAATTTATTATATTTACTATATTTATTATACACGTGTAAATTAATTACTGCGAAAATAATTTACTTCGTACACTGTGCACAGTGCCGTATACTCCTAGTTGCGGCACACACGATACATACTGTACAGTAAAAAGCCTCAGGCACTGTGTTAGATGTGTTTTCGACGTTATATATGCGTTTATTCATGTCGTCGATTTTACGGTTGCAATTCGACGTTGATTATACGTCGAGGCGACGTATATATACGTATATTCGACGAATCAATGCCCACAGCTTGGCATACATGGGTTTTGCGGAGGGGGTCTTGCCACCTGCCTGAAAAAAAACAGTAAAATCTTTGAGTGCCTATAGAGTTTCTATTTTTATTTTCTTGGGAAAAGTTGATACCATTTCCTGGACACCCCGTCCCCCGATCAGTGCGCGGTGCCCGGGGAAAAATCTGTAGGGGGGGCGTCTGAAATTCTGAGGGGGGGTGATATTTCGGTTGAAACGGAGCTGTACGGTGCAGCTACCCAAATGAAATCTCGCAGCTATGCCATTGGTTAGTGCTTCATGATAGAAGACGACTAGCAATCTGGTATTTGCGATGAAGTTCAGTTTCACATTTTTCGTCACTCTCACGGTTTGTATTGCCTGGAGCGAAAAGTACCATAAGCGTTCATTTTTGCAGCTACATGGACGTTCTGAATCGTTAAGAAAAAAATGTTGTAAAACCAACAGAAAGCACAGACTGCTATAACTAGTCCTAGTTATATAACGATTTTAAGTATAATGATAAACTACTGCAAGGAATCGGTCCAACTGAGCAAACAGGATCGTAATGTTGACACTCAATAACGACACTGATATGTGCAGTTCCTGGACGGATAGCCCTCCTGCCCATCAAACAGTCCGAGTGACTGTTAGTGTCATTTAGTGTTGTCTGACCATTGACAAAGTACAACTATTTTTTTAGGGCACAAGTTAAGTTAAGTAAATCCTTTTGCCCAAAACTGAAGGGACGACACTCCTCCCCCCGTGACGCCAGGCCTGTTCCCAATCCTTTTCCATAATGTCATTATACTGTATATAATAACAGTGACCGATCCTTACTAACTGTATGCGTTAAAATTGCACATCAGCACATAGCAGGGGGCACATAGCTGCGATGTATTATCAATGTTAAATTTCAACCATAATATCGACAACATTAATAAACGCATACGTTGAGAAAATATCTAACCCAGCATATTTTCCGGTTATATACCACAATGCATTGCTAGTATTCGTTGGTCGCCATTTTGGACACGTTTTTCAAACGTAGAAGTATATCCGCAAATATCTCAGCAATCCTCTTTTGACGAGTAAGTATAAATAATAATAATAATAATACTATCTGAATACATACAGATCTTACTTAATATTATTTTGATTAAAATAGTATGTTAATAAGCAAAAAATGGCACATAAAAATAGTGTGAAGGGGAAGATTACACAAAATCGTTTTGCCGTTTCTCTAATTTTATCCGTTTATTTCAGCTTTGAGTTTAGTAAACCTTAATGGTTCATTTTTTAGATTATACTCAAGAAGATATTAACCATCATTTATTTGAGTAGTAATATTATATAATTTTCTCCTAGCTGCAGTGCTGAAGTCCCACCCTACATCGAAAGAAAAAGATATAAAGGAGCACGCAATGCGTTACTTGAAGAATACATATGCAAGGCAGGGGGCCAGGAGATCTGGACACTGAAAATAATAGGTTTCTGGTCCTGTTAGGACAATTAGACAGGGTTTGCAAATGGTGGACAAAAATCGTCTTAACTTCCATTGTAATATTTGTTTTTTTTGGAAATATATAAGTTGTACATTTTAAAATTTATATTTGAATCAAAATGTGGTTTTGAGTTAGTGTGTTAATGTAATTAGTTTGTGTTTGTCATTACTATACTGTATATTGATGTTACCAGAATTTGTAGTTGAAGTTTAAGACTAGTTGTGTTTTTTTTTATGATTATTGCACATATGTTGATTGTTGATTGATTGCATACAATGTATAATTTAATTTTTCAGGTGTGAATGTGTATTTTCAGAATAAATTTCTAAACCAAATCATTGGCTTGGTTTACTTGTTTCTACACCTATAAAACCTATCTTTGATGTATAATAGACCTCTACCCATATACGTATAATAGACGTCTAAAGTTATCCGTATAATAGACCTCTAACCATATACGTATAATAGACGTCTAAAGTTATCCGTATAATAGACCTCTAACCATATACGTATAATAGACCTCTAAAGTTATCCGTATAATAGTCCTCTAAAGTTATCCGGAACTCCAACCGTATATGTATAATAGTCCTCTAAATTTATCCGTATAATAGAACTCCAACCATTTATGTATAATGAACGTCTAAACATAGACGTATAATTGACGTATAACTTTAGACGTATATTAGAATTTCATTCTAGACGAATTTTAGACCACATTTAGACGTCTAAGGTATGCGTTTAATAGACGTATATTATACGTCTTTTGCCCACTGGGAGTGGGAAATCCTTAGGTTGCTGGTTCGACTCCAGCTTGAAGGAAGGGGCTTTTTGTGTATTTTGATCAAAGATTTCAATAAACGACGAAGCAGAGGCTCTTGTTCCGAATTTAGCTCACGTCTGATTGTCTTGTTTTCGCCAATATCTGATCTTTGAATTCAGGGACTGCTCTGTCTGCTTTGTACAGTAATTCAAACGTAGATACAAATGTCACGTTTTTATTGTAGATATAAAGGTGTTCTCTGTTTTCAAAGGATAGGTACTTAATTGGCTTTTGGATTTGGTTTTGATTTTGTATCGATGTATTATTAAGTTTGTGCTTTTTGTGTTTTAACGTATTGTGAACTTATTTTTTTAAACAAATGCTTACAAAGGCAAACAAGGCACACATACTGTATGTTTATACCAGCGGTGAACTTTTCAGGTTTGTTAAGTGCAAGCTACTGCGCACTTTTAGGAGTATAACAGGTTCGATATAAAGTGGCAGAAATATAAAAGGGGGAAATTACCCACACTGCGTGTAAAGCCCTTGCTGTGTCTGTTGTTTTATTGTTAGATAAAAATTGTGTACTGTGCACGAAATGGTGCAGAAACACAATCCTTATTTCTTCATTCCCATGAATTAACTCTGTAGTAAAGAAATCGCAAGAGTGAGGAACTGCGGGTGTTCTTTGATTGTGGTGGATAGCTTGTGTGCAGGGAGTTTCTGCAAGTCAGTTCCACAGTCGTGTTTTGGCTTTTTTATGGCACTTTTTATGTCCAAGGAGCTCAATGTGCTTGACATCTCCCAAAGGGTGATAGACCTTTGGGTTATTTGCGAAACTGCTTTATTCCCCATTCTTTCTATACTCGTTGATAAGTAAACGAGAAATCCTGTAAGAGAAAAAAATGTGTTGTAGTTCATCGCGGAAACTAGCACCAGCAAATGTTGCGTTAAAAAATGGTTTAAAATGATAAGTGATCTAATTTAACGGAGCAAATGCTTTTTTCTATTGGCATTGTAATCTGTTCTGAATGTTTGCGTAGATACTGTTACTGGTTCCAGTTTATGACTATAAAATGTCTTCTTTGTATCATTCTGTATTTATTTGTGAAAAGACAATTAAGTTCTTAACAAATTCCATATATTAAATTTCCGCAATCCATTTAGGCTTTAACAGACAACTGTGCGCTTTCACAGAAAGAGTAACAAGAAGACATGTAGACATGTAGGTTTCCATGTAGACCCAGATAAAGGAAGGTGGGGATGAATTAAGAAGGCACGGACGGGCCTTTTCATTAAAATGAAAATGCGACAGAATTCTGGGGTGTCCCTTTACCAGAGATTACGGTAGGCTTCAGAATGGTGATTGGCTGACACCATCTGACACCCCTCTGACTGGGGAAAAAAAAACTTGCTGATCTGTTCTACATAACAGGAAGACGTGAGCATATGCTGCTTCTATTCGAAATGCGTATTTTAAAAGTTTAATTAGGAAGTAAAAACCTTTCAGCGTACACAGATTTCTAAGCTGATCAGGAGGAAGAAAAATGTTTCGCGCATAAAAAGTGGTTATTAACTATCGAAATCTGTTTTATTTATTTTATTTTTATTTAGATTAAGAGTTCCCGTCACCCCCATTTCCATTTAAATCGCAAACCCGTGTTTAATTAAATATTTTTATTGATTCACAATCTGGTGATGCAATGTAAATCGTTATCTTTGTCTTCTGCATAATAATGTTCACCTCTCTGTCCAGCAAATTAATAATAAACTTTATTTTCGTCGTCTCCGCTTTAAAGGTACCCCCGTAATATTGTATTTCATTGCACTTTGACAGATTGTCTTTAAATCAATTGTTGTCAGAATATCCCCACCTCCAAACAAGAACAAAATTGCAACGATTTTATTAACTGGCTGTTTCAGTAACTTAAAGGAAATATTTAAAGTAATAATTTAACAATATATGTAAATGTTTTAAGATATGTTTGTTGTGAATGTCTGTAGATTGTATCTTATTTTTAGTTTTTTTGTTTCACGTTAATTTTATAAAGGAATCTTGATTAAAATACTTTTATTTTTTCAGACAGAATTCACATTTGCTGCAGCAAAATGGCCTTGCAGATCAGATATCAAGGAATAAAACACTTATCGCGCCCGGCTCCTCAATGGAATCGCTTTAACATGCTAATACGTTGGTGTAACACTCTGTGTCTACAGTACATTGTAAACAAACCAGTTTCCCAGGTATTTTCAACCCCCAGCCACTGTTGTTTCATTGGTTGTTATCCTGTAAAGCACTTTGAGGAGCCACCTTTAAAGGCTCTATATAAAATAAAGTTTATTATTATTATTAATATTGATCATATTTTTCCTGCCAGAACTTGTAAATTGTTGTTGTTATTATTGTTGTTATCCTGTAAAGCGCTTTGAGAAGCATACTGTCCAGCTTGTCAGGTGCATTCTCTTGTAAAATAATAAGTAGAGCTTGTTAGTGCTCCACTTACAGCAACCCAATGTAAATACATTTTGTCTCCAAATCCACCACCACTTGTATGAATCATAGCCCTGCCAAACGATGCAAATTCCACTGCAATGGTTGTGTGCAGGAATTATTCAGTATGGCATCTCCATGTTCAAGTAAACACTGCTCTGCGTGCAAATGCAAATGCATTTAAAAAAAGTTTTTTTTAAAAAGCCACCTTTAAAGGCACTATATAAAATAAAGTTTATTATTATTAATATTGATGATATTCTTCCTCCCAGGACTTGTAAAATTGTTGTTGTTATTGTTGTTATCCCGTAAAGCACTTTGAGAAGCATACTGTCCAGCATATTGTATTTAATTGCACTTTGACAGATCGTCTTATAATCACTTGTTGTTAGAATATCCCCCAAGAGGATATTCCCCCCAAGAGGATATAGAGGATATCCCCCAAGAGGTATCCAGGTAACAGTGAAACAGGCGTACAGTCTGGGGAGATTGCCCGTTTTCCATGTAAATAGTTCCCTGGTTCCGCACCCCTTGGTGTCTCTCTCTCTGTCCCTCTCTCTGTCTCTCTCTCGGGCCCGCGCTCTTGGCAGGCTTGTCTTGTGTCTCTCTCTCATCTGGGTGCAGGAGTGCTGCTGGCGGGTGGTGACGGAGAAGAAATAAAGCGCAGTTTTTAACTCCACAGGTTTGAGTCTCTGTGTTCGTCCTCAACGAACTCAAATTCATTACATTGGTGTCAGAAGCAGGAGGATGGACAGTGAACGGCTGATGATGTCGGACTCAGAGAAGCGCCGGTTCCCCCAGCAGCCGAGTGACCCCCTAAAGCGCCTTTTGGGGGCGGGCAGCAGCCGCCAGGGGCCGGGACGACCCCTCAGCACCGCCAGTGGCCACAGCCCTTATCAGGGCTACCCCACGGTGACCTACTCAGCGGAAGGGGGGCCCTTTCACGGGTCACCTCAGGCCGTGTGACAGGAAGAAGACGCCAGACCAGCGGGGTCCAGCCCGCCACCCCTGCTCCAGCCTGCGCCAGTGAGACCGAACCATTATAATGGGGAGATCCTATGGCTGATGTTTGAGGCCCAGTTCCAGATGGCAGACTGGGCAAACGGCTGGTCTCAGGTGAAGATGGTGGGCCACCTCGCCGCCGTCCTGGACTGGAAGGCCTGCTAGGCGTTGCTGGATGTACCCGGGGACCAGCGGTACAAATACGCGGCGTTGGCGTCAGCCATCCGGAGGCGTTTTGGCAGGAGAGGGGAGGCACTGGGACTGCTGTGGGCAAGGTTGGCCCAACGCTGCTGCCTAGCGGGAGAGCCGCTGGGTCCAGTCGCCGCAGACATGGCCTACTTAGCCCGCCAGGGTTACCCTACTCTCCCGGAGGAGGCCCACCGGGAGATAGCGCTCCAGGCGTTCCTCTGGGCCCTGGCGCCGACTGAGGTGCAGCGCCACATGATGCTGGCCGCGTCGGTCCTCTTGGAGCAGGCCCTGGTTCTGTCTGAGCAGGCTGACGCTGTATTCGAGGAGACTGGTGGGCACCAACAGAGGGGCGCACGGGGAATCAGATGGGGAGGAGGAGACCGTCAGCGCGGCGACTCCGGGGGAGCGACGACGGTGGGTCATCTGCCACCGCTGTGGGGAGAGGGGGCACATCGCCCGGGAGTGCCAGGCGCTGGAGCCCTGGGGACTCTGAAGGCCATCGGGAAACGGGAGCGGGACGGCCTAAAGGGGGGAAGGCCGCCCTTGAGCAACCGGAAAGCCTGAAGGAGTGCTTCACCCCGCCTGCTTCACGCCCACAAGGACAAAGGCCAGGGCTCCCTCGCTGCTCCTTTGCTCTCTCTCTTTCCCTCCGTTTTTTCCCCTTTTCTCCTCTACAGATGGCAGACAAGAGGACACTGCTCCGGTTCCACTGGACCAAGAAAACAGAGACGATGCCGACTGCAAAATCCTTTTTCATGACCTTCCTGCAAGGGATCTTGCAGTTGGTGGACGGAGATCTCTACTGCCTCCAGGACAACAAGACAGAGAGATACATGGAGGCCTACATGGCCACGGACGCCTCGTATGAAAAGGCAACAAGACTGATCAGGGAAAAAGGTAAGCACCACGGTTTCTCTGATTTCAGGCCGGAGCCTATGAGGAAGACGAATCAGAGGACCATCACAGTTCACACATACAACCCCTACGTACCAACGGAATGGGTAACAGCGTACCTAGGGAGGTATGTAACTGTGGTGGGAAAACCGACAGAGATCAGGGACGACGGCGTCTGGTACAGCAAACGCCAGTACCGAGTCCTCCTGAAAGAGGACCCAGAGGGCGTTGACGGTTTCCAGCACCCCCCGGCTCGCTTCAACATCGGAGCCGACAGGGGGTACCTTTTCTACCCCAGGATGCCGGATTTCTGCAACAAGTGCAGACAGTCCGGCCACAAGGCAAACACGTGTGACATCGTCAGATGTCACAACTGCAACGAAGACGGGCACCTGGCAAAAACCTGCCGGGCAGCCAAAAAGTGCGACGGATGCGGCGCCGAGGGACACCTCCTTCACCAATGCAAGGTAAACAAACCTTCGTTTGTGCAGGTGGTGGAAGCCGGCCAGCAGAAACCGGTCTCCAGACAAAGGGACAGAGGTGAGAACAAAGAACCCGCACCTCCCCCGCAGAGACCCCGAAACTGCCGAGGCCACACCCCCAGCCACACCGGTGCCACAAGATGGCCGCCAGGAAGAAGGACGACCGGAGGAAGAGCCCTGGATAACTCCCAGCAAGAAGGGGAAGCGAAAGCGGGAGAAGAGAGCCAGGGCGGATCCACCTTCGGAAGGACAGAAAAAAAAGAGTGGTAAGGGAGAACCGTTTCCTCGTCCTAGAGGAAACGGAACTTTCTTCCCTCGAGGCCCAGGAACAACCGGAGGAGGCGGCCCAGGAAATGGAAACCCTCCCCCCCGAGGCCCAAGGACGACAGGAAGTAACAACCCAGGAAACGGAACCCCCTCCCTCGAGTCCCACGGACAACAGGAGGAGGCAGCCCAGGAAGAGGTAACCCCCTCCCCCGAGGCCCAGGGGCAACAGGAAGAGGCAGCACAGGAAGTCGGAACCCCCTCCCCCGAGGCCCAGGAACAACAGGAAGAGGCAGCCCAGGAATTGGAGCCCCCCTCCCCCGAGGCCCAGGAGCAACTGGAGGTCCCCGAAACTCCCGGAGAAAGGGAAGAAAGGAGTCTTCCCGAAGCGGTGGCGGAGAGTATCCTCGAGGACGTATGCCCGGGACGAATGTATATTTTGATATTTACACCCGGCGCGGCACCGAGGGAGCGTCTGCATTTATAACTTAGTTTTTAAAATTAGTCAAGCAATATGAAGCATCTCCTTTTACTTTTAAGTCCCTTAAATACATTGAGCACAGCTTTCTCACCACTTAAGATTACTTTTTTGGTATCATCCTTACACAAAGCAGAAACTTTCCGATGACATACGGTACAAGTGGAAAGATTACAGATTTTAATCGTCTTTAATTTTGTTACGTTATACGTTTTAGGAACGTTTCATCTAAACAAACACCACAAAACTATTCTCGATTGTATTTCTGAATGTTATGTTACACCTACAGTAGTTCACTGCTTTAAATACATCGAATTAAGAATGTTAGGTGTAGCACTTTAGATCTTTTTTTCTGAACCAGTGAAAATCTGATCATGTTCCTCTATAACAATAATAAAAAACTTTATTTTACATATCACCTTTAAAAGTGGCATCTCAAAGCAATACAGTAGATCGAAAAACAGTTAAAAGGGACCAAAGTAAATACCAGACAAACGCAAACGCGTTTTTAATAAAATGCTTTTATTCATTCAGCAGGGAGTGAGAGGGACATCCAGCAGAGAGAGACACACACACCGGTTTCCATTGACAAAAAGTAATTGTTTTTTTTACATGTTTTGTTTGTGGACAGACTGTCCACAAATGTGAGACTGTCTTTCTCAGACTTACATTCCCGAATGTCCCCCGCCCCGGTCAACAATCCTAGGAAGAACACGAAACAGCCTGTTAATAAAATTGTTACAATTTTGTTCGGTCAGTTCTTCCTCCCAGAATTTATAGATCGCATCGATCAGTTCCTGCTTTGTGGTGGGCTTAGCGGTTTTCCGAACGTAGTCTTTCAACGAATGCCAAACCATCTCTATCGGATTTAGATCTGGGGATTCGGCTGGAGTTTTCACCCAGTTCACTCCTTCTGCTATAAGCCTTGCCCTTGCTGCTGTGTGTTTCGGATCGTTGTCTTGAAAGAGACGGTGCCTAGATCCAAACTGCTCCCTGATATATGGGGCAGCATGCTGTGTGACCACGACGTCCTCGAAGAATACACGGTCCATAATTCCTTCAAAAATAAGAAGTGGTCCCGGGCCTCTTCTAGATATACCCCCCCAGACGTGAACCTTCAGTGGATGTTTGGGCTTTGGCTTGTCCACATATCTCCCCTTTTTACAAAATGCCATTGTTGAAAACTGTTCCAGAGCCACTGTTGTTTCGTCGGTAAAAAGTACATCCTGAAATGCCTCCCCCTGTTCAATCCATTGGAGAGCTTGCTTGAGTTTTTCCTCTTTGTTTTTTAGCCTTATCATGGGGCATGTGTTGGTTTTTCTGTATCTCCATCCAAGCCTCCTGTGTACTCTTCTTATCGATGTCGGGCTAATATTCGCACCGAGGTCAGCCCATAGCCGTCTTTGGACTTGCATCGCCGGTAGCTCATCATTTTCATCAGTCAGTTTGTCGATAGCTCGCACAATAGGACTTGAAAAAAAGAGATCAACAGTTAGTTTTAAAAATAATGTGCGTAGTTGTATTTACATGCAAGAAAGGTATTTTTAGAAATTTATTTACCTTTGAATCGTCCTCGGTTTAGATTCTCTTTGCCTCCTCTCCCCTTTATAATGCTGTCTCACTGTGCTTTCAGAAACGAAGATGTCCATCGAAGCCAACTGCTGTACAATGTCCCGTGTTGACTTCCCATTTCTTTTCATCTTCATTATTTGGTGTGAGAGAGTCTTCGTGATTTTGGCCATTGTCCGTCTCCTTACCAAAGCGATACAGTGGTGCAGCTTGAATTCTGTACTTATATACTGTATGGTATGGTACAGATAAACCTTACACCATACCGATGAGCTAATGCCAGGGAAAGACACTCCTATTTTATTTAAAACACAATACGCCAGGAAATGTGTCTGATGCATTAGCAAGTTAAAACAATTGGGTCGAAAACCTGGGCGTAACACCATTTCCTTTTTCTGATCACTCGCTTTCTGGATACACATCTCACCTGTCCTGTTCTTTGTTTTCCTGGTTTGCTGATTATGCCTGCTGCGGTCCACTCCTACCCTCACACCTAAAGAATACTATTTTAAATTTCTTGGCGCAGTTCATTAACCCTTGTATGTGCTGTCCGCGCCCAAAATGCAATTTAAAAAAAGTCAAAAACCGCGCTCAAAATGCAATTTAGAGCTTAATAGGAGACACTCCACAGGCATTCACAACAGCAACATATGAAACGTTTATTTTTTAATCGCGTATCTAAGGAAATCTCAGTATTTCAAATAGAGAAAAAAGACCTGAATGACAAGCCGATACATACTCTTAGAGTTTGATTAATAGGGAATATAATACAAAAATATAGTACTAAAAAAGGTACTACCACTTTTAAAGGTGATATATAAAATAAAGGTTTTTATTATTGTTATAGAGAAACATGATCAGATTTTCCCTGGTTCAGAAAAAAAGATCTAAAGTGCTACACATAACTTTCTTAATTCGATGTATTTAAAACAGTGAACTACTGTAGGTGTAACATAACATTCAGAAATACAATAGAGAATAGTTTTGTGGTGTTTGTTTAGATGAAACATTCCTAAAACGTATAACGTAACAAAATTAAAGATGATTAAAATCTGTAATCTTTCCACTTGTACCGTATGTCATCGGAAAGTTTCTGCTTTGTGTAAGGATGATACCAAAAAAGTAATCTTAAGTGGTGAGAAAGCTGTGCTCAATGTATTTAAGGGACTTAAAAGTAAAAGGAGATGCTTCATATTGCTTGACTAATTTTAAAAACTAAGTTATAAATGCAGACGCTCCCTCGGTGCCGCGCCGGGTGTAAATATCGAAATATACATTCCCAACACTAATTGTGCCCATCTGTCATGCAAATAAAACACCTTGAATTGAATTGAATTGAGGGAGAGAGGGGAGAGTTGTGAACAGCAACATATGAAACGTTTGCACATATAGTTAATTATTACTTGGTTTTCAAAGTGCAATGAAATACAATATTGTTGTTGTTGCTGTTCTTGTTGTCTTTATCCTGTAAAGCGTTTTGAGAAGCCACCTTTAAAGGCGATATATACTGTAAAAGCGCTGATTCTTATGGAATGTGTTCCGCCGGGGATTCAAATTTTTATTTATTTATTTTTTAATCGCGTATCTAAGGAAATCTCAGTATAACTTTGTTCATGAACAAACAGTGGCATGTTACATTATTATTAGTTTTTTTTATTTCGAGAGACTGGATAAGTTGTTCAAGTGTTTTTTTTAACTTCCTGAAAAACAACTAATAATTTAACTATATGTGCAAACGTTTTATGATATGTCGCTGTTGTGAATGTCTGTGGACATGTGCTGGCTGGACAGGAGGCTCTACTGTACACAGAGAGCTTAGAAGACAAAGATATCAATTTATTTTAGTCAAAAATTTATATATCACCTTTAAAGGTGGAATCTCAAAGCAAAGTAAATACCCGACACTGATCGAACCCATCTGTCATGCTAATAAAACACCTTGAATTGAATTGAATTGAGGGGGGGCGCGCGAGATAACCAGGACACAAGGCAAATAAGATACTGTACACTCCACAGGCATTCACAACAGCAACATATGAAACGTTTGCACATATAGTTAAGTTATTACTTGGTTTTCAAAGTGCAATGAAATACAATATTGTTGTTGTTGCTGTTCTTGTTGTCTTTATCCTGTAAAGCGTTTCGAGAAGCCACCTTTAAAGGCGATATATACTGTAAAAGCGCTGATTCTTATGGAATGTGTTCCGCCGGGGATTCAAAGTTTTATTTATTTATTTTTTAATCGCGTATCTAAGGAAATCTCAGTATAATGTTGTTTATGAACAAACAGTGGCATGTTACACTATTATTAGTTTTTTTGTTAACAAGGCTCGCCAGCTAATGTGAATCGAAACCTGTCTTGCTAGCTTTTAAAGTCGTGCGAGGTGTAAACGACAATACAAATAGAGAAAAAAGACCCGACTGACAAGCCGATACATACTCTTAGAGTTTGATTAATAGGGAATATAATACAAAAATATAGTACTAAAAATAAGATACACTCTACAGACATTCACAACGGCGACTGTCAGAAGATAGGACACAGCGGCTCAGGCACCCGCTGAATGGAAAAGGGGCACTTTAATGTTCTGTATGGCTAATACTAAAGCCAATACTAATATTCAATACTTTAATATCCTTTTCTGTATGTTTAACAATAGTGGGTACTGGCCTAATTCGTCCCTGCTCCCGTTGTTAGGTGCTAATGTGTTGTTAAGTGTGAATTTGTACCTGTGTCCCTGAGGTCTGGCTTTTTTTCTGGAAAACCATAACTCTGGTTTTGTTCAGTTTGACTGTCGGCGCCCAGGTCTGACAGTGCTGCTCCAGCAGTGCCAGGTTCTGGCGCAGCCTCTGTTCTGTGGGCGACAGCGGGACCAGGTCGTCCGCACAGAGCAGGAACTCGATTTCCATAATTAATGCAGATCAGTAAATCAAGGGACAAAACAATTATTGCGCCCGGGTCCTCGATGGGCTTTGACGTGCTAATGCGTTGGTTTAACAGTCCGGGTGTGGCAAGCCTCTAATGTCTCCCGACTTCGGCAAAAGGCACCCGCCTTTCATTGGAAGACAATGAACATTCTAGCCGTACACGTGAATATAGCATAAATACACCAAGGGATTGGGTGAGCTCCCATCACAAAAAAAAATGCGAACCTGCACTACAGCGACCACAGTACAGTATGGAGACCAAGACCTTTTACGGGAAGAGACGGGGTGCTTCTGCCGCCCCAGCTTCCAAAGAGCGAAGGGTAAGCAAATACAGCAGACTTCATCTGAAATACGCGATTACAGCGCATATTACAAGGTACTATTGCCGTTTTGAATTTTAAATTCAATTATAATTATTTCTTCGTAGCCTGTTCTTCAAGAAAACACCGCACGGGCGAAACGATCTTCGAAATCTACCACCAGGACAGTAAAAAAGAAAGCGGTAAGACGGAAAAAAAGAAAAGTTTATTTTGACGTCTGTTCCCCTAACGGTTGAATACTACTGTGTGACTTTATTTCTTACATGAATTTTGTTATTTTGCCACAGGCCGTGGGTCTCTGCTCTCGGCCACTGGCCAGGGTGCCAACATGTAGAAGTAGCATCTGTGTGGAGACATTTCGGCAGCAGCGGGAGCAGCACGATGCATTACTGGGGAGGATTGGGAGGCTAGAGACACTCCTGAAAATGCAGAGGAAGGAGACAGTATGTTCCAGCAGTCAAACAGTTGAGCAGCTGTCTCCTGATAAATGCCTCTCCCCGCCGCGCAGGTTGCAATGCCTGGCAGAAGCTCTGCCCCCCACAGAGCACACACCGCCTCAGGACACTCCATCCCGGCCTCTCCACTCACCACCGCGCAGGAATGTGTTTCGAAATCTTGTGACTTTTGAAATTTACTGGGGGTGGACCACGTCTGTAAATTTCGATGGGTCCAGAGGCAAAAGTGCCTTGCCTTGAAATCTCCGGGAAACCATTAGTCGCATGGTGAATCGGAGATTCTCAACCCTTACTTCGTGCGACTGGAAAAGAATTCGTGATCGGATCAACGAAATGCTTCGTACAAGGAGGCGCTCTTTTCCTCTAGTCTAACAGTCTGTCCAAAAACAAAACATTCCTGTTAGACAAGAGGAATTGAAAAAAAAACAATTTTGTCAATGGAAACCGGTGTGTGTGTCTCTCTCTGCTGGATGTCCCTCTCACTCCCTGCTGAATGAATAAAAGCATTTTATTAAAAACGCGTTTGCGTTTGTCTGGTATTTACTTTGGTCCCTTTTAACTGTTTTTCGATCTACTGTATTGCTTTGAGATGCCACTTTTAAAGGTGATATGTAAAATAAAGTTTTTTATTATTGTTATAGAGGAACATGATCAGATTTTCACTGGTTCAGAAAAAAAGATCTAAAGTGCTACACCTAACATTCTTAATTCGATGTATTTAAAGCAGTGAACTACTGTAGGTGTAACATAACATTAAGAAATACAATCGAGAATAGTTTTGTGGTGTTTGTTTAGATGAAACGTTCCTAAAACGTATAACGTAACAAAATTAAAGACGATTAAAATCTGTAATCTTTCCACTTGTACCGTATGTCATCGGAAAGTTTCTGCTTTGTGTAAGGATGATACCAAAAAAGTAATCTTAAGTGGTGAGAAAGCTGTGCTCAATGTATTTAAGGGACTTAAAAGTAAAAGGAGATGCTTCATATTGCTTGACTAATTTTAAAAACTAAGTTATAAATGCAGACGCTCCCTCGGTGCCGCGCCGGGTGTAAATATCAAAATATACATTCGTCCCAGGCACAGGCCGAAGAGCGCCCGGCTGGGGTGCGCGGGGAAGGGCAGGACACTAGTTTAGGAAGGCGTACAGTCTGGGCAGGTATAGATTACACTTTTCTAAAACGTTTTACAATCTAATCCTTCCATGTTTGATCCCAAAATCCCAAGAAATATAAATCTAAACGGGTAGAAAGCTATGCTGAAAGTTTATTAAGATACCTAGAAGACAAAGATACTGTATCAACTTATGTTGCATTAGCCTGATTATGATTAAAAAACACATATAATTAAACACGCGTTTGCGATTTAAATCAGAACACGATTTAAATCAATATAAATGTTTATATTGTAACGCATACTGTCCAGCCTCCATTTCTCCTATAAAAATTTACTCTGTTGCACACACACACACACAATAGAAGCAGGAAACAGAAGCAGGGACCGTTGTCAGAAGGGAAGAAGGTGACTATTCATTGTTATCAAAAATGACTTAGAATCGATCATGTTGCGATATTTTGAAATATAAAAGTCAGATGATTGTCCATGATATCGCTATTCTATTTTTTCGAAGAAATGTTTGTTAAAAGAAAAGTCCAGCACCAGCAGGATTTGAACACACAACCTGTGAGTTGTTAGCCAGGCACGTAGACCAGTAGGCTACAGGACAACTCGCATGAACAGGGAGGCGAAACAGCCCTACACAACCCTGTCGCAGTACACGAATATAATCATATCGTTATTAAATTCTTTAGATACGCGATTCCATATTATATTAGCAGAAAAGCTTAAAACTACCACTTTTTCACACGCTATTTCACATGCTAGTTAAATACTTACTTAAATACTGCTTAAAATCGTTAGGGAGAAATGGAATACCGGTGTGTATTTTTCCTTTAAAGTACCGATTCCTGGAATCTGACTGGCTGACACCCTTCTGAAGTGGTTCCATGAAATCTGGTATACGGAAAAGAAAGCATTGATAAAAAAAAAGCCTGGATTCTCATGTATCTCATACAAGTATCTTTTAATACAGTCTTTGCTGTGCTCTTGAGGATCCTTGTGGTATTTTGAGCTCTAGTTGAATGATAAGTGTCGCATTTTAAATCATTTTCGTAGTTAGAAATTATGAAACGCCCTGTTAAAAGCAAGGGAGTTTTTATGCCCGTTGAAGTAAAACAAAATGCATGACAAAGTATGGCTTGGACAGATTCCAAGTGCTTGTACAA
The DNA here is from genome assembly GCF_055471065.1 of Atractosteus spatula. Taxonomy (NCBI): domain Eukaryota; kingdom Metazoa; phylum Chordata; class Actinopteri; order Semionotiformes; family Lepisosteidae; genus Atractosteus; species Atractosteus spatula. The sequence continues at coordinate 8,576,974 of NC_142715.1, read as the reverse complement.
ATGTGCTAAAGAAATTATACTTTGAGTATACAGCTTGTCCAAAGTCATCCATTATTAATACTATTAGTAATATCTTCGGTAAAGGCTTTGATGCATAAATATTTCTGATAAAGGTAGGTTGTGTACTTTTGTCCAACTGAGCAATCTTGCTTTCATAAAATATACCAACATTTTAATGACTGAAGATTAACATGCTGTAATACACAGTTCAAAATTAAAGGCTCAAATGCTATACATGAGAGGTTAAGCTCCCCCTGGCGGTTTTACAAGGTGACGCCGGATAGTTTCCGGCAGAGCGTCAAATGACGCGCGATTAACCACGTGACACTGCGTGACACCGCGTGATACCGCGACACGCCCACCGGGGTATGCCGTGAAATACCTCACCTAGTGTCTTATTGTGTGTATAAATGTGTGATGTGTCTGTGAGTGTAAATGTGTGTGAGAGTGTAGGTGTACAGTATATCTATCAGTGTGTGTGAATGTGTGTGTAGGTGGGCTTGGGTTCCACTGATGTGTCTGACAGAAGTGACCCATCAACAGGTGTTGAGTTCCAGAGCAGCTTGCAAATAAAAAGACTTTCTAGAGTCCAGGTCAACGTCCAGAGAGCTGTGAGTTCTCTGTTTTTATCAGTATTAGTAATAATGACAGAAGTAATTCCAACGCAAATGATTATTAACCAAAACAGACATCAGAAAATATCGCCTTTGCAATGATGTCACTCCTCTTCTTCATGAATTTTCTTTAATGACAGGACATTTCTCTGTCTGAGTGCCAGCTGCGAATAGTGTGACAAGCCATTTATTTCCAATATTTTCTAGTTCAGTTATTTATCACATACAAAATATTATTCTCATTAAGAATATTTTACCTGCAAAGTCACAGTGAAACTACTACGGCGAATGAAGTTTTTATGGGTGGAAAACGTTCAAAAGACTTAATGCTCCAGGGAAGGCTTGAACATACAACCTCATTATAACTCCACTGTGCACAGCTACATGCATACCACACACTGAACAACTGTGCCACTAGACCTCTCTAAGGCAGGCTCCTACACCAATTGTAAAACTGGCACAAACGTAGGTCGAAACACGGGGTTTTGGCTGTGGATACATCTCCACATGGGGGAAAGGGACAGTAAAATTGTAAGGAAAATAAAAGAGAAGAAAGTGAAATATACAGTATGTGCTCACTGTAATGTAGGAAGAAGTGGTCAACAAGCAAAACAGCTTTGCGGATAATGTGAAGTAACATTGTTTTGTGTCAGTTAGCCCACGAATTGTGCTTCATGTGCCTTAAGCTGTGCAATTTGTATGGTTGTTGAATGAGATTGGTTTCTTCACAAGCCCGGTCAATTGCCAGATGAGAGCTTGCCGATGAACTCCTTCATGAAGACTTTCTTTAAGATTATTACACCTTTCATTGTCAAGTCGCTTCCTTTGCATACAATAGTAGCACCAACACTAAGAGAAAGGATGAGAAATGGCATTTATCAAGTGATTGAAGTGTTTGTTTGACTGAGGATCCTTGTGTGCTGAACTGTGTAGTGCAGTAAAAGAGAAGGTTTGTGTCACTCAAGACTGTAACAGAACAGACTGTACGTGGATAAATGTGACAAGAACACATCGAACTTTTTCCATATGTGAAGGAAAATGCTAAAGAGCCTGAAAACTTTTTAAAATTTAAGTTCGCGTGCTTTATATACTGTATATTCTTTACTTTACTTTATATACTTGGGGCGGAGCAGTGCCTCTGTGGCTAAGGATCTGCGCCTGTGGTTGGAAGGTTGCTCGTTCCAATCCCTCTGCTGGCAGAGGAATCCTACTCTGTTGAGCCCCTGAGCAAGGCCCTTAACCCCAACTGCTCCAGGGCACCATACAATAGCAGAACCTGTGCTCTGACCCCAGGCTCCCTCCTTATTTGTGTGCCTCATGGAGAGCAAGCTGGGGTATGCAAAAAGATAATTCCTAATGCAATAAATTGTAAAGGGTTAATAAAGTGATGTTATCATTATTATTATTCCTTACAGCAGAGCAAACAAATTGTTACAAAAAACACCAGCTAATGTCCACCAGCGGAATTAACATTAATATACTGTAAAGTGCTGTTACTTGGGAGTGTTAACCTACAGATAAATTAAACAAATTGCATTTATAGCTCTAAAGAGGTTAACATAGACGTCTGTAACATATCTTTTCAGTTCATTGCTGTTCCTCTGACTTGGCGAGCCTTTGGAATTTTAAAACAGCTTTTTGCTTGCCTCTCATGTGGTCTGTGTACCAGTCCATTAAGAGCTGCACTATCACTGTGTCGTGTGTGGTCCTACACAACTACACAGCTATCTACTGGAGTTGTCTTCTGTCCATTGCAGTTGAGAACAGATTTAATACGAAGCTGCGCAGAAATTTCTGTGACAAATATCGCTGCAGAACTAGCCCGTGCACAACAACAAAGAGAAAAAGAAATACCACAGGGTTGCCCATAAGAGGGAAAAATAGAAATCAATTGTTCAAACAATTACAACACTCTTCCTCTTAAAGTGGTCTCATGTTATTTTTCTTGCCATGAGAACAGTGGGATTGTTCAACTGTATTGTTCCCCAAATGGTTGAATAATAATAATAATGATAATAATAGTGGTGGTAGCTGATCGTTCTTGTCCGTGGCCGAGTGACCTGTGTGAATACAGTATGTTGATTTATTCTCCTCAAGGCATCTCTTCAGCAATTCAAAGAGTGTGGGTTTTAACCCATTCAGTGCTTATTTCAACTAACCCCATGTTCCTTTTTCTAGGTCTTCAAATAGTTTACAATGTAGAGGTATCTTTAGTAATAAGAAAAAAGTTGCACCTCGGAGATTCATCTCACAAAAGCAAAGACTTTTTAAAGTGCACTTATGAGCTGTAGAGCCTGAAGGAGTTCTCTCTCCTAGATATTAAACGTGCAGATAATGAAATCAGTGATTTACGATTTCGTCAACCTTCCAGTAAATACATCTAAGACATGTAACAAACACATTGTTCAGCTCCAGTGGTGCAATTGGTCAGTGCACAGTACTTATACAGCAGTACATAGTGGAGTCATGCTGAGGCTGTGAGTTCAAGCCTGTGGCAGTTTTGCCTGTGATTTCAGCTGCAGAAACTTTCTGTTGGATTTAGGTTGGTTCTTCTGTAACTTTTTCCGCTCGATGGAGCTTTATTAATGCAGGCACACCTGCTTCCTCTGCATTTTATTTTATCACTGCTCATAAACCAACATACTGCAGACACCTCTTATACTGTCACTGCTTGTGGGCCACATGTTCCTGCTGTCAGCCTACTAAACCACGCTCATGTCATCCAGACAGGAGCGAAAGACTAAACGAAATCACACCCACTTTTAAAAAATCACGTTTGACAAACCATAGGATGACAAATATGGGATTCTTTGGTTGTTTGAGTACATAAATCAAAGACACTGCGTTTAGCATATTCACATCAGGCACTCGGACAGAGATAAACCCAGAGAAAATCTTCTCACATTTTAATCTGTAACTGCAGGATTCAACAAATTGTTAATTATCTCCACTTCACTTACAATTTTTAAACAATTTACAAAGCCCACAGTGGACGACATTTGGTTCCGGCACACATCAGTTGCTTGGAATATCATTGTAATATTTAATTTGCTTTCCCGTCACACCACTTTTATTAATAATGAAGTTTATCAATACACGTTTATTTAAAACATGTCATTTATACAGTTTCATTCTGTCTTTATTAGGAGCTGTATCACAGCTAATCCATGTAAAGCCTTCAGTATGTGATAGTGAGAGTTCAGTTATCCCAGGGAGTGAAGACAACTGAAATTTAGTAAATACATATTTTAATAGAGTGTAAATCTTCAAAGTGTTCTGTCACTTCAAAAGTAAGTTACAGGAACAGGGATTGAACCCACATAGACATTTGCTCAGTAGATCTTAAGTCCAGCACCTTAACCACTCAACTATCTTGGTCAACGGTTTCACCTGTTCAATTGCTCAGCAATTATTCACCTATAAAAATATAACTTTAATCAATTTCTCAGCCATCCCGGGTTCACCTTTCCAGTTCTGTGTTACACAATTCATTTAATATATTTGTTAATTTAATATATTAATTTAATATATTTGTTATATTTTTGAATGGAATGGGACTGTACACTGGTGGTTCCCAGGGGAAAACAGGGTTATTGAGCCATTGGGTATTCTGAGAATAAATTAGGTGGGTGAATGTAACCATGCGGTAAAGTAAAACAGTCTTCTTAGATGAAGCGCTACAGATGCAGCCCCTGAAAGTATATAAGACTTACATTTATAGTACTGCTGACACAAATGGAGCCTCTACATCAGACCGAAATAGCGATGTGTTCGCTTAGTTGTGCGTAGGATCTCCTCATGAATCTGTCTCATTGATCAGTGGAAATAGAAGCCATTACAATACGATACATGTTCACCTTCAACCCCGCAGCTGTCGGACGTGCTTGTTTTGGTACTATTTGCAATGAGCACCGAATTAAGAGTTAGGTGTCCATACTGGTATCTTTTAAACTGTGAGGGACATTGGGTTATATACAAACGGGACAGAGACACAGTAATAATCCTATATTAACGTGTTCTGCATTTTAATTTACTGATCAGTTTGTGCTAATTATAACCACAACAATACCCCTGTGTCCTGAGCACCACACTGAGCACACGTTAAGCTGGTTCTCTGACTTTGTTCAGCACGACTGCTTGTTGCAGTTGAGCTTAGAGCTGGAGATGATCTCCATATTCTACTGCACTAACTAGTCCGAAACTTAGTACACAGTACACACTTTCTAAATGAAGTCAGGTTGTTAAAAAATTAAACCAGCGCCCTGTCAAAGAAACGTACCCCGGTCTCTCGCGCGACAAGCGACGTTACTCAGCACTGTACTAACGAGGAGCGCTTGGCCGCATCTGAGTGTGAGCTCAGTTTACTGTCAGCAGACATTTCCTCTTTTCCAAAGACGTTTTCACCTGCTCTCAGCTTTTTAAAGACGATCATAAACGCTCAAGAAGTAATTCATGTCAGTTTGAAGTCTGTTTCTGTTGTCTCAGCTCTTGATAAAGAAAAGCCGTGCGTGGGAGACTCCCTCTCTGAAGAAGTTTGCCGTCACCCTGCGAGGGAGAAGAGCCATCAATCACCGAGGCAACCACTGAGACAGTTAACATTGAACACGTGAAATCCGAGATGTTGTGATATTTTTTCCCGCTTAAGGCTTCTATCGTTTCTACTCTAACGAGAAAGACCTCTTTATTAGAAGTGAGATTTTAACAAACGTCTCCAGGGGTAACTGAGACCTGAACGCAACGCCTTAGACCACCAGCCATCTTGCCTGTGGTACTTATAATGAAGTATATATTTTATTTCTACTCGTTGATAAGAAAAGTGAAATCATGTAATTAGGGATATGTCTTTTTTTCATGGGGAAAACTAGCCAGAGCAAATGTAAAGTTTAGAGCAGCGCTCAATAAAAATAATCAGAAACCGAAAGCGCTTCTTATACGGATCAGTATATTCCAATACCACTGGTTCTGCAGAAGAAATAAGAAAAGCCGAACTCAAAGCACTGTGTTGCCATTACGGCTACTCCATCTGCAGCTGCTTTAAGATTACTCACACTGTGTTGCCATTAAGGCTACCTAGTTAAAAAAAACTTATCGTCACCTTTTTGAACGTGATTGTTAGACACCCGTTAAATCTCAACCGAGGTTTCTTGAGATATTGTTCAGCGAGCGAGTAATAAAAAACTACTTCGCTTCAAACCTCTGCTGTCGCTGTAAACTCGGACGTGATGTTCTGCAGATGTGCAGTGTGCTTTTCCTCTCGTCGTATTCAAGAGCACTCACTGTGTGAGCTCCTCACTGCGTGTTCTGTACTCTACTGTGATTTAATTTAGATGATTACGTGGAGTAGAGTGACAAGATCTACTTGAACATTTTCGGTTTGTGAAATGAAACACTAAATACACTACTGTAAATACAAGTAATGGACATTTAAAATAACCACAGTAAGGCTAGAAGAGTGAAAGATAAAAGACTATTTAGAATGACATTCACAATAGACTTAAGAACAGCACAACCGCCCGAGCAGGGACTTGAACCCTGGGCCCTTAGATTAAAAGTCTGATGCTCTACCGACTGAGCTATCCGGGCTCCGAAAGAAAGTCGACACTGTCGAGATCCTCGCAAGTCACGTGTCTCTTGTGCCGAAGAGCAGTCATACCTGACCCGTCTGGAATGACCACTGACAGACTTTATCCAGAAGCGACGGCACCACTCCCAGTAGAATGAGATGGCACCACTCCCAGTAGAATGAGTGAGAAATACAGCATGACATGGGTAGTTAAGGGGCTCCCACAATCCATCTTTCCTCACATTACTGATTTTTTTCAATAGCATTTTGACCTATTTTCACATTCAGATTTTTTTCACATTTAATAAAATCTTTTAATCAACAACATTAAAAAGAAAACAAATGGAACATTTTTTGGAACAATAATTAAAAAAAACTTTCAATGCCTTGGTTGTATACGTGTGCACACCCTTTATAAAGGGAGTTGCAACAGTGCTGAAATCTAAAGAGCATTTCTGTAGAGAAAACAGCATTTTTTCTGCCTTGATGTTAAGTTTAGGGAGCCTGTCTTTTAGAAATTCTATTTCTTAACACCTTGCACAGCCTCTCGACAGACTAACAAATATTTTTTGGAGAAATTGGCTCACACACCGGAAGACACTAACGTTTATCTACGTTAGAGTATGTGAATAACAGTTTAACCGAAAAAGTTTGCAATTGTGATTTTGTTAAAATTCAATAAATCGTCTATCAACAGTTAGAAATTGTTTTATTTCATAAACTATAAGACAATTAAGAGAGTTTATAGGTCATATCCGTCGCTTATGTTCTTTTAACTCTAGCGTTCAGGATCCAAACCCAGGTGCGGACGGTTGTGTTTCTTGAATCTCTTGTAATCATCAAAAGTCGATGTGTAGTCCTTCAGTACTTTCTCGAGTTGTGCCATGGATATTTTATACGATCCATACTTGTCATGCTCTTTTGCATTTTCCTTAACAAACGGAAAAAAGTTCAAAGTGTGTTTATGGCTGTGCTTCACATATACACGAGAGCACTTGTAACAGTACAGGACACGCAGTGATGAGTTCGTGAAGCTTTCAGTTTAGTGCGGAGTTCAGAAGGAGGATTCGCTCGCTGAATGATCTCTCAGGAAATCCCGGGTGAGATTCAACAGGTGTTTTCTGCAACAGCCACGACAAGTGTGAAGCAATCTCTGGATTTCTTGAATTTGAACTAAATTATTAGTTCAAATAATTTAGGATTTAACAGTACTAAATTAGGTACATTTAAAACAGCAGCGCAACTCTCTAGCACGTCGAGTGTGCCTGCATTTAATTGTGTAAACCTGGCTCTCTCTGAACACGAGCAAAGAGTTCTCACTCAACAGAAAATTGCCATGTGAGTACTGTAATATAAAGCACTTGGAGGTGGCAAGGATTGAACCTGGGACCTCATACATGCGATGTGCTCTACCACTGAGCTACATCCCCGATGCGAATACTTATGGAACAGACTTAGAGATGTGCAGAGAATGCCTGCAGTTTCCCACTTTCGCGTTTCCTCTACTGAAGAGTAAATTCATGGGAATGAAGAAATAAGGAAGGAAAAATAATCGCATCGAAGCTTCAAGAGACTGGGCAAAAATTAATCTGTTATTTTTGTATCCAGTCACACGTGCGACGATGGTTGATTCCCAGACGGGAGAGAGCTTTTTTTCTACCTCCTTACTCGACTGTCTTTCAATTCTGTTTTAATTGAAAGCTTTTTGCATCTTTTAAGTGCTCTTAATTAAACTATGCATAGAAAAACAGCAGTACTGGTGATTTTCATGGACCGATGCACACTTGTTCTGTACAACTCGAGTGATAAAGCCCTGTCTGCAAATATTGTAGAAGAACGTAAAAGGGTGAAACAACGCCCCAACCACAGGAATGGTAACAGGAAGGATCGTGTTGTTATGTGATAAGTCCTTTTGAGATGTCTTGTCGATGCACACAGGCGGTAGAGCTGAATAATTTACTTTTAGTGGTGTTTTTAAACAAAGATGGAACATGTTATTTCTGTACCAGGAAGAAAGGAGCAGACTTTAACTTTAAGAGGCAAAAACGACACCTTATCAAAGCTAATATTAATTAAAATGACATCACAACAAAAGAGTGGAGCCTTGAGTGAATAAAATTAGTTTTCATTGGACGTCTGTGTCTCCATAACTTTGTAGGTGAAAGAGAGGATTGTGATAATTTGCAGGTGCTTCTCTGAAGTGCGTTGGTGGTACAGGCGCCTTCCAAATAATTGAGTCGGGTTTGAATCCCAGCCAGTGCAAACCCAAATCTTTTCAAGATAATCTATGATCCGCTAACACATCTTTTGAAACACTACGACAGGTAACACCCCGTGTGAAACATCATGAGCATCTGTTAAACCTCTCTACCTGCCCGTTCCTCACACAGACATGACAAGGGTCTAAAGGGACATTTTGAGCCGTAGAAACATTTTGTCATTCCGTACTTTCCAGTGCAGTCAGGCCAGTTCCACTTCAACTGCGCCCGACAACGGAGGTCGTTTTGAAAACAACGAGAGTAAAGGGACACTGCACGTCTGCAGAACATCACGTCCGAGTTTAAGGACAGCAACATCAGAGACTGGAAGCTAGGGAGTTTCAGGTCTGTGTTTTTATTATAGGTTCAAGAAAGTCTGAATACCTTTGCAAGAAGTATTTCAGAATCCCAGTCAAATCCAGTACGAATGCCGCATAGATCTGCATTGTACAATTAGAATACTGTTTTTCCGTTGAATCAAACACGCCTTATAAAGCATTTCTAAAACAGGAGAGATCGTTAGGGAATGCGTCTTCCTGTAAAAATAAAATGACTTCAAGGGCACTATAAGCAGAGGTGTGAAAGCCTGCTCCACAGAAGAACTATAGCCAGAGATGCCAAAGAGGTCGAGATTTTCACCAAGTGAGAGAAAGCATCTCAGAAAACGAAGTTGCGGTCGTTTCCACACATCATAACACCACTAGGTCAGACCACAATAGCTGAAGAACTGCTGTCGTGAGTAACGCGGCCGAGCGCTCTAAGGAGCTGGCTTAAACCTCCAGTCTCTTCAGGAGCATCTGTTGGAGTCACACTGCTCCTTGTTAAGAATCCCTTTTATTGTTGTTGCTGCCTCCAGGCGATGTAAACCAGATTCAGAAAAAAATAATTTGAACAACATTATTCCTCTGTGTGCTCGAAGGCGTGGTGGCCAAGTGGTAAGGCGTCGGTCTCGTAAACCGAGGGTTTTGGGTTCAAACCCCACCTGTGCCTGTTTCATTTGTCACTACTTCCCTTTAGTTTCAAAGTCTTCAAAAAACTCGCAATGTAGGAGTCTCAATAGTAAGAGAACATAACTGTCGCATACCGTTTCCACGATGTATTCAGCGACGCGAATGAAATATTTTAGTGCTGGCTCAAATGCAAGGAATTTCAGAAAAACCTGGAAAAGAAACGCTTGCAGTAAATGACAAATTTAAAGCGTGTAGTCAGTATGAACAGAACAACGCAATGCTCTGTAAAAACGACCTGAAGCCGCAATTACTCTTTTATCCGGGCAGTTCATTCCGATACGATGTTTCCGCAGAATAAATGAAATGCCGAACTCCAAACATGTTGTTGCCATTATTGTTACTCCTGCTGCTGTAGTTTTAAGCTTTAATCAGTGGGTATGTAATGTTGTAAAGGGGCTGGACTACTTTGTTCAGTCCAAATTCCATTATGTGAATTTATGCTTTTTTAATATAAGCATTAACAATACAATGCGTGCTCAAAAACCATTACTTATTAGCTTAAGAAGCGGCAGTGTTTTGACAAAGTGTGGTATTCGAACAGTAAATGCTGAAGTGTTTAATACTTGCTTGTGAGCAGATCTCCCTCGATTTAGACAAACTCTTGTTTGGCCGATGATTTCAGATCAAAATCTGAATCAAGTGGAAAGAAAGCTCAATTACGCAAAGGTCATATAAGGCACTGGGTATCACTCTTACGCCATCAGGTCATGCTAGGAGGATTGGGGGGATCAAATTGACACAGAGGGACCCAATGTGGGGGCTGAACCCACAGTTCTGAGATTAAGAGATTCATGCTCTATTGACTGCGCCTATATAACTCTTGTGCTACAGCAGTAATGTTTCTGGGTGTGGATGGACATGACATAATAGGCTGACAGCAGGAACACGTGGCCCACAGGCAGTGACAGTATCGCTATCACATTTGGCTGCAGTATATTGTGTTGAGAGCAGCAATAACTTTCCTGCAGAGATGGGAGTGCCTTTAATACAGCTCTTTCAATCGGACAGAGTAACAGGAACTGACCTTAAGTTTCGGCTGTGGATCCATCTCCACGTGGGGGAAAGAGACAGTAAAATAGCGATGAAGAAACAGAAAGAATTGTGCTCGCTGCAAAGTAGGAAAGAAAGAGGTGTTAGGACACGTAAAACAGCTTGGCGATAATTTGCAGCGACAGTTTTATGTTATTTAGTACACAGATTTCTCTTCATGTTCCTTAAGATGTGTAATTTGTATGGTGGTTGTATGAGAACAGTTTATTCTAAAGTCCTGTCAATTAACAGTGGAGAGCTACCTGGTGCACGTCTTCAAGAAGACTCTCTTTAAGGCGATTAGAAGTTTATCGAACAAATCTGCGTCATATTTTTAAAATAGTTTAGCTAATGAGCAACGAGAGTATAAATGAATTCTCCCACCCTCCATTCGAAGATAAAACTCCATGTGCGAGTCGAAGTTTCCTTGAAGCTACAGATGTTCGTCATTATTGGACATCCCCGGTGATATTGACTAAGGAGCTCAATTCTTACGTGCTGTAGTTCAACGTGCGCAAAACACTCATATCCCCTGCAAATATCGGCAAGGTCAGTGATATTCTCAACAATTTGTGCCATTGCAATTCGTGCAATTCGTGCCATACTTTTTCGCAATGTATTCTGAAAAGCCAAGATCAGAGGGTCATATTTGAAAAATGGTGCATTAAAATGTCTTGTACTTCAGGATTTTGATAGTCGATTACATTGTCTCTCACACCTCGGTGTCAGAATTGTGAGACGTTTTTATAATCAGGGGGGAGGGCCGTAGCAATAAGCAGAAAGCACAATCACCTTTTTCCCATTGCAAGTCCATGTTATGGTGAGTTTTTATAATTGGTTTGCGATTTTCTAAAATATATTCCATACAAAAATATAATTTGGACAGTCGCTATTTATTTGGATATTCCCTTTCACTGAGGATGTCTACAGTATTCCAGCCGAATTAGTACTGATCGAAGAGAGCCATCTACAGGCGAAAGGCGACATAACATCACAGCAGCAGCATTTAAGGCGGAACGAAAAACGCGAATAAGATGCCAACTTCAGCCTTGTAGCAGACCCTGGGAGGCACGCTCAAAATAATCATCTTTCCCAGTACTTCAGAGTCATATTTAGAGCGCTTTACTGCAATTTTATGTGATTGATAGGAGATGTGAAGCCATCGAGCCTGTACTGCCATTTCTCATGCTTTCTCTCAAAGTCGGAGCTGCAATTGCTGTAAAGGAGGCGACTTGAAAATGTAACGTGTAACCTTACAGAGGGTCTTCACGACGGGGTGCGTCAGCAAGTTCTCCATTATTGTCAATTTACTGGACTTCTGAAGAAACCTAGCTACAACGAAAATACAAACTGCACAGTTTAAGGCACATGAAGAGAAATCAGTGTGCTGATTGACTCAAAAAATGTCGCTACAAATAATCTGCCAGGCTGATTTACTTGTCCGACCACCTCCCTCCGTCCCCCTTTGCTGTTAGCACAATTCTTTCAGTTTCTTTTCTTGTATTTTCCTTGCTATTTTAGTGATCCCCATGTGGAGATGGATCCACAACCGAAACTGTTTTCACCCTGTGTTTCTGCAGCGTCAGTCTGTATAAGGATCACACCTTGCACAGCTCCAGTGGCGCAATTGGTCAGCGCGCGGTACTTATACAGCAGTGCATAGCGGAGTTATGCCGAGGTTGTGAGTTCAAGCCTCACCTGGAGCAGTGTCTTTAGCTACTGAAAGCAACTGTCGAGTTCAGATACTCTTAGGTATTTGATGGAGATAAACTAACATCAAATGAACAAATAAAGGTTTATTTTGAGTCACAATCAAAGAAGGCTCCACAGCTGAAACATTGTGTTTCCTTCTCTTTTCAGCATGGAATAAACCTTGACTTTTCCTTTGAAGCCCATGCATGCTGACGCAGCTCCCTACTAAAATTACACAGCTGTGTACCTCCAACTGACCTGTACACAAATATATGAGAGAGGTCTACTGAGACGAGAGGAGGACTGAAGACTTGAAAAAGCTCTCGCATAAGATTCTGTGTTTTTGTTGTTCCCCAGATTTGTTTTTAATGTTCTTTTTCTTTTGAAGGTGTTGCGTTTGTTTTTTTTTTTTCATAGTTGTTAGACTACTACAGGGATTTACCTAGGTTCCTGGAAGACTTCTCGTTTTGTGTTTGTTGTGTTTTCGGGTTACAACAATTTTTTTTTCTATTGATAGGACCCCACGCATTACTATGGGAGTAGTTAACTTTAGTTCTTACATTGTACAGTACCTGAAATTACCACATAAACTACTACTCTGTTTCCCTTTTTTTAAAAGGCACAAGTGAAGTTTGTTTTTCCTTGCTGCTGATTGATAGCTACAATGGGTCAATTGCAATAAACTTATATACAATAAACTCCGCTGAAATTTGTCAGCAGCTCTGTACTAAACCTGTTCTCGATTGCAACAAACCTAAAATAACAGCTGCTGCCCATTAGATGTTACTGCATTAGGAGTCTAGCTTAAACCACCTCTTCATAGGTTTTAAGCAACTCGGTAGCGGACTAAGCAGAACAATTGATCACATTAGAACTGTCTTGAATGTAATGGAAATAATGTACTCATTAATTAACAAGCTTATGCACCACTTGCTTGAAAATTATTATTATATTTAACTAAAATTGCTTTCCAGACACCACAAATATTCACAATGAATGTTATCATAACACATTTTTAGTAATACAAGTGTTATTTATTAATAATTAAGTTCCATGTATATCTTTATTAGTAGCTGTATTACAAGTAATGCATATACAGTCTTTATTACAGTTAGTTTTCAGTTATCCTGGGGAGGGAAGAGAATGGAAATTAAGGAAATAAAAATTTAAAGGGCTTAAGTCTTCAATGTGTTCTGTCATAGCTGTGTGTTGTCACATCTGTCATATCTGGGTGTTAATTTAGTATATTTGATGTATTATTTATTGTGATTTGACACTACACTTGTATTTGACACTACACTACACTTCTCAGGAGAAAGCAGTACGATTTTTTTTTTATTTGAGGGTACAGAAATTGTATTGTATGGCCAAATGTAAGGTTACGTTAAGAAACCCTTTTTGTTACCTTTTGCAATGTTATTTATTTAAGACAGTTCTTCGGAATAGTGTCCCTTACGTATCTGTGACTGTGGTCCAACAATAACGATGCTGAAATAGCCGGAATGTGCGGGAAGAAGATGGAAATGGAACAGGAGGCTTATTCAGTCGATAGAAAGGTTGTGTAGGACTGAACACACTGCGGTTATGGTATTGGGTTTAAGAGCATTACGATCCTACAGTCTCCTCATCCGTAATCAGATGCGTTATCCAATGCGCCACTGGCCCTTGTACCGCATTTCTCAAGTGCACCACTGTGAGCTTGTGCCGCTACAATAATACATCGCCCCAGTGCAAATTTTCTCAATTAGGTGCACGTTTTCTATGTGTATTTAGTTAATAAGTCTTTCATTTTGTCTGTTTTAAAAATTGCATCTCTTTAAAACAGACAAACGAGTTTATGTGTCGCGCTGAAATTCACACATGAGGGAATTCAAACGAAAGAAATCACAGAAAAGATATCGCGCTTAAAAAGAAATCAAGAGTGGAGACGCTGGTGATAGAAAACAGAGCTTCATACGATGCATGAGATGCTTTACCTCTGAACTAAACTCGGCTCTTTAATCGTGTTAGGAAAAGTGAATAGCCAACAGTGTACATCAGTGTACATTTAAAAATCAAAGCAAGACAATGAGACACGAAGAGAATTCGGAACACGAGCCTCTCCTTCATTGTTTAACGAGCTTTTGATGAACGCCTAAGTGAAAGACAAATTCACTATTTTCACTTTGTGATTAAAAAACACTTTTATCACACGTTAAGCACTCCTGATGGTGTCGAATAGTTCTCTTTTCTACCCTCATCATTTGAGGATCCCCAGCTAAAATATCTTTTTAAACTACAATAAAATTGCAATATTTTGAATACTATTTAAGTTTACATAGTCACATTCTCGGTGATATTGACTTAGGCGCTCAACTATTAACTTCTTGTAGTTTGACTTGTGCCAAAAGTTTGAAATCTGTGCAACTATCAGGATGCTTAAGGACATCCAAAGAAACCCCATCACATTTAGGGGAGACGGTGTTGAGGTCGGATTAATTTGAAATGCGTCTCTGGGGACTTTTGATTTACCAACGTTATGTTTAACTGAAGGATGCGCTGACTGACTGTGCCATAGAAACTAACGCACATCACCTTTTTTCTACATTCACAGGTTTTTGGCTAAGGACAAAAAAATCGTTTTCGTTTCCTTGCCAGCTGGCAGTAATTCCTCTGCACTGACAAAACAGATGAGTATTTTATCTTTCGCAATTTGTATGGATTTTTTTAAAAACAAGTTGTTCCAAAAATTAAATGAACACTTCCATTAAATTTAATGTAGAACCATGTTGCTGTCCATAATGATAAACTGTGCGGCAAAAGAGGAAGAAAGGCACCAGTGGGATTCAAACCCACAATCTCCTGTTTAGTAGGAGGTGCTTTAACCAACTAAGCCACAGCATTCTCACACCCTACTGTTAATCCCGCATCAGCAGGGTCAGCTTGTCGGCACGCCTGTCTCCATTTGGTGGTTTGAGCTGACGCTGCCATGACGTTCCCATTAAATGCGACCGAGAATACTCCAACCGGCGCGCTGCTTTGCCTGCTGTCGGAGAACTAAGCCACGGCACTGGCATCAAATATCCCTTTTACAGCCAGTTGGACACATCTCAATTGCTCTGAGACACCTGCATTCAGTGTGCGCTGAGCCTGCTCGCTGAGCAAGTGACGAGAAATGGATTATGTCCAAGGAGCTCAATTTGCTTTTTATGTTCAATGGGGTGTCCACTACAGCCTGCACTGAAGCGCAGCACAGGCTCTGTGGTTTGACATCTCCCAAGGTAAATGTTGAAATTGTAGGTGGAAGAGGAAAATTACCCTCGTGTATGGGGAAAGAAGCCAACTCATGTCTGGAAGGGGCTAAAGTGTGTATGGAGGTGGCCTAGTGGTTAAAGCAATAACTTCTTAATACATTATACTCTGCACAAGTAGGTTTGAACCCCATCCTTGTCGAGGAAGGGCTTTGACACATTTTGACCTTTTTAAACTTGGTGTGCTTTCGTATCATTTATTCGCTCCTATACTGTAACAGTAATATTTCTAGATGTGCATGACCATGGTAGGCTGACAGCAGGAACAGCAGGAAGCATTGACAATATCAGAGGTGTCTGCAGTGTGTTGGTTTGTGAGCAACAATAAAATAACTTGACGTGGAAGCAGGTGTGCCTGCATTAACACAGCTCCATCGAGCCGAAAAAGTAACTCAAGAACCGACTTAAATTCAACAGCGAGTTTCTGTAGCTGAAAACAGAAACTACTTCACGTCATGAGTGAACTCACAACCTCAGCATAACTCCGCTTTAAAAGCACCCCAACCTGACCAATCGCGCTACTGGAGCAACACAGCACAGTAGCACATTTTCCTCAGTGCTTATTCCCTAGCCTACCAGCTTCAAGACTTTTTTAAATCGATCGAAGATTCATTGGAAAAGGTTTGTCGATTGATTAGGTGGGAATCACACCCGGATTCACTGCTTTCAAGGCAGCTATGTTCATCATTATACCCAGGACTGGCGCCAGGTGAATGATCTGTAGGGGGGCATCTGAAATCCTGAGGGGGGCAGTGATATTTTGGTTTAAACAGAGCCGTTGCAAGCATCCAAGTGAATTCTCGCAAGCATGCCACTGATTAGTATTTCATGTCAGAAGATAACGACAAGCAATCTGGTATTTAGCGATGAAGAACAGTTCCACGCTCATCAGAACTCACGTGATTATTTTTGCCTGGAGCACCAACCATATGTGTTCATTTTTGCAACAACATCAACAGTAACGAGGTTCTGAATCATTAAGAAATCATTGTAAAACCAACAGAAAGTACAAACTTCTATAACTACAGTCCTAGTTATATAACAATTATAAGTATAAGGATAAACTACTGCAAGGCATTGGTCCACCTGAGCAAATAAGGTCGTAATAATGTTGACATCCCAAAACACAGACACTATGTAACATGCTGCTCCTGGACAGATAGCCCTCGTGCACATCAAACAGTCCGATGTAGTAACTGCGAATTCGGGGTTAGTGTAGTTATCTGACCATTGACAAAGTACAACTATTTTTTATGGTGCAAGTTAAGTAAGTGAAAGAGTTCAAAAACTTTTTATCCAAACCTTTTATCCAAAACTGAGGGGGGTGGAACTGTTCAGTTGAGGGGGCGATTTTGGCATGCCAGTAACATTTTCACAAAACGTCCTAGAGTTACAAAAACACTTACTTTGTGTATAAAGTGCATTGTGTACACACTGTAAGTTCACAAAGCGAGAAATACTGCTCAATATGGGATCCTGTCCAGGAATATCAGGGCTGTAGGGGGTCAGATCTATAGATGTAGTAAACACATTAGTGGAGACGGTGTGTCTGCTCTCTGTGTGAGAGCCAGACAGGAGGAATAATCTGTGGTCTGGGAAGAAGAGACCCTCGTTGGAAGAGCGGCATTCCTCACAGGAGAGAATGAAAAAAAAACTTTTTCAGGGACGCTGATTTTTCTCCTTGGGGGAATTAAAAGCACTTCTAGGGAGTGACCTCGTGGTGCAACGGTAGCGCATCTGACACCACATCAAAAGGCTGTGTGTTCAAATCATGTTGAGATTGGCTGATGTATTTTCAGGTTCAGCTGGTGGTGTCCAGTTTTATCTGTACACCACATAGATAATCTAAATGAAATAACAGAGCAGTACAGAACACGCATTCAGGAAATTACACAACAAAGCATTTTGAACACGACAAGAGAAAAGGCACACTGCACATCCGTGAAACATCATGTCCGACTTTAAAGACAGTTACATCACAGAATGGAAGTTTCAGGCCCCTTTTTTATTACAGGTTCAAGCTAACGTGAAAGTTACAGAGTTTTAGGTCACTTTTGTATTAAATAAAATAAATATTATTTGCCCTTTTTTAAATTGTGGGTGAAATCCACTCCCATGTACCAAGACCTTACAGTATATTCATGTTAATTAAAATGACCAACGCTATTGGACATTGGCTGGTGCTTTTTGTAACGATTTGCTATTTCATGCAGGAAAGAAAGGAAACCCGACCCAACGTTTGCTTTCAGGTGCGGTTCATTCACATAATGGACATCTATTTCTGAGGAGCCTGATTTAAAATCGCACGAATCCGGTAGAAGTCAATCCTACAATCTCATGATGCAAAATCAGATGCGTTATCCATTAAACCACTGGCCAATCATGTAACTGAATTGCACCATAGTGAGTTTAGCGCTGCAACTAGTAATACACCACCCCATCTAAAATTTCTAAGTGAGAAACGTGTTTTCTACATTTTTATCAGTTTTAAAATATCATATCTTTAAAACAGACAAAGGGTTTTTGTGTCACTCTGAAATTGTTGTGTGTCACTCTTTCTCGTTTTTTTTCCATCAGAGTACAGAAAGAAGAAAAAAGGGAAAAGCAGTGTCGCAAAAGAACTCCGTCACCCTTGGGAGATGTCAAGCTCATCGGATATGAAAAGTGCCAATAAAAGCAATTTCTCTTCATTTATATTAGCTTCGGGGCTGCTATTGTGTGTGAGGAGGCAACTTGCTCAGCGCTTACTGAATACAGGTATGTTTTGAGTGTCATGCTGATATAAATATAAATATATAAATGCAAAAGAAACTTTTAAAGCTGATAAAGTAATTTGCATGTGGCTACAACATCCCTGGAAGAGAGATTTTATCAGTTGCACATAATCAGTATTTTTTACTTTTTGTTCAGCACTGGAAATATATTTTTTTAAGTTTTCTTAAGAAGATCTCATGAAGTATTGCCAGGACCTACCTTTCGCACTCAATAGCGATATTAATGGAGTAGAAATGTAAGATAAATTGATGATCTGAGCTAAAATAGTCCTTACGCGCCTCCTGTAACAGTGTTCGTATTCATAGCAAGTGATATTCTTTTTCAACCCCAAACGTTGCTATTGCATTAAGCTTTGTGCGACCATTAGAGGTTTCGGTAGCTTCTGGAGAGCGCACTTTTCCAAACTGAAACCTATAAGAACATTATTCAAGGTACACCATGTCCCAGAATCGTTCATCGGGACTAGGATTAATATCAATGGAAAGTACTTCAAGATTTAACTGAAATATTAAAAGAGTAGGAAAGCATTTAAAATAGAAAAAATCAGTTCAGATGATTTTTAATTTTTGAGAAATGGGCACATACTGTACATCAGCTCAGTGAGCAGTGCGAGGTGCTCTCCTGGAGATGATGTTAAATTAGTTAAAATCATGTGATAGTTGAAAAAGCTTAATACTTAGTGAAACAGCCAGCACAAATGGTTGCGTTTGTGATTATGTCACTTCTCTACTATAGCAGCGTCGATAAAAGACCCTCTGAAAGCAGTAAAGCACTGCACAACTGAATTCGTTGCTATTTGGAGAAATCCACAAACTCGTGTTTTTCATGTGCTTTAAAAGAGAGCCATACTCACCGACAAAATAACGACACTGTAGCTGATTTTTTCCGAAGCACAGTTGACCTTTCTGAGCCAATTGATGAAGCTCACCCAGTGAATACTATAGCAGAAGGTGGAGGAAAGTGCAACTTTGTAACTACTGCAACCACAGGAACAACTGCAAGAAGCAGAATCAATTTCCCATCGAATGGTGGTGTTGTCTGAGGTACGAGATGTGAACGTGTGCAGAGATTCCCACAATCTCTTCAAAACTTGGACAAAGTATTTCTGATGGAGCGCTGTGCGCAAAGATTGAATAAGCTTTGCTCCTGCTGATGATTCTGTGTGAAAAAGCACAGCATTCAAGTTTCACAGACAAATGCACCATGCCTACAAAACCAATTTTATAAACAATTTCGGCACACTACGATTCACACTGACTCAAAAGTGATCACGGCAGATGTTGTTCCCTGCATAATGCTGAAGGGACCAAAGAGCATTGCTGTTGGGAACACAAAATGAGGCTTTTTTATGCCTTGATGTTAAGCTGACAAAGACTATCTTGAAACACCTAGTTCAGTCTCTCGACAGACTGTCAAGCAAAGCTTTTACCCATTGAAGTCGCAATAGAAGGAAGGTCTTAACCCACCAACACTTAGCAGCGGCAAGATTCAAACCTAACCCAGCGAAGAAAATGGAGCACAAACCCAGCACTTAGACCACCCAGCCACACTCCCAACACTTTACTCTTTTGGAGAACGTCGGGTGGGTTCAGCTCTTGTTGTGCGATGCGTGGAAATGACTGCATCTTCGTTTTCCGAGATGTTTCCTATCACATCTTTGTCAGCTCTGAATATAGTGCTTCTTTGGAGCAGGCTTCAGACCTTTTATTTTATTTATAAAGGAGGGCGCATTCAGAAACATGTAATTCCTGTTTTAGAAATGCTTTGGGCGGTGTGTTTTATATAATGCACAAACAGTATTCTGATTGTATACTGTAGACCTGTGTAGCAATCATACTGGACGTGACTGGGATTATGAAATGTTTCTTGAAAAGGTATTCAGGGCTGCTTGAATCTATAATAAAAAAGTGACCCCAAATTTCCAACCTTCCAATCACTGATGTCGCTCTCCCTAAACCTGTACGTGATGTTTTGCAGATGTGCAATGTGCCTTTACTCCTGTATTAAAAACGACCTCTGTTGTTGGGCGGAGTTGAAGGAGAACTAACTGCACAGAAAAAGTACGTAACGATAAAATATTTCTGCGCGTGAAACACATCAATCGTTCAGCATTTCTAAAATGTTTAATTGAATTGACAAAGAAATCCTCTCCTTAAACTTCGAAAAGCCAGCAGACGTAACACTGCAGGTGCCCGTTTCTCACAGGTGTTTGAAGTTGTGGATAACATTTAGCAGGTTTGGCGCCGAGGCTTAGCTGGTTAAGACGCCTCACTAAAAACCAGGAGACCCTGGGTGCGAATCCCAGCGGTATCTATTCGTAGACAACAAGCCACTCATTGTCAATATTTATGGAGCTTAATTTAAAGACAACGGGAGAAGCATGAGTTACAGCTTTCTGTAGCTGTTTTACATTGCTGTGCAATGGTGAGTGCATTGGACTTCTAGGCCTTGATAGAATGAAGTCATTTAAAGGTTGTGGGTTCGAGTCCCACCAGAGTCATGTATCATTTTGATTCAACCTTTCAAAATCCTCTAGGGATTAGTGTTGATCAAGTCAAATAAAGGACTTCTTAAGAGTCCACAGTTGAAAATGAACCAGCAGCCACAAGAAAGAAATTAGCGCTGGACTGTGATCACTTTACTCCTGTCCTGGAGTCCTTGCACTGGCTTCCTGTCAACTTCAAAATCCTCATGCTCACCTATAAGGCTCTCCATGGCTTGGCACCTCAGTACCTGTCTGGGTTATCGCCCTACTCCCCACCTCACAACCTTCGCTCTTCTAATTCTGGTCTCCTATCTGTCCCCCCGTCCATCTACACTCTATGGGGGACAGGGCCTTCTCCTGTTTTGCCCCAGAGCTCTGGATCTTTATCCCCACGGATATCAGAGAGTCACCTTCTCTAAACTCCTTTAAATCCAGACTCAAAACTTTCTTCTTTAGAAGAGCCTTTATTTACCTGTTCTTTACCCATCTGCTCCTACTGTATTTTGTACCACAATCTGATGTCTCCTCAAACAGTGTATTCCCATCATGCTAATATTGTGTTTTTTTTGTTGTTGTTGTTGGCATTATGTAAAGCACTTTGAGAAGTTTATTATTATTATTATTATTATTATTATTATTATAAAGGTCTTGTTTTCTTGTCCTGTGTTTACAGGCTCAGAGGCCAATGCTCTCCCTGATGCTGGGGAAAGGGCTCCTCTTTAACAGCAGCACAGTGAGGAGGAGTGGGGCAAACCACATAAATAAGAGAAAAGACGCAAGAGAGTTGTCACTCAGAGTGTCGAAGGGTCGATGTATACTGGGGCTCAGTTGAAATGCAACGTCAAGACTTTTCTGAATTATGTCACACGAAGAGAGCACAGCCTTTTCTGCCCTGCCAGGCGTGTCTCGGTAACTCGCCATGATCGTATAGTGGTCAGTACTTTGCATTGTGGCCGCAACAACCCCGGTTTGAATCCGGGTCATGGCAGAATAGGGGCGTCTGCTTTTACTACTTGCGCGAATGAAGGCAAAAAAAAGCCAATCGATGTGAACGAACGGCGCTTTACAGAGGAGTACTGCCTGACTGGATCGTTGATGAACGACAGAGGCCACTCCGACCTCTTCTCGGTTTTCTTCAATGACTTACTAAGGATCTTCTTCACATTCGCCCATGCAGGGGAAGCCAGTTACACCAAAGCAAACGCAGGAAAGTGCATTTCAAGCAGAGACCAGGAGGGACTTGTTTACACCGAGAGTGGTCGGAGAATGGAACAATGCGCCCAGCCCTGTTGCTGGAGCCGATTCTTGATGAGATCTTGGGCTCACTAAGAGGCTCCCGCTGGATGCTAATCTTTCTGTTGTTCTTGCAGGTCCTGCGCTGCTTTTGAGCCGACAGAGCTCATCCTGGTCTGTCGGCACAGCCCAATTGCAAATGATCGGCTCCGCGTACAGAAGGAACGTGCGTTTGGTACAAGAGTGCATGAAGGCACCGGAAATACATTGGGAACAAATGACCGGTCGCTCAAGACCTCTGTGAAGTACAGGAGCGTGCAAAAAGAGGCTGTTTCCACCCGGTCTCGAACCAGGGACCTTTCGCGTGTTAGGCGAACGTGATAGCCGCTACACTACGAAAACCTGCAGGGACTGCTGCTGGTGTCTCGCTTGCGTTTCGGGCTGAGAAAGGGAAGCGTCACTTCAGGCAGGGGGCGCTGGAGAGAGGAACAAAGGGCGCGATGAAACAAAATGCCGAAGCCCAGGATCGAACCAGGGACCTTTAGATCTTCAGCCTAACGCTCTCCCAGCTGAGCTATTTCAGCGGTGCACAAAGCCCACATCCACCTGCTCCAGCCTTCCTGTGTTGCGGCATGAGCGCACCAAGAGGAGCGGGAGAGTGTTGCAGGAACGTCACTCAGAAGGAAAGCCACCCAGCTGCGCCCTCTGAGCTCTGTCCAGCGCATCTTCCTCGCATGGACTCCTGCCTGCGACGGGCAGGAAACAATTAGCAAGGACAGAACAGCACCCCATGGGTGTCTCATGACCACACCTTAGGTTGTGACACGTGCAGGTGTGAGGGGTTGCCGGGCTACTCTGGAGCAGAGCTTGGGCGGAGGGGGGGCGGGAAAGCAGACAAAGAGGTGACACCTCAAGGTCTGCACGATCACAGCTCTCCGCCGCCCCAGGCTTCCGCTAGATAAGCTACTGGACACACCCGCCCCTCCTCACACAGACCGTGGAAAAGCCCCCGAGTGGGAGGGCTCTCTCTTCCTCCCAGGAGCTCTTGGACACGACACACAGACAGAGCGCGGGGAGCCGCCGCCTGCAAACACGGCTCCAGGCAGGACTCCACTCTGCAGGAGCCGCAGAGCAGAGGAGATGGGGGCAGCTTAGCTCCTGTGCAGAGACCTGAGCTGTTGTTGCTGCGGACGCTGTCTTTTCTGTTCTCGGGGTAGGAGTGAATGTTGAGTTGCCCTTAGAAATGCAGCAGAGCACTTCAACGGCACGGGTGTGTGTGTGTGTGCGTGCGCGCGCCCTGGTGATTCTGGGAGACAGATCGAACCTGGGCTAAAAGAGAGGGGAATTAGCCCTCTTCCATTTGCTAGTTCAGAGTTGTACAACCCATTTGTATCTGCTAGGCGGCGCAGTCGTCATGCACAAAGAACGCTTTGAAAAGCGTCAAAAGCAAGTCATTCCGAGTTGGTCGTTTGTGTTTTCCGTTTAGACGCAAAATGCTGAAATGATCTCTCTGCTCCTCGGTTGTCATTTCTGCTCCGTAAAGGAATCACAGCACGCGTCGCCTTCCAGCACGCTGGGTCGGGACACGATGCCGGGGATCGGAGAGTGCGATGTCTTCCTCGTTAGTATAGTGGCAAGTATCCCCGCCTGTCACGTGGGAGACCGGGGTTCAATTCCCCGACAGAGAGTAGAAAGCTTTTCTTTTACCTCCTTAGAGAAAGGACTGCCTTTCACTTCTCTGTTTTCTTTCACAGCGTCGTGCACCTTTTCATTGCTCTCTCTTCAGAGCCTCCGCACGGCACACGACTCGACATCAGGAAGCACATTGAAGTGAAAGCAGGAAGCGCTGCGACATGCACTGTGCAGATCCCGCCACACGAAGAGGTGAGTGGGTCTGTTCGATGCACAAAGAACGCTTTGATAAGCGTCAAAGGCAAGTCATTCCGAGTTGGTCGTTTGTGTTTTCTGTTCAGACGCGAAATGCTCTCTCGGCTCCTCGGTTGTCATTTCTGCTCCGTAAAGAAATCACAGCACGCGTCGGCTTCCAGCACGGTGGGTCGGGACACGATGCCGGGGGTCGGAGAGAGCGATGTCTTCCTCGTTATTATAGTGGTGATTATCCCCACCTGTCACGCGGGAGACTGGGGTACATCAGGACGCGCATTGGAGTGAAAGCAGGATGCGCTGCGACATGCACTGTGCAGATCCCGCCACACTAAGAGGTGAGTGGGTCTGTTTGATCACAGCACTAGGCGAATCCCCAATCCCCTTTTGTGCGTGGCGACAAAGGAAGCCGGTCTGTTTCTGCCCAGTTTCGAACCAGGGACTTTTCGCGTGTGAGGCGAACGTGATAACCACTACACTACGGAAACGGTGGCAAACCCTGTCCAGCGGCCCAGTGCTGAGCTTCGCCAATGCGATTCAGCTGCTTCCAGTGCCTTTATTGGAGTGCGCTGATGGACCGTGCTCTCTCTCCAGAGACCAGCACGCCTGTCATGGACGGAGCAGGAAAGGCGGCGCCACATTCTACAGCCCTCTCCACGCAATCGACGAAATCGGGCCACTGAAGTGGAGAAAATCGCCTCTCCAGAAAGTGCAAATATCATCTTGGAGAGTATAAATCCTATTGTCAAAGGTCAGCCCTGTCTACCAGAGTAACCCTCCCACCTCCTGCAGCGATGATCAGCTCGTCTCACACGTGAGAAGTCTTCGGTTGGAAACAAGCGCCCCCTCTTCTCGCGCGTTTTGCATGTTCGAGTGGTTTTAATGCGGCTCCTTCGTACATGGTGCTGATCTTTTGGAAAGCAGGAGGCAAAACTGAGACGTTCCCATACCGGGAGTCAAACCCGGACCGCTTGGGTGAAAACCAGGAACCCTAACCGCTAGACCATATGGGAGCACACAACCCCGCTCTACCGGGCATCATGCAAGCAAACTACATAAATATGAGAAAACACGCAAGAGAGTTGTCACTCAGAGTGTCGAAGGGTCGATGTATACTGGGGCTCAGTTGAAATGCAACGTCAGGACTTTTCCGAATTAGGTCACACGAATAGAGCACAGCCTTTTCCGCCCTGCCACGTGTGTATCGGTAACTCACTGTGATCGTATAGTGGTCAGTACTTTGTGTTGTGGCCGAAACAACCCCGGTTCGAATCTGGGTCACGGCAGAATAGGGGCGTCTGCTTTTACTACTTGCACGAATGACGGCAAAAAAAAGCCAATCGATGTGAACGAACGGCGCTTTACAGAGGAGTACTGCCTGACTGTATCGTTGATGAACGACAGAGGCCACTCCGACCTCTTTTCGGTTTTCTTCAATGACTTACTAAGGATCTGCTTCACATTCGCCCATGCAGGGGAAGCCAGTTACACCAAAGCAAACGCAGGAAAGTGCATTTCAAGCAGAGACCAGGAGGGACTTGTTTACACCGAGAGTGGTCGGAGAATGGAACAATGCGCCCAGCCCTGTTGCTGGGGCCGATTCTTGATGAGATCTTGGGCTCACTAACAGGCCCCCGCTGGATGCTAATCTTTCTGTTGTTCTTGCAGGTCCTGCGCTGCTTTTGAGCCGACAGAGCTCGTCCTGGTCTGTCGGCACAGCCCAATTGCAAATGATCGGCTCTGCGTACAGAAGGAACGTGCGTTTGGTACAAGAGTGCATGAAGGCACCGGAAATACATTGGGAACAAATGACCGGTCGCTCAAGACCTCTGTGAAGTACAGGAGCGTGCAAAAAGAGGCTGTTTCCGCCCGGTCTCGAACCGGGGACCTTTCGCGTGTTTGGCGAACGTGATAGCCGCTATACTACGGAAACCTGCAGGGACTGTTGCTGGTGTCTCGCTTGCGTTTCGGGCTGAGAAAGGGAAGCGTCACTTTAGGCAGGGGGCGCTGGAGAGAGGAACAAAGGGCGCGATGAAACAAAATGCCGAAACCCGGGATCAAACCAGGGACCTTTAGATCTTCAGTCTAACGCTCTCCCAACTGAGCTATTTCGGCGGTGCACAGAGCCCCCAGCCAACTGCTCCAGCCTTCCTGTGTTACGGCATGAGCGCACCAAGAGGAGCGGGAGAGTGTTGCAGGAACGTCACTCAGAAGGAAAGCCACCCAGCTGCGCCCTCTTAGCTCTGTCCA
Source organism: Atractosteus spatula (assembly GCF_055471065.1). Taxonomy (NCBI): domain Eukaryota; kingdom Metazoa; phylum Chordata; class Actinopteri; order Semionotiformes; family Lepisosteidae; genus Atractosteus; species Atractosteus spatula. Next base: position 8,550,891 of record NC_142715.1, on the reverse strand, counting down.
GCGCATCTTCCTCGCATGGACTCCTGCCTGCGACGGGCAGGAAACAATTAGCAAGAACAGAACAGCACCCTGTAACGTTGCCATAGCCTAAATGTAGTGGCTCTCTGAAGGCACCAGTTCTGTAGGGTTTGGGCATTTACTGTGACAATTATTAATTGTAGCAGTAAATCACAAAGTTAATTCTTTTGATGGCTTTAGAATCCAACCATGTGACAGAACTCAAACAACGCACACACACAGGTACTAATACACGAGGATACATTTATTAATACATAGAATATGCATATAAACGTAACAGATCTTATCGAGAGGGTTATCAGAATACAAAAGGTATATATTCAATCAGTTACGAAGAGTTACATATATCAAGAGGACATACGTTCAGTATATCATTCATTTAGATCGTTTCGTAAATGAACTTGTTTATAACTTCTACATTAGATACTCAAAACAAGTACGTAACTCTTAGGAATTAAATTGATATCAACTGGTTTGGATAACAATTGAATTCTCGAGCCGTAATGCAGTGAAGTTGAATACTCATCCAATTTCTGGGGATACATATCTCCTGCAGGCACAAACAATCAGCTGCAGGCTTGTTGCTGTCCAATCCGCGCTCTCTGGCTCCGTGCCAGGCTGTGCTGTGCGGCTTGCGACGGTGCGCTGCTGATGCTCACTGACCGGCTAGTTAGTGTCGGCTTTAACTAGCAAAGTTTGTGCACAGGAGAAAAGATGACTGTGGGTCCCAGCAAGTCAGGAAGAGGACCGGTTCGTTCCTGATGAAGAGTTAGTTCTGAATAGTGATTCAGCTGTCCACAGTTCTGACCTGTTCACGAGGCCTGCTGCTGGTGCTAACCTCGGGTGGATCCTCTGGTTACTCTCTGGCAACCTCCGCTCTAGACTCTTAGAACAAAGGAAAGTTCTGGCACTCAGACACACTGACCGTTCCGTGGTTGTCCGGGCTGAGTCTCAGGATGGTCAGGAGGCATGCTGCGAGAATGTCCTGCCCTTGGGAGCCTTCTGCTCCTGGGCTGTCCTGCCCTGGAATTCTCCTTTAGAATTCCCTTCGAAAAAGTTCACAGAATTCTCACCGAAGTCTCTTCTGGATCTCACAGGCTCTCTGTGTTGCCTGTTTTTACCTGGAGGAACTTCAGCTCATTGATTGGCTGAAAGTTCCATGGGCATCAGAGTCCCACGTGGGTTACTCAGCCCTACCAGTCCCTGATTGGTTGATCAAGGTGAGATATGAGTCACTTACTCCTGACACTTAGGAATGCAGTCCAGATGTCCATCTGGCACTCCCTAGACAGATAGGCGCCAATGGATGACCATTGATCATGATAGCCAGGCTTAGCTAAGTGCATCCCCCTTTGGGGGCTTGTTCCTTATCAAAAGAAAACATCTTAAATCAGCCTGCATGAATACTTTCTCTGTGGCTGCACCACAGAGAAGGAGGGTGAGATGGGGCCTCCTTTAGGACAGCATACCAACGCTTAATTCTGTCTTATTAACAAGCATTGCCGCTACATATCCCCCCTTTTTGAAGGTCACGAGGTCCTGAGGCGTTGTTGCCTTCAAAACAAAAACAGAGTTAAGTGATGTCCCTTGTCATTAGAACATTAACCTTAAATGTCCACATTACTCCTCGAGAATTCATACCAGAACCAGCATTGGATGCAAACAGGATGAATAACATCTGGAGTATGTATAAACACGGTAGGAGACATTATCTAAGTCTAGGAGTTACACATCAGGAAGTTCACTGTCAATATCTGATACCTCTATAGTAGATATTTGGGAAGAAGTAACTTCCTTTCTTTTGACATGCTACCTTTGACTCATTCGTGCTACTCGGAGTACATCCTGATGTGAGAGTACAGCATTCAGAGTACACTGTCAGTCATGATCCAACTACCCGGCAGCAGTGTTACAATAACAACAGTTCCTGTTCCCAGCCCCCCTGATAAACCACAAAACCTGTGTTGGGTATCTGCTAGGTTGGTTTGGAGGTTTGTTCCATTAAAGCAAACTAACTACCTGTACCTCTTCAGGGCTTACTGTTTCTTGGATTTCTATCCAATTCAATAGTGTGGCACCTGAAGGCATCCATGACCTCAAGTTTGGTCTTATGTTGTCTGGTTCTAGACCGTACAGTTTTAAGTTCAAGCTGTACTATGGCCTCCTCGGGAACTTGCAGGAAAACTATTGGTTAGGTAGCTGCATTGTGGTAGCTGTATCATGCCTGTCACAAGTCATGGTGACAGTTAAATGTGGTGTGCTGACCAGCCATTTACTTCCCACCTGCTCTTCATGGGGTTCATTAACCTCCCTCTGTTCGTTAGTAGCTTTACACCCTTCATTGGTGAATTGTTTAGACACAGCCAATGGATAGCTTTGGTAGCCATACCCATCTCAAGATTTGGAACCGAATTCAATCTTGGATTGCCTTCTGGGTGAGCTATGAGCGATGGGGTTAATGTCACATACTCCTCTACTAAGAAGAGTGGAATCAAGTGGGTTGGGAATTGTGCCGTGGCTAGACTAGCTACAGTGGCACTAAACTCCCTTAACAGGTCTTGTGTCAGCATTCTGGCCTGTTGCACACAAGCATAAACCCACTGTATAACACCAACAATCATGTCCACTGGTTGGGGAATAAGGTTTAACCCTGTTGCATAGAAAGTTGCCTGTAGGGTTTTCCCTAAGCTTTCCAACTTTTGCTGCTGTTGATACAGTCTGTCACTACCCTTTGGCATCTCTGACAGCTGTCTTCTTGGGGCAGTCAGGGTGAGAGTGCCAGTAGCACACAAACCTACCAGAAAAAGCAAACGTGCAACAGTGGCGGCCGCAATAAGTCCTCCCAAAAGTCTTTTCGGGTGGCTGACCCCAGTCATCTTTTTCTGAGTGACTGTTGTCTTTCTAAGCTGGCGCAGCGTGTACATGGTGTCTTTCTCAGTATGCCATGTGGCATCTTGGGCACCAACATCCTGGAAATCTGGGGAGATCTGACGCAGCTGCTGATGCTGCTCCTCCTTTTCCAGGGCATCTGCTTTTTCGATTTGTTCATGCCTGTGCTCTAGGAACCCTGCAGGGGGTGGTGCAGCGGTGGAGCATGCCTGACCCTCGGCTGAGTGGTCATCTGGAGCACCTGAGTGATCTGGGATTGTTATCCCATTCTCACTGTTCAGGTCCACCCTGCACACTTCCTGATTGAGGAATCCCTCTATCGGCATGTTTACAATCATACGCTGGGTAGGTGTAGGACACATGCTCGCTCCCCCCTTCCCTCGCTAGGGGTTCAGGGAGCTGCCCCAGCACTGGGATAGCTAGTTCATTGTCTTTGAACTTACTATCACCCACAAGGCCCATGTCAGTGCAAGCGGGGATTCTGACACCCCTCTTTGCGATGTCCTGCACTGGCAGGCGGGTGACTTAACCATCCAGCTCCAGTCTGGCTGAACCACTGTTGGTCAGACTCAGACTGACAGACTGAGCTGGTGGCTGTAAGAAAACCGGCTCGGCTTTCATTCCCTGTCCCTTCTGGGGGACTGGGTGTGTTGGCAACCCTGCCGTTGAGGCAGGAACAATCAGGTCAGTCTCACTCACTACCTGGTAGTTGTGAGAAATAATGTTACCTGACTGCAGGTTCCCTGGGTCACAGCAGAGGGAATCGGCATCTGGGATCAGGTGTGTCCACAGCGCAGTAGTCTCAGCGTCCAGCTGGACCTCCTGACTAACCTGTGAATGTTGCACCAGGGGCACCTGGCGGTGGCCCTGCGACAGCTGCTCAAGCAGATCCTCACTAATAGCGGATCTCTCAGGGCTAAGGGTGAGGGCTACCTCACCAACCTGCTCTCCTGCCATCTGGATCCCTTCCACCACTGCGGGGTGGTGGTCCTGACCCCTCTTGGGTGCCAGGGTGCACAGGGAAAGCTCCTTTTCATCACCAGGTGGGGAGATCTGCTCCTCTTTAAGGGTGTAAAAGGTGTGTGCTTTACCTGGTGGATCAGGCGGCTGCTTGGAGCACCACTCCTGTGGCAGGGAGGCTGTTGTGACCTAAGCCGGGACACGACTTCCCTGTATATCCGGGGAACAAGAAAATATTTTTATTTCTTGTCCAGAGGGAACAGAAGGAATCTCCACATAGGCTTCTGTGTTCGGTGGGCACTGTGTGAGCACAGTCTGCCTCTTGGCCCCCCTTCCTTCTGTACAGAAGGCTTAGGAGCCTTGACCTGTTTCCACACCTTGCCTTTCTGGTGATCCACCAAAGGTTCCTCTCTGAGTCGCATGCCCTTTTCTTTTTCTACCCGTTTGAGCTTGCTGTATGACATCAAACACCTTTCAACCTCAGTGTCAATCAATGTCTCACTGTGTAAGACATCTCCCATGGCAGCCTTGAGGTAAAAGCTTCCTGCTTTTCCTCTCTGTTTTACTGCCTGCTCTGTGACTTCAGGGGTGGAGTCAGCACTCGCTTGGGAGTGGCTGACCTCATCCAGGCAGGAACCCTTCCATTCAATCAGATAGACTGAGGGAGGGAGAGGGGGCGGGTCTCCGCCTCCTCCAGTGGAGAGTATCAGCTCATTCACGCTTCCGGCAGCCTTGGGGAGCGGTTGTCTCTGTCCTAATAAAACTTGTTCAAGCCTGGCCAGGGGGGCGGCTACTGAATCCTTTTGTTCAGCTTTATCTAGCCCTTTCTCTTCCCCGGTGTTCTCATGGAACTTAGGACGCTGGGTGCGGTCCTGTGTGCCTGCTTTGGAACGGGGCTTAGCCAGCTCAGGAGCCTGTGCTCCTTCGAGCAGGGGGGAATTAACCCTGCTGGCTCTGACGGCGAACACAATCGCTTTAACAGCTTTTTGCTCAGAGCGACTTTGGACATCATACTCCCAGGCTTTCTGCACGAATCTCTTAATATCAGTCATTTTCATGGTCTGTGCATCTGTATGCATTAAGATCATCTTTCTGACTGACGGGTGGAGATTCGCAATGAATAAACCCTTGAAATGTGTGTTCTCTTCACAACCCTCATCATTTCGCCCTGCAAAATAAGTTCATCTAAGTCTCTCGTAATATTCACGAGGGGACTCTGCTCTCTCGTGCTTAATGTTAAGGGCGGCGGCTATCGCGGCAGTCGGGTCAATAAACGCACTGTATTCTGATAAGTGCTTGACACAGCTCTTCAAAGTCATCACAGACTTTCTTCATCTGCCTAGCCATCCACTCATGTACAGCTCTGCTGCTAGTTTTCCTGACCAGAAACACTTTTTCCTGTTCTGTAGCGTTTGGCAGGTACTGCAGGGTATACCTGAGGTCTTGAATATAACTCTCGATATTATTCTCTGACACTGCAGGGTCAAATCTCTCCATGTCCTTCGCTAGTTCTCTCAGAGAATGGAGGTTTATTCTCCTAGCTTCTCCGCTGACGGAGATATGACGGAGATCGTGGTCAGACCTGTTGCTGCTAGAGAGAGTGCTTAATAGCGACTTGAATTCAGACCTTTTAGCAACCATCGTTAAACTTAAAGAGTATTACTTTTAAGTACAAAATCACAGTTCTACCACAGAAAACCACAAGATCAAGTATGCAATCAACCCAGTAGATCGCAAAAGATCACAAAACAATCAAGCACTGCTTAAAGAGCAAGGGGAACTTTCGGCTTTCAGCACACTGTATTGTCGAGTATGAAACCCGCGTTTTATATTGATGTTTTATATTGAATTATTCCGCTTGGTTGACTCATTTCAGTCTTACCATAGCCCGTCCAGGGACGCCAATAAATGTAGTGTGCTCTCTGAAGGCACCAGCTCTGTAGGGTTTGGGCATGTACGGGGACATTTATTAATTGTAGCCGTAAATCACAAAATGATTCTTTTGATGGCCTTAGAATTTAACCATGCGATATAACTCAAACAACACACACACACACACACACGGGTACTAATACACGAGGATACATTTATTAATACATAAAATAAGCATATAAACCTAACAGATCTTATCGAGAGGGTTATCAGAATACAAAAGGTATATATACAATCAGTTACAAAGAGTTACATATATCAAGAGGACATACGTTCAGTATATCATTCATTTAGATCGTTTCATTAAGTGAACTTGGTTACAACTTCTACATTAGATACTGAAAACAAGTACATAACTCTTAGGAATTAAATTGATATCAACTGGTTGGGATAACAATTGAATTCTCAAGCTGTAATGCATTGAAGTTGAATACTCATCCAATCTCTGGGGATTCAGATCTCCTGCGGGCTCTCTGGCTCTGTGCCAGGCTGTGCTGTGCTGCAGATGATCACTGACCGGCTAGTTAGTGTTGGCTTTAACTAGCAAAGTTTGGGCACAGGAGAAAAGATGACTGTGGGTCCCAGCAAGTCAGGAAGAGGACCGGTTCATTCCTGATGAAGCGCTAGTTCTGAATAGTGATTCAGCTGTCCACAGTTCCGACCTGTTCACAAGGCTTGCTGCTGGTGCTTACCTCAGGTGGATCCTCTGGTTACTCTCTGGCAACCTCCGCTCTCGACTCTTAGAACAAAGGAAAGTTCTGGCACTCGGACACACTGACCGTTCCGTGGTTGTCCGGGCTGAGTCTTAGGATGGTCAGGAGGTGTGCTGCGAGAATGTCCTGCCCTTGGGAGCCTTTTGCTCCTGGGCCGTCCTGCCCTGGAATTCTCCTTTGAATTCCCTTTAGAAAAGTCCAGGAAATAGTCTCTCAGGCCCTCTGTGTTGCCTGTTTTTACCTGGAGGAACTTCAGCTCGTTCATTGGCTGAAAGTTCCATGGGCATCAGAGTCCCACGTGGGTTACTCGGCCCTACCAGTCCCTGATTGGTTGATCAAGGTGAGATATGAGTCACTTACTCCTGACACTTAGGAATGCAGTCCAGATGTCCATCTGGCACACCCTAGACAGATAGGCGCCAATGGATGACCATTGATCATGATAGCTAGGCTTAGCTAAGTGCATCCCCATTTGGGAGCTGTCCCTTATCAAAAGAAAACATCTTTAAATCAGCCTGCATGAATAGTTTCTCTGTGGCTGCACCACAGAGATGAACAGAGAGATGGGGCCTCATTAGAAAAAGCACAGCAACACTTAATTCTGTCTTATTAACAACCATTGCCGCTACAAGTGAAAGGCTGAAGTGAAATAGAGCGGGGACGAAGGCAGTGAAGAGAGAGAACGTGGGAAGAAGAGAAAAACGCAAGGGAAAAAAAGCAGCGTCGTAAAAGAGGTGACGGAGCTGTCCTCTCTATAAGAAGGGTGCCAGCGACCCTTGCTCTTGCTTACGGCCACACCCCCTTGAGCACGCCTGTTCTCGTCTGATCTCGGAAGCTAAACAGGGATGGGCCTGGTTAGAACTTGGATGGGAGACCGCCTGGGAATACCAGGTGCAGTAAGCTTTTGAGCGCAGGAGGCGCCCTATCCCCGCTCGCTCGCTCATTCCCCTGTTCACACGTGCAGTGCGGCTTGTCCTTCTGTTTATTTGTGAGCTTTGGCGAGACACGGGTGCTTGTGTATTAGCGTGAGCGTTTTTTATTCTGATCATGAACAGTTTTACAAGTCCGCAAAGGATCGAGGAAAGGTTTATCGCCAGCTGAAAAGAGACACAGCGCTTCGGCTGTGGAGACTTGTTCGGCTGGCGTTCGGGGAGTCGCGTTTTTCAGAATTGTATTGAGATCGTTTTCCACAGAGCTCAGATGTCAAAGCACAGCAGCAGCTCTCCACAGCGATCCTCTATAGCGCCCTTTCTCCCGCAGCTCCGTCCTCATTGGAAGGAAGCAAGAGTGAAAGGCTGAAGTGAAATAGAGCGGGGACGAAGGCAGTGAAGAGAGAGAACGTGGGAAGAAGAGAAAAACGCAAGGGATAAAAAGCAGCGTCGTAAAAGAGGTGACGGAGCTGTCCTCTCTATAAGAAGGGAGCCAGCGAGGCTTTTTTCTTGCTTACGGCCACACCACCTTGAGCACGCCTGATCTCGTCTGATCTTGGAAGCTAAACAGGGATGGGCCTGGTTAGTACGTGGATGGGAGACCGCCTGGGAATACCAGGTGCTGTAAGCTTTTAATTGCAGGAGGCACCCTATCTTCGCTCACTCGCTCATTCCCACGTGCAGTGCGGCTTTTTGGCTTTTTGTTTGTCAGCTTTGGTGAGACACATGTGCTTGTGTATTAGCATGAGCGTTTTTTATTCTCATCATGAACCTTATATACTGTATCTCTACATCCCATAACCTTTAACGGCAGGTGCCTGGGTGTGGACATGTTGTGATGTAATATTTAATTTAAAAGTAAACATTTTAGTAAAGTCTGTTATATTGTTAAAATCTATAAGCGTTATAAATATCAATTTTTGCTCGTGCTTATAATTTATCGCTGCTAAATGTGTCTTATTCAATTATTTTAACACTTTTATGACCTATCCACTAAAATATAAAGACCTGCCCTACAACGCTCTTCTCAAAAGATAAAATAAGTTTTACATTTTTTGATTCAATGTAATTTCTTTTTTAGAGAAACACACATCATTTGAGGCTTGGGTTGCATGTTAATATTTTTAAGGTTTAAAGACTTTACGTTCACGGTACGTGGAAAATCATTTCAAACTTTTGAAAAGTTGTTGAGAATTTGTCATTGAAATAAGCTTACATATTTTAATTCAACGTGATTACTTTTCACTCTCGATAAAACACGTGTGATTTTGGGGCGGGGGGATATGGCGGGGCGTTCTAAAACATCACAACCATTTGAAAAATGTCTTGAGCTATGTAGGCATGGTTACAAATTTGGAGTTTATGCTTAAATTAGCCGACTTGCCGGTTTTGAAGTGTGACACCTGAGCTGTCAGGCCCCGATATTGACTGCTGCGAAGATGGCTTCTTTGAGTAGAGAATCATCAGATTCCTCTGCTATGCAAACTGAAGAAGTAGGTTGCTAAAATATTTTTTCTGATAGTGGAATTGTATTTTCAATCTGCGTTTAGCGTATTTCGTTTTCAACACTTTGTCTTCTTTTTAGCAAAAGCTGACCCAGCACTCAGTGGTGTGTGACAGTGGCTGTCATGTGAACTCTGACGGTGATTCAGGTGTTGGGGGTCCGTCAACGACTGATGAAGAGTTGCTACAAATGGTAAATATTAAACCACAGCAAGTTCGAAGCAAACAATGAATTCTAACACAAAAGAGGCATTACAATTGTAAATATTTTAGGTAAAAAGCATGCCTATTTATTTTGTTAAGCCTTCCTTTTCTTTTTTCCTTTAATAGAATAACGAAGAGGTCGACGCATCAATCTTCAAACTACCATCAAGCTTGAATGTTTCGTGTCTGTTCATGTGTGTTCGCCAAAATGTGATTAATGATGATGTTCAACCTAGTTTAGCTAACGATGGCTCTAATGAGCCCGATGCTATGGATCAGATTGTAAAGTCGGTGGTATGTTGCACCTTCAACCATTGTTTAAAGGGGGTTGTGGTTGATGAATGCGCAGCCCGTTTGATTAATCATCCAGGTCAACGGGGTCACACATGCCTAGTTGTCGGGTGCGCGGATGGGTACTGTGGTGTCTCCGGGGGAAAGTTTATGTAAATGAAAGTAGTACTCACACCACACTTTTCTTTCCTGAGTTTCGTGGCTTTTCTTCCTCCAACTATCTTCCAAATACAGTCCGTAATCCGTTCCCTTAATCCTGATCCGATCCGAGTTCCAAAAGTCCGTAATAAAGCCAATCCGCGATGTATCCTTATCCAGTGTCCGTAATCCAAAAACCATAAACCTTTTCTCCTTTCAGTAGTCCGTTATTCTTTAGCCCGATCTTTAACATACACCTCTTTCCTCTCTTTTCCTCCAAACCGCATTCACCTTATCGGCTTCCGCCCTGTTCACTGCCTCCGGGGCACTTATATTTCGGTTCCTGATGCGGCTCAGCTGTGTCTCATTGTTTCTCAGGGTAGACCCTTTCCATTTACCGGTCAGCTGATTCTTTTTGGCAGCCATTTTGCTAAGGTCCATATCTAGTATTTTAAGTAGGTCATTCCGAAAATACCTGTTATGAATGACCCTTCCCCTGGTCATGTTACAGTACAAAGATGTGTTGTTTGCCGCATTAGAAATTTATAAGTGTCTCAGTTTAGCCCGAATTTTATCGGCTGTTCTGTACATCGCCAGTGGCCTGGGTGCCTATACTTTTACAGATGATACTGAGCGGAGTATAAAGCACTTGCTGAGAAAAATAATTGACGACCGCTCGCCATATGAGTATGTACGCTCCTTACTTGTAAAGGTAGATGGAAAAATACTACACGTGACTTTTGGTGCGTTGCAAAACTTATTTTATACTTATTTATACATATTTTTACAGAAAAGAAAAAAGATCTATGTAAAACCAGGGCTGTGAAATACTCGCAATGTGAATAGAGCTTTCACTCTGTTTTACAGACACAGGTGTGCCATCGTGAGAAGAATGAAAAATTTCGAATGTATCCGTAAGAATTCTTACAAAAAGTGCTTTACACTCTTCTTTCTGCAAAGCTTGAAATGAAAATCAATTAACTGAATGCTAATGTCCTTGAATTTGTTAAAGAGATAGATGTGCATGTAAAGAACATGAGTGAAATTACTGCGATTCTGATGTTTTCAGATCAGAAACTGAAGCCTGGCGGATTCAGCGGTGTGTATTCCAAAATACAACATATTTTACATAGAACCTGTGGTAACACCGTCCCTCTGATCACTCAGGCTAATTTATTTTCTCCGTTAGGGTCGCCCAGTTCGGTGTTCACGGCTATAGAAATGGCGAGAGAAAGGGCGTTATGAATGCTTTTTCAGATGCTGCTGAGTTTCTGAACAATGTTGGGGCGATAGCTACAACTAATTTTCTGCACCAACATTTAATTGGCGATTGCAAGCAGTAGTCTGTAATGTGTGTGAAAAGTTTAAAAGTGTATACTGGGATGTTTCTGTAATTTAAAACCTACTGATGAAATAGAGTGGTTCACATTTCACATGCTATTTGTCCTGTGAGTTCTTTCTGTGACACTTTACTCAGTCAGTCAGTCAGTGTGTGTGTGTGTGTGTGTGTGCGTGCGTGCGTGCGTGCGTGCGTGTGTGCTCACATCCCGGAAACTCGCGGCCCTCACCAGACTTCCCACACCGCCGATTCCCTAGGGTTATAATAGATTGCATTCAAACCTGCAGCAGACATTATCATCTTCAATCCCTCATCGCTAATACGTGCTTTCACACGCTTATTTATAAATCGAAGGGGATGTGGTGGTGGGCATTTGGACCCTGAGGCCTGGGGCTGCTAGGGGTGGAAGGCGGGACAACAACACTCATTATGACACACCATTGGCTCTCGAGGGGGCGGGACATCCGCCCATAACATTGCACCATTGGCCGATAAGGGGGCAGGACATCTGCCCATGGCGGCCTCCCATTGGCTGAAAAAGGGGGCGTGGTACCTGTCAAAATGTTTGATGAAAGGTGTCGCTTTATTCTACTCCCGGGCCAAAAACAGCCCTCGGATCATCAACTCAATCAGGAACTCCCAGTCTCACAACTGCATTCCCTCGGTGCTTCCCTACCACCCTAACCCAATTTCTATCCCCAGGACCATCATTAACAATGACTACATTTTACAGGATGATCCCTCCATTGGTACTCTTTTTTCCGACCGCCCAATCATCTCTTATCGCTGACCACCACATAAGCTTCTTGTTCACAGCTCCCTCACACTCAGCACCTTCCCCTGCAATAGCACTCGCTGCATCACTGGCAAATACATATCTAATAACATTCAGGGCATCACAGGACAATTCCAGATAACCCTGACAACATCCTGTATCTCATTTACTGTATCTCTTGCAAAAAATGCCCAGCTATCTACATTTGGGAAACCGAAAGGAGACTAGGAGAATGCTTCAGAGAACATATTAGGGCTGGGAAGGTTAAAGATTTCTCCAAGCCCATAGTTTTTCTTTTCACCTCAAATAGCCAGGATCTCTCAATGACTGACTTATTTTAATGTAATCTTCTCTATTCTCTTGCAGGTTTTGACTTCACACCTTTCTTCACCTCTCTCCATTTTGCACTTCCTGTGTGGCCTCTCTGCTGCTCCTGCCTCCTCCCCTCTCCTCCCAGCTTTTGTTCTTCTGTGCTATTTAATCTTTGTAATCTGCCCTGTCTTTCTCACACCTGAAGAAGGCTTCACAGCCGAAACATTGAGTTTTCTCTCTTCTCTTTTCAGTATGGAATAAACCTATTACTTGTTCCTTTGCAGACTACACATGCTGACATAGTTTAGTTCAGGTGGGTAGCTGCTTCAATATACATTTGTAAATGTCAATTTAAAACTGTAAAAATAGTAAGATTGTAACTCCACTTTAAAACGTGGCAAGAAATAGACACATGGCAGGCTACACTCTGGAAAGGACACCAGTCCATCCCAGGGCAAAGATATAAAAAATAAACATATAGGCAGCACATATCAAGCCTTACAAGAAATCATTAACACCCTCAACACACACCACAGGTCCATTAAACTCAAGTACACCAAACATGGTAGCCTGATAGACTTCCTAGACACCACCACATACAAGGTTTCTTCCTTCAACAACACAGACAAACTGGACATCAAGGTATTTTTCAAAGACACATTCACACAGCTTACTGCACAAGGATAGCTTCCACCCAAAACATACTTTAAAAGGACTGGTAAAATCACAACTCCTACACTTCCACAAAATCTGTACACAACAACAAGACTTTGAGGAAGTCAAATACACACTCTTCCAAGCTTTATGCCAGAGAAGATACACACAAAGTTTCCCCAAAAATGTGGTACAAACATTTCTAAATAGAAAAACTCCAGATGACAGAAAAATACCCCTCAACACATCATATTCTCAACTCAGCATAAAAACCAACCAAAAACCATGATATTAGAAAACACAAACATACTAAGGTAACACAAAATCATATCTGCACACAGAAAAAAACAAAAACCTTCAGCATTAATTAGTCCAAAGCAAGCTAAAACCTGTACAAAACAGATCATATACACCAAGAGCCAAACATTTCGTAACAGAAAACAATGATCCAAAACAAAGAAACTAAAGAAATCTTCCAGTTGCAAAGGGCACTCTCAGAAAACATCAATAACGCCATCTACAGCATCCAGTGCAAAAAGTGCGGGGTGACCTATGTGGGGGAAACGGGTAACTCCATCCGAACCCAGCTGACACAACACAGGCACATCAGGAACCACGGGACTGGAAAGCAACCCCAACTGGACAGAGATTGAAAGAAAGAAAAAGGAAAGGGAGTGGATCAAAAGACTTATTACTATCTTTACACAAGACCTGAACATCAGAAAAACCGGGAGGGTTTTAGTTGTTGGAAGGAGAGTGCTCTCCTTGTCCCAGATGGTCCCCTCTCGGATAAAATCTGGGAGAAGGAGCTTTGTTCCCCTCTCCTAACTAGCCAGATCCTACAGGGACTGGAACTCTTCACCATACTAACACGCAACAAACAGAAGAATAACTGAAACCAATCAGCTATGGAAACTCGCACAGCTTGCACAGTCCTACTAGGGAGGACCCTGATTGCCTATTGAGATGTTAATGGTCCATGAATAATCCCCACCAGGGAAAGCAGAAACCCATTCACCAACTGAAACTGCACCTACTCATACAGAAACGTACAGAAGGAACACAGACCATAGGATACAAACTAGCCCCCTAGGAGGAACTACAACACACTGCCCCTTACAAAACAGGATAAAAACAGGCCAGCATGGACACAGTGTTCCAGAACAATGCCTGAAGAAGACCCAGGCAGAAACATAGCGACACACAGAAAGGCAAGATTGTCTTCCTATGGAGCCACAGATTCTACAGAGGTAAAGCTGCCTAACAGTGGAAACCTAACGGTGTCAACGAAGCTTTAGGCATTTAAATGGTAAGTATGGATCAATCCAGAGTTGACAACGCACGCAACCGTACGGTCACCCTCCACACTGCCTACACAAAAAACATGTCAAACAGACAGGATACCTTTCAACAAGGAACCAGGATCATCTACAAAATGATCCAAACAGTCCACCATTTACAAAACACAGCAGTTTTATTGGACGGGAGAACCGAGCACCCGCCAGCCTACGACGGAAGACCGAGGAACTCATAAAACCTGCCAAGCCACCCAAACTCACATATTTGAAGCTGGTAAGCAATGCCAAAAATTGGCTTCACACCACACTGCAGATCCTCGAAGAGCAAAATCTGTCATACAACTAGAGGATCTTGAGCTTCCCCACTGGGAGGAAGCTTTCACACTTGCTTCCAACTGATCAAAGAAACATTATGGGAGGAAATTGCAGAACACCACCTTTGGACCCTACAGTACACAAGCTATCAATACTGGGTTAGGGAAGGACACTCGGGCAGACCAAATTATCACACCAGTTTTTAAATTCTACAACGACTTCTACTGGAAAGACTGCGAACAAGACCAAGTAAGAGTTAAGTTGTTTTATAAAGTCATTATTTTAGAGCAAGGTATAATTCTGATAAAAATACAATAAACAATATGGTGAAGCTATTGGAGAGAAAATTAAGGCTCGGTTAAGAAACTGAAACAGTCTTGACTTGTTCCTTTACACAAAAGTTATTTATTTTCAAAAGAGACCCATGAGGATTCCTCTGGTGTGCAAGACCTGCCTGAAGACATTTGACCAGTTTCCTCTTCACCTAAAGAGGGTGTGTATGAAATGAGCCTCAGCAGAGGACATCAGCAAGGTCCTTCTCCAGGCCAGGAAGGACTTGTTGAATCACCTGAGGAATGGGCAGGTCGGGGATTTCAAGAGCATAGGGCTCATGTGTGGTGAGAATGTGAGACTGGCGGAGTCCATGGACTGTTTTATGTGGAATCCTGAGGACACATCAGCAAGGTAAGATATTTATAATTTATAAGGGTTCTTCTGTTTCATTTCTAACCTTTACCTTTATGTAAGGGTATGTTAAAATGATATACCAGTGGTCCAGATGCCCTGAGCAAGAGGCTGCTGTCCAGGAGGAAGAGATGCCAGAGACTGAAGTGGAAGAGGAAGGGGAAGATGTGAGTTCTGGAGAACTTTCTATTTTTTCCAAATGTATCTTTTGTTTTATACTTGTATTGTAGTTTGTCTTAGAAGTAAAAATGTTTAAATGTGTATTTTGTATTCCTACTGTCCCCCCAGTTCTTAAAAGCCATCAGCAGGCTCTCAGGAAGACGGTGACCCAGGCTGGACTGGACAGAATTCACTCCCTGGATGCTCCTCACCCGACTGGGTTTAAACAGGACCTTACCAAGGATCTTGGAGTGGCAGATTGCTCTCAGGAGGTATTTATTTTTAAAGGCATTTAAAATTGAGCAGTGATATTTCCATAGCACATGTTTTTCTCCTTAGCTTAAAATTCACCCATGTGAAATCTCAGCCATAAACATAGTGACTCTACATTTGTCAGGTAGAAAATGTTTCCAGATTCCTGTTTTTATGGATCCATCTGCATCTTCCTTAAACTTTGTAAAGGGCCTATCCAAAACAACAATTATTGTAACCAAATGAAGACCACTGGACTGTCTCACCAAATCATTGCTAATTATATTAAGAACATAAACCATTTTCCGGGCTACATCCTAAATGATATCAGTGTGAAAGTAGAGGATCCCAGCCTGGCTAACCTCATCATCAACTTCCAAAGTATCCTAAAGGATATTCAGAAGAAGAACAGTAAGAATGTTGCCAAGAGATTACTAAAAATAGGTCATTTTCATTTTAAAACTTCTTTCAGTTGTACTTTTAATTTGAATACAAAAAAAAGTTGATGAGTATTAATTTCTCCCACAGATATAGACAGTTGCAGAGTCCAGAACCAAGTACGAAGGAATGCTGGAAGGTGTTGATGGTTGCAAAGAGAGATGTGTTGCACAGACTGGGCAAGACATCACCTTGCCTGAGCAGCTTCTTGTACTGTATTTCCTGCAGGCCTTTCTCCAGCTGAAGCACCTGTAGCACCCAGGGGTGGTAAAGAACATGACAGTAAGAATACTTTCATACAACAAAAGTAAGAAATTACATATATAGGATTTTTACAGTTTGGTGTATTCATTTTTATTTTCTCGCTATTACAGGTTGAGGAATGGGTGCAAAGAAAGTGTTGTTTCAACAAGTGGGCACAAAAATGGTCATAATTCCTGTTAAAGAGCACAAAACCTCAAACAACAGCTGGCTTCCTTTGCATTGAGTGAAGAAGAGGAACATGCAAGTTGATGGCTACATTGATATACCCATCCACTCAATTCAGGGTTGTGGTAGAACTGGAACCATCCTGGCAAGCAGTGGATGCAAAGTACTGTATCACCCATAATGTGACACCAGTCCATCACAGGACTCACTCACACCATGGCCAATTTTCATAGAAGCCAATTAAAATCCATGTTAATACTGAAGAAAGATGTGAAGACGGGTGTTTGAATTTAATCCTTTCTGTATACCGTTTAGACTTCTAAGTCACAAGCTGGGGTTTATGGCAGGAAAGGGGGTTAACTAATAAGGATTGCAGATGCAAGCTAGGAACCCCCCTGGGTGTAATCTTAAACTGACCATTTGGCCAGACATCGTAAACTGGCCAAATACCATGAACCCCCCTCTTTACCATCAGACCGAGTGACGTCAGAAACGGAGAAGAAGACACTATATAACCCAAAAGTTTGTACCAGTACGGGGAACAATACTTCGGTTTTGTTGTTTCTTGCGGGAAACAAGACTTTGGCTTTATTGTTCCTTGCATGCAATAAACTCATCTGTTTTACTTCATCTCGGGATCAAAAACCTTATTTCTTCTGTTACAACAAATTTGGCGTAGTCGGCGGATGCTCCAGAAGGCGCAGAACTTCCCATCGGCAGGAGAGACGGTCAGCGCGCACATTACTAAGAGGTAAGGACTGCTCTTTTATTTAAAAGTCCCGACTCTCTCTGACCGATTGGGAAGTCTCAGCTCCCTGCAAGAATTGCCCGAGATGACAGAGTAAACGTGAGTTCCTGAATTCCTCTGACCCGGGGAAGACACCGGTGTATGTAATGGGTTGTTTGCTGTAAGCCCAGAATTTGGTCTGGCAGGCGGTCCACGGTATTGTGTACAGGCGTTCGAAGCTGGTGTATGCCTTAATTGCGCGTGGAGTTTTCGAACGGGTTTTGGACCTTTACCACGAAGTTCAGGACTGGTGTGGGCCTTAATTGCGCCCGGAGTTCTGAGGCTCAGGATCGGTGTGGGCCTTAATTGCACCCGGGGTTCTGGAGCAAGTGGTGCATTAAATGCACATAGTTCAGGACTGGTGTGGGCCTTAATTGCGCCCGGAGTTCTGAAGGTCAGGACTGGTGTGGGCCTTAATTGCGCCCGGAGTTCTGAGGCTCAGGATCGGTGTGGGCCTTAATTGCACCCGGGGTTCTGGAGCAAGTGGTGCATTAAATGCACATAGTTCAGGACTGGTGTGGGCCTTAATTGCGCCCGGAGTTCTGAAGGTCAGGACTGGTGTGGGCCTTAATTGCGCCCGGAGTTCTGAGGCTCAGGATCGGTGTGGGCCTTAATTGCGCCCGGGGTTCTGGAGCTGAGTGGTGCATTAAATGCACGTATAATCCAGGATTGGTGTGGGCCTTAATTGCGCCCGGGGTCCTGAGATTAGCTACGCCTTGATCAAGCACGGATTGGCGTGGCGTGGTTTTTGGTTTTAAAGAAAACAGAAGTAGAAGAGATATATATATATGTATGTTTTTTGGTGTTTTCCTTGTTTGTGAAATACATATACACACGCACGACACTAACATAAACACACCTCATAATAAAAGAGCAAAGCATTAAGTAGCAGGATTTAAAGGACGTTGAGACCCGAGAATCGCCCTGATTCTGCCTGAAGGGCATTCAATCTGGACTATGGATAAGGACAAATGCGGGCTTCTGGATATGGAACCCGCCACATTTACTGGGAAATCCCCGCCATACACAAAGCCATATAAAATCAACAAAGAGGCGGAGGAAGGGGTTCGACCAGTAATACAAAAACTATTGGCTCAAGGCATTGTACGAAAAACACATAGTACAAGCAACAGTCCAATATGGCCCGTAAAGAAAGCCAGCGGAGCATGGCGATTCACAGTTGATTACTCAAAACTCAACCGTCTCACCCCCTTGGTAGCAGACCCCTCTGCTATTTTTCAACTACTGACCCCTGAGCACCAGGTGTTTTCAGTAATTGACATGGCTAATGGGTTCTGGTCTGTTCCTCTACACCCAGAGGTACAAGATTGGTTCGCTTTTGTTGTAGATGGAGAACAATATACTTGGACCAGGTTACCACAGGGGTTTCATAACAGCCCCACCGTGTATCACATGGCACTTCGGAGGCATCTCCGGGAGTTGCCTCAAGTGTCCTCCGTCTTTATCCAATATGTGGATGATATTTTAATCGCGTCTCCTGACGAGGAAACCCACAAGAAGGACCTCCAAATTATTCTCGACCATTTGGTTAAAAAAGGACACAAGGCTAGTTATAGCAAAGCACAGTTATGCCTAGACACCGTAATTTACTTGGGACAGAAGATTAGTCAGGGAAAAAGGGAATTGACAGAAGATTGGGCCCAGGCAATCTGAACACACCCTAGTCCCAATACGGTGAGAGAGCTCCGATCATTTCTGGGTCTGTGCAATTTCAATAGAAATTGGGTTGATGCTTTTTCTGAAAGGGCCAAACCACTTACAGACCTATTAAAGGGGGGAGGGAGGTCCCTTGATCCTATTGCTTGGAGTCCTGAAGCTGAACACGCTTTTAATGATTTAAAACAAGCTCTGTTACAGGCTCCTGCATTGGGGTTTCCTCAGACAGATCAACCATTCTACCTCTATGTAAGTGAAAAGAATGGATTTTGGACAGCTGTACTAACACAGGAACATGGGGGTAGGTACCGCCCGGTAGGGTATTACTCTGGATCCTTGGACGAGGTAGCCAGGGGCTGGGGACCATGTCTACGAGCCGTTCAGGCCGTCTGTCTAGCAGTACAGGCAGTCAATAACATAGTGCTAGATCAACAACTGATTGTTCGATGCCCACATGCGGTACACACCCTCATGTCCCTGAATCGGGTCAGTCAGGTTAATGCGATACGATGGAGCAAGTGGCAGGTCTTGTTAGAGGCTCCAAATGTTACCATTGAATGTGAAGGAGCTCTAAATCCAGCCACATTGTTACCTGACCCATCAGAAGCCTATATGTTAGAACACAGCTGTGATGTTTGGGCAATGGGAGAAGATGAGGGCATCAAAATAGCCGAGCAACCACTAAGGAATGAAGACCTCATCCTCTTCACTGATGGAACTTCATTCATAAATTCTAGTGGGGAGAGGAAAGCGGGTTGCGCTGTGACTACAGAACATGATATCCAATGTGGGGGAAGATTTGAGGTACCCACGTCAGCACAGCGAGCTGAACTGAAAGCTTTGGTGGAAGCCTGTAAATTAGCAAAAGGCAAGACCACCACAATATACACAGACTCACGATACGCATTTGGAGTATGCCATGACTTTGGAAGATTATGGAGTAATAGGGATTTTTTAACCTCTGCTGGCACTCCGGTAAAGAATGCGGATCTGGTGTCTGAGCTGCTTGCGGCTCTCCAACTCCCAAAGCAGGTAGCTGTAGTCAAATGTAAGGGCCACAGCAGAGAGGACACTCCCGAGGCCAGGGGCAATAAGCTGGCAGACTGGACAGCACGTCAAGATGCCCTGGGGCAATGGGAGGAGTGGTCTATAGAAAAACCTCTTCAGATTATTTCAGTTTGCACAGTGAACATACAGGCACTCCGGACGGAACAGCTCAGCGAGCTCCAGGCCCAGGCCCCAAGGATTGAGAAATGGACCTGGATGGAACGCAATGTGGGGCTGCAGAAGGATGGGACCTGGAGGTGCCAGCGTACAGGCAGACCCGCCTGCCCCAAGCAACTAATGCCCTACCTGGCACAGCAAATACACTCCACAGGGCACCCAGGTGTTAGCCAAATGACTCGACGCTTTGCTCAGAGCTGGGTGGGCACAGGCTTCACACCCTTCACAGCTGATGTGGTACAACGCTGTGGAGAGTGCCAAAAAGCCTCTGGAGCACCGCCGGTTCGGGCTCCTAATCTTCGACGTCCTGCACCCGAGGGGCCCTTTAGACACTGGCAAATAGACTATTGTTCACTGCCACCCTGTAAAGGGAAAACAGGCCTCCTAGTGATGGTGGACCAGTTTTCTAGATGGGTGGAGCCTGTCCTTGTCAAACGAGAGACTGCGCAGACAACTGACAAATATCTTGTGACAGAAGTAATTCCCCGATGGGGACTCCCGTGTCGCATAGACTCAGACCAGGGCACACATTTTACTGGAAAAGTGTGTCAGGTGGTGGCAGACCTACTAGGGATCAAATGGGACCTGCATTGCCCTCATCACCCGCAGTCCTCCGGCATGGTGGAATGGGTGAACCGAACTTTGAAAGCTAAATTGACAAAGTACCACCTGGGAGGGATCCCCTGGGTGGATGCATTGCCCGCCGTACTGTGCAGCATCCGGGCTGGGACAAATCGAATAGTGGGGCTGAGCCCGTTTGAGGTGATCACGGGGCGTCCCATGAGACTGAGTGACTCTCCAGGACATGACAGAGTAGGCTTGAGTATACTAACTGATTCTCTGTTACAGTATTGCAAGTTGCTGACAGAGGCCACCCAAGGAGCCCGCGAGCAGGTCCTGGAGGCGTGGGGACCACCACCTGAAGGAGGGCACGACCTCATCCCAGGAGAGTGGGTGTGGATCAGGAAATTTCCCTCACAGGTTCTCCAGCCCAGGTGGGACGGACCCTACCAGATCCTGTTGACAACCGAGTCTGCGGTTCGAGTGGAAGGAAAAGATCGCTGGATCCACGCATCACACTGCCGACGAGCTTCATCCCCAGTTACAGACTCAGAATGAAATCATTTCTGTTAATAACGATAATTGTTGCTGTAGGACTATGTTCCACAGGGATTAATGATCATCTCTCCCACAAAGGAGAACATGGAATTAATTCCTTTTTAGGCCTCTCCTATCTGACAGCTAAGAAAACCAACCAAAGTGCCTGCTGGGTGTGTGCCGCATTACCCAAATATGTACAGGGAGGACTTCCTATGAGGGCCATTCCTTGGCGTCTCGAGGAAGTCATAGGAATGATCATTTGGAGAGATAATATAGGAGATTTTAATATGACAAACTATGGGGGTTGCCATAACACGACTTTAACTTGCACAACATTACAATATCTACAGGAGCGAGGCTTAGAGCCCACGAGTTTCACAGGCTCTTACGCTCCTAAGTATAACAGAAGCCATACACCACCATACCTGACTCTAAATAAGGAAGGTGAGGGAAACATATGTTTTCAGCACACTAATGGTCTGCACTTGGTTGGATGGAGTCGTTGCAACCTTACCATCGCTGCAGATATATCCACCTCTACCTTCCAAATTCCAGGATGGGATCGGCACACCCCACAATTCGGTATAAGCTTCTTATTTTCAGAGGCATGGGGAGCGCCAAATGGAACATACTTCATTTGTGGAAAACAAGCCTACCCATGGTTGCCAGCCCAGTGGTGTGGCTCATGTTATTTAGGATATGTGGTTCCTCATATCCGTGTTCAAACCCACAGCCCCTTCGGACCTAACCACAGACCACAAAGAAAATTGGCTGATTGGGAATATTATTTAGGTATAATATTTCCACAAGCTGGCATGAACTTTCTGAGTCAAGAGTTAATTCAAATGGCCTCGACTTTAGAGGAATTAGCAAATTCTACCTCATCTAGTCTGAAGGCTGTTAATGATGAGATGGTAGCCCTCAGAACAGTGGCCATGCAGAACCGACTAGCTTTAGATTATGTACTGGCGGCCCAAGGAGGAACTTGTGCAGTAATTGGCACTGAATGCTGCACATATATTCCTGATAATTCTGAGCACATCTCAGATCTGGCCCAACACATTTACAATGAGGGACAGAAATATCAGGACTATTATACTGAAAATTGGGGAATTGGGTCTTGGGTAAAGTCTGTGTTTGGGGCCTGGGGTGGAACCTTTTTACAGTGTTTATTTGTAGGAATAGTTTTGCTTATATGTGTAATTGTAATCATCACGTGCACAAAAACATGTATCACATCTTGCTATAACCGTGGAACGTAAAATGTCATGGCAATACATACCTGTTCACCTAGAAAGGAAAGATCTGCCCTGACATTGTATGTATAAAATAGGCTACACTGACGTATGCTGTATTTTATAAGTGGGGAATGAAGAAAGATGTGAAGACGGGGGTTTGAATTTAATCCTTTCTGTATGTGGTTTAGACTTCTAAGTCACAAGCTGGGGTTTATGGCAGGAAAGGGGGTTAACTGATAAGGATTGCAGATGCGAGCAAGGAACCCCCCTGGGTGTAATCTTAAACTGACCATTTGGCCAGGACATCGTAAACTGGCCAAATACCATGAACCCCCCTCTTTACCATCAGACCGAGTGACATCAGAAACGGAGAAGAAGACACTACAGTATATAACCCAAAAGTTTGTACCAGTACGGGGAACAATACTTCGGTTTTGTTGTTTCTTGCGGGAAACAAGACTTTGGCTTTATTGTTCCTTGCATGCAATAAACTAATCTGTTTTACTTCATCTCGGGATCAAGAACCTTATTCCTTCTGTTACAACAATGCGTACAGTACTCTTCACATTTCATTACTTGTAGCCACAAGCCTTTGAACCGGCAATTCATATTTAGGTAGTGGCCACAACCCACTCCATGCATTCAAAGTAAAAACCCAAAAAATAAATTGAGCATACTGTATGAAAGAAACATGATTCTAACTCTTTGTTTTGGCATACCTCAGTTATGTGCACAAAACTATCTTCACGAGCCACACAATGGAAGTGGCCTCTGGTCTGGGTGCAATACTAGGGGTTCTCATGATTTCAGAGTAAATTGTAGTAGTGAATTTCAAGCAAAGATTCAATAATGAAAATGAAGGAGCTAGTTTTCTAAAGCCACAGATCAGGAGCAAGGTTTAAAACATCTCCAAGATGTTTAATATCACTTGAAGCACAGCGAAGTTAATCGTTAAGAAGTAAAAGGCCCCCAGACAATATCTGTAGCCAGGAATCTAAGACTCGCACTCGATCCTCTCCTGTCTTTTGAGCCCCATGTGAAAGATTTGATTAAGACAGCTTTTTTCCCCCCACCTTAGAAATACTGCCCGCATTAGTGCCTGTTTCATGCATTTAGAACGTCAAGGCTTGTTATCCGCTGTTAGTGGATTTTGCATACGTGTCCTGCAATGATCTCTTTTCGCAGCTAACCTTGATATTTCTCCCCAGTCAGAAGCGGGAGTGCTTTCTGTCGCTGTCCCTCTCATCCGACCAAGAGCCAGACAGATGACCCGCTGTGCTTGTAACCCTGAATTCCTTTTGGCTCGTCATCTTGCCCAACAAAGATCCCAGCTAAATCCAGAAAATTAAGCATGTCCAACCTAAAAAACCTCACAGATACTCTGTCTCTCCACTCCCCAAAGCAAATGTTTCTGGTTTCGGCCTGTTGCCTCATTCAGGTGTAACGATTCGCCTTTCCAGCCTTTTGTTTCCTCTTCCTGCCTCTGTTCCTGTTCTCGTTGGGAGCATATTGATCTGGGCCTCTGTGGCGCACTTGGTTAGCAGTTTTGGCTGTTAGTCAAAAGATTGGTGGTTCAAGCCCACCAGGTGCCATTGTTCTTTGTGGTGCTGTAGCTTGTATGTAGCGTGCTGGTTTGCGGTCGATGAGAGCCTGGGTTCAAATCCACAGACTTTCAGGGTGTTGTATAGCCAGCAGCCACTGGAGCTCAGCAGGTGTGAGTCTGGTCAGTACCTGGAGGGGAGACTCCTGGGAAGGCTGAGGCTGCTGCTGAGAGAGGTGTTAGTGGGGCCAGCAGGGGGTGCTCACCCTGCGGTCTGTGTGGGTCCTGATGCCCCAGTATAGTGACGGGGGACACTAAACAGGTGCCATCCTTCGGCTGAGACTTAAAACCGAGGTCCTGACTCAGAGGGCTGTCTGTGTGGAGTTTGCATGTTCTCCCTGTGTTGGCATGAGTTTCCTCCAGGCGGTTCAGTTTCCTCCCACAGTCCAAAGCCAGGCTGGTGGGGTTAATTGACTTCTGGGAAAACTGGGCTCTGGTGTGAGTCTGATTGTGATGGACTGGTGTTAGTGGGGCCAGCAGGGTGCACTCACCCTGTGGTCTGTGTGGGTCCTGATGCCCCAGTATAGTGACGGGGGACACTGGACTGTAAACAGGTGCTGTCCTTCGGATGAGATGTAAAACCGAGGTCCTGACTCTCTGTGCTCATTAACAATCCCAGGGCGTTTCTCGGAAAGAGAAGGGGTGTAACCCCGGTGTCAAACAACTGCTCATTGTTCTCGGATTTTGGAGCGAGGTCCTGAGCACAGAGTGAAATCAATATGCACACTGCAACCGACACTCCCACTGGCCCATAAACGGTATCAAGAAGTTCGAAAACCAGTTAGATACAGTTCAAGACTGAGCAAACACCCGGCCCATTTAAATACAGGAGGACAGAGCCAGAAGATAAGATAAGATAAAAATAAGACAGGAAAGCAGTTGAAGGAGCTGAAATCTCCTGGATTGTTTATTTGAAAGATTTGGGTGTCAAAAGCCAGACCTGGGGGCTGTCCTGAAGATTCATCATTCCTTCCCCAGCTCTTCTCAACTTCAGGGTTGGGTCGGATGTGCTCTGGAAGTCACGATGGATGTGTGGGCTCCGGGTTATCTCTCGGCCGATACAAGACCCATCTAGTCTCATCTCCAACACCTTCTATGCTCGGTCTGAAGCCAACAACACAGAACCAGTCATCAGAACTGCACCCTCCGCAGCTGACCAGCTGCTCTCACTGTCTGCAGATGAAGTGAGGAGATCTCTGCTAAAAGTGAACACAAGCAAGGCTGCAGGACCCGATGGCATACCCAGTCGCTTTCTCAAAGCCTGCGCCAATCAAATGTCTATTCACAGACATTTTCAACATGTCTCTGGCCCAAGCCGTAGTCCCCACCTGCTTCAAGACAACCACCATCATCCCAATACCAAAGAAAACCACAGTGACATGTCTTAATGACTACCGACCAGTGGCACTAACACCTGTCATCATGAAGTGCTTCGAGAGGCTGGTCATGAAGCACATTAAGGACACCATTCCAAACACAGTGGACCCGTACCAGTTTTCCTACCGGTCCAACAGATCCACAGATGACACAATCTCCATTCCCATACACACTGCCCTATCCCATCTGGACAAAAAGAACACATACACAAGACTACTATTCATCGACATCAGCTTTTAACACTATCATCCCAGAGAAACTAGTCAAGAAACTCAGTGCACTGGGTCTCAACACCACCCTCTGCAACTGGATTCAGGACTTTCTGACAGGCAGACCTCAGGCTGGCAGGCTTGGAAACCACACCTCTGGCACACTAACTCTGAACACTGGGGTCCCCCAGGGGTGTGTGCTTAGTCCATTGCTCTACTCCCTCTACACCCACGACTGTAAGGCCAAACATAACACCAACTTCATCATCAAGATTGCCGATGACACCACAGTTGTAGGTCTGATCACAGACAATGATGAGAGGGCCTACAGGGAGGAGGTCAATCTCCTTACAACGTGGTGTGATGACAACAACCTCACCCTCAACGTCAGCAAAACCAAGGAGCTGATCGTTGATTTCAGGAAACTGCAAACCAGACATGCCCCTATCCACATCAATGGGACTGAAGTGGAAAGGATCAGTAACTTTAAATTCCTTGGCGTCCATATCACCGAGGACCTCACATGGTCTCTCAATGCCACCTGTCTGATCAAGAAAGCACAACAGCGCCTGTACTTCCTAAGACGGTTGAAGAAGGTTAAGACATGTCCCCAGATCCTCACTAACTTTTACAGATGCACTACAGAAAGCACACTGACAGGCTGCATCACAGTGTGGTATGGCAACTGCAGTGCTGCTGACTGCAAAGCCCTACAGCGGGTGGTGAAAACTGCCCAGTCCATCACTGGGGTTACCCTCCCATCTATCCAGGACATTTATGACAGACGGTGCTTGAGGAAAGCTCTAAGCATTATCAAAGACCCCACACACCCCAGCTACAGACTTTATGATCTGCGGTACCGGAGCATTCGGGCCCGGACTACCAGACAGAGACAGTTTTTACCCCTGCACTATCAAACTGTTAAATTCCCAGCCTCTCTCACTCTCACTCTCACTCTCACTCTCACCTCACCTCTCACCTATGATCTGAACCTCACAGTGCCTGATTCCTTTCTTTCTTACCAAAAACCCAGACACACATTGAAAATCTACCTCTACCATACATGTCAAAAGCTCACTCCCCATAATTTCTATCCCTTTATTTTATTCTGTTGATGCATATTTTTGCACGTAACCTGTTACCTTTTTGTTGTTTTGCACATCGTCTGTTGTTGTTTTTTGCACACTGCCTGTTGTCTCTGTCTTTCTTTTGCTACACAATTGTACTGTTGTTGTTGTTGTTTTTTTCTCTTTGTACTACTGATGTCCGAGAGCTAGCTAAATAGCATTTCGTTATACCATATACCATGCATATGAGTGTAATGACAATAAACTTGAACTTGAACTTGAACAGACAGTTAAATGGGGATAATTTCGAAGTTGCAAATATGAGATACCATAGCGCGGTTTTTTTCACTCCCTGGCGAGACGGGCTTCCATAGTTATGTGTATTCTTGATATATCAGAAGGGGGCACTCTTCTCTTTATCGCACGTAGTCCCGAATACTGCGTATGGAGTTTGCGTGAGTGAGGTCAGTAACGAGCTTGATCAGACCCAAATCTACTGCTTTCATCCAAAACAGCCCTTCATTTGGGCTTTAACCACTTAACAACATTGACATATTTAGACAATGTCTGCCTGGAATTTCCTCCCCCTTAAACATATGTTATATCTCTGCAGCAGAACATAGCAGGAGCCTGGTTCAGGTCTTAAATTGAAGCTAGCCCTCTTGGCTTTGAGTGTGAATAGTTTAATTTCTTATATTTCTTAATGTGTCCACTCAGCAGACAAACATATGAAAAAAAACCCCAAAAAACAGCTGGCGAACATGTATTTTTGGTCTTCAGAGGTCAGATTTATCAACTATATGCATGTCAAGGGCCTGGGAATGATTTGAAAACCTAGCTTAACTACTAGCTTGGATAAAAATCTGGGACAAATTGATCAATTAGAAAAAATTCTACATCATGTTTTGTGAAGACTGGACCTGGAATGACATTAATAAATTAATAAAATATTGAAAATAAGAATAAAAACCATTGCAATTGCTATAAAAACCTTTAGACACTGCTAGAGAGCCTTTATCTGCTGTTATGCAATGAAAACAAAACCTCAGAGTTGCCTTCTGGTGTGGAAAAAAAGGAGCACTGATAAGAAACTGATAAAAAACTGATTGATTATCCCTTCTGAGTCAATGATTGACAGCTAAAAATGCAGCCTGAAGCTTCCAGAGGAAGTCTCACCCCCTAAGGCCTCTGAATGGCTTAAAATACAATGAATGACAGCGGTTTTTACCAATCAAATCGCCTTATTTCTGGCGCTCGTTCTTCAAACATTTATTAGTAATCAATAACGTTTACTAGTCTCTAGCTCTTGAGATAAACTAGTCTGGGTTATTTTGGATATATATCATGCTCCAGAATAAGGTAAAAACATGGGATATATATATATTTGCTGTTTTTTGCTTTTGCGGTTTTGTTGGTAAAATGTATGATATTGACATGCTGGGCTGGCCAGGTGGCCGGGTGTTTTTATTGGGATTCTGCTAGTTCATTAATTTATTGGTTTATTGCATAATAGTGTCATGTCTGTGGAAACAAACTTTATGGTTTTGTTGTGGTGATATTGGAGAATACGTGCATGTGAGAAAATTTGTGGAGCGGTTTCAAACAAACGTTGTTTATCTCGCGTTTATCTTAAAAATAAAAAGTGTCATCTGGGGAGACAGGAGTACCCCCCCCCCCGGTGACCTCGATACGGACTACCTCCACCTGTTACCCCTCACACTCAATGTTTCAGAAAAAGGGTTTTAATTTAAGCTTTGCCCAGCAGTGTTAGAGCAGAGAAAATAAATAGAAGCGCTATTCGTGCCGGTCTAGCTCAGTAACCACTAACTCAAATAATCCACTAATAATAATAGCGAAAGAACCCCGGCTTTTGCTTAAAAAAAAAAACTATTGACATTGTGCGTCTCCAACACTGGCTGGAGACTCTGTGTATCCGGGCTCAGCGGTTATATAGAACAGGACTCGGCGAGCTGCAGGTGAAACTCATTGCTCTGCGCTCCCAGTGCGGAATGTGCGTCTCCTCCCTCCAGACTCGTCACACCGCCTTCTACAGCGGGGAAAAAAAACAAACAAACTCCCCTCTACTGTCTTCATACATCCCTCTTAAATCCCAGAAACACAGAAACTCCGGGGCGTTTCTGTGAGTCAGTACTGGGTTTCTCTGTTCGAGGTTACAAGCAGAAACAATAAAAGCGCTGAAAGCAGGAAGTTATTTCTGCTCGTAGGCATAAACGTGTAAAAATACATTTTCTGATTCATAAAACCTAATAAAATCCACGTACAGTAAGTCTCCCTTTGGTTCCCAATGCACATAACTGAATATAAACCAGTCAAGTTCAGGTAATTTTCTGCTGAATATGAATACACTAGTTCTGGCGCAGCTGTTACAACAAAGATACTTACGAACTATTTTTTCATACGAGCTATTGCCGTTTTTAAATTTAATATTTTTTCAATTCGCTAAATCACACGAAACACCAACAACACTCATCGTAAGCATCTGACCAATCACATTCCTGAATTTTAAAAGTATTTAGTATTTATTTTTAACTTGTTTTATTTAAAAAGAAAATTATACACCTGTTTTACATATTCTTGCCATTTTTGGCATATTGTAAGTGGATTGTAACTTCAAATTGATAATTCCTGATCTTTATAACTGTGTATCATTTCTTTTTACCTTGTTTTAATATGTTTTAATTATATTTGCATTTTATAGAACTTTTTTAATATATTGTGAGCATTTTAGCAAAATTTTTAAATAGGACTATCAATGCTCCTGACTTTTAAACCTGTATTTATTCTGACATTATTCTCTCCAACTGCAGATGAGGAGGGATGCATTTGATTTTTAAATTGGTTGATTTTGGGGGAAAATGTACATTAATTTCTTTGTACGTATCATCAGTGGGAAATTTGGCATTTTGGGATGAATTGCAATCTTTACTGCAAGGCCTTCAGACTGATATAGAAATGATGGGAGATTTAAATGACACGTTTGATAAATCAGACAGGCACAGTACAACATCTAAAATGGCAGAACCCTCTAAAGTACTGAAATATTTTAGGCACATTCATTCAATCTACAAGATGTTTGGTGGTTACTGTGTCCTGCTACCCTTTCGTATTTTTTAGTGTGCATGAATGTGTCCCACTTCTTTTACTAGTTTTTAAGGAAGATTCTGAAATATCTGATTACGAGATCAAGCCAGAAAAAAAATGATGACAATTAGTAGGAAGAAAGATACAATGTATTGACAATGTAACATGCTTTAAAGGATTAAAAGGAAAATAAATACTTTATCTATGCAAACTAATTCAACTGAGCTCCTCTAAACACTATAGCCTGAAGAATTGCCAAAGCACAATGTATCATTTTGGGTGACACTAAGGGAAGAGGAACACAACACTCAAAACCACAAACCACTTATTTTCAACAGCAAAAATATGCTTGAAAATATTTGACAAAAAAAAGAAACCTTACACGCATGGAAACCAATATTTATCTGCTAGGGTAGAATGCAGCAGAGAACAGTAGGGCAGAAGGTTAGTGTAACTCTATAGTGCATCACAGAGGCTGGTCTCTTCCCCTCATTATGCAGGCTGACTTGTTCACAGTGAACTGTCCTCCAGCGATCCTCCTCGTCAGCTGCAATCACTGACATCAGACATGATGTTAATACTCCGACAGCACTTTGGCTGATTTGTTTAATGCGTTTTCCTATTAAACAGGAGATCTTGAGTTCAAATCCCAGTGTTGCCTGTATTCCCGTCTTGTCTTATAGAATGTATCACTATGGATGATCACGTGTGGCTTGATTTTGTTAAATGCAAGTTTTCATTTTCTTTCTAGAACAACTTGCTTTTCATGAAATTCATACAGCTTGCGAAAGATGAAACACAGATCTTGCTTAGCAGTGCAAAACAAATATCACAGGCTGGCAAGAATAAAGTCTTTTTTTTTACCAAAAGCTTGCAAATAGAGAAAAGGGATGCACGTGAGTCTCTGGGAGCTGTTAATTGAAAGGTTAGTGGTTCGAGCCCATTTCTCATTATTGGAGATAATTGGATTTCTTAGTAAAACCTTAACCCACTTGATATTTGCAGGAAATGCAGTTGTTTTGTGTGGCGAACTACAACAAGTAAACAATTGAGTACATTAGTCATTATCACTAGGAATGACCAGTCATGGCCAACATTCAAGGGAATCGTATTCAGCCATGGACTTTGACCTTCAAATGGCTGGCGGGAGAATTCATTTATACTCTCGTTGCACCCTTAGTTAAAATATTTAAAATTACAACACAGATTTGTTGGAGAACTTAAAAAGCAAAAAAGACAGTTGGACAGCATGATTATGTTAGGACTGTACATTTCTATTTTAATACTTTTGTATATTTATCTTAATTTTAATATACATGTAACCATAAATGCTGTTCTATATATATATAAAGATTGTTGTATTTAATAATATTTTAGCGGAGGGCACAAGGGGGTTTATTATACCTTGCGAAACATCCAAGACAACTATAATAGAGGCTCATATTTTAATAAAATTTGCTTTAAAAGAAAACCAAAAGTTGTATGATATCATCCCTCAATATCGACGTTCAGTTGATGGATTTGAAGAAGCAACAGCGATAGGTGAGTACATTGATTTTGGACCCATGCTTGCATCTGAATAATCTTTCCTCCTGGAAAGAATTAAAAACAGGTCTGTTTTGAGTCTCATGATGATGCTATTCTGGATCTGAGAAAAACATGCAAATTTGTTTCCTATTTTTTTTAATTTTATCAGATTTTATCAGGTGAATGCAGTCCATAAGTTCAAGTTTTTATATGATGACAGGACCTACACTTAGGGCTCAGTACCGATAACACTGCTGATATTGATGGAGTAGAAATAAGTGATGTATTGGCAGCTTTATCTGAGGCGAGAAGTCCTAGAACACCTACATAAATGTTAGGATTCAGAGGAAGAAATATTTTTCTACCTCACCCAATCCTATTGCATTAACGAGGCTGAAGTTGGCTGCTTATTCGCCAGCTTCTTATTCGCGTTTTTTGTTCCACCTTAAATGCTGCTGCTGTGATGTTATGCCGCCTTTCGCATGTAGATGGCTCTCTATAGTCATTTTTAAAAATACTAATCCGAGTGGATTACTGCACATATCCTCAGTAAAGGGGAATATGTAAGTAATGATTATCCAAATTGCATTTTTGTATGAAACACATTTCAGAAAATCGAAAACCAATTTTCAAAACTCACAATAACACAAACTGGCATGTTAGACAACAAGTAAATAAGACAAAGGCAAAACGTGAATTCTCAAAGTCGCAAAATCTTGCATTTTGCAAGAAATGTTATTATAGCAGTTTTCAATTGGACATTTAGAACATGGCATATGAGAATATATGGTTAACTGAGGATGAGCAAAGGGTGATGACACTTTCTGCTTATTGCTATGACCCTCCCTCCTGATTATAAAATCGTCTCACAATTCTGCCACTGAGGTGTGAGACACAATGTAACAGACTGTCAAAATCCTGAACTTCAGGAAATGTTGCTGTACCATTTTTAAAATATGACCCTCTGAACATGGCATGAGAGAATTCATTGGGAAAAGCTAATTGCTCTTTCTGTTGTATTGCTATGGCCCCTGTTTAGAAAAAAACATCTCAGAATTCTGACACAAGGGTGTGAGACACAATGTAACAAATTATGAAAATCATGAAGTATAAGAAAATTTACTGTACCATTTTTTTTAAATATGACCCTCTGAACATGGCATGTGAGGATTTATAGTCAACAAAATAGCACCCCTTCTGCTGATTTACTTTTTCCCTCCTTCCTCGTTACCAAAATATCTTAGTATTCCGACACTAAGGTAAGAGAGACAAAATCACTCATCACGAACATTTGTAATTACGACACTTCACTGTTGCATTTCTGGGTTGTGACATTCTGAACATGGCATGTTAAAGTATATAGAAAACCTAGATCAGAACAGGCTAAATGCAATTCAAAGTGATTTATATTTTTTTAATTCTTTCTAAATGATAAAATATATTTTTCAGTGATTATGACACTTCGGTATTACATAAAATATGCTTCAATGCCAAAATAAATAATAATGGAAAAAATACCCACAGTGGACATTCATAGTTGTGATTATAGGAATGTTATATATCAGGTGGGTAGCTGTGTCAGCATGCGTAGGCTGCAAAGCAAAAAGTAAAGGATTATTCCATGCTGAAAAGAGAAGAAAGGAAACATAACATGTTGGCCATGGAGCCTTCTTCAGGTGTGAGAAAGACAGGGCAGTAAGCAAAGATAATTTTCTTTATCTTTACTTACTGCAGTTTATCTTTGATGACAACATCAAAGACGTTAGGAAGTTTTACGGCTAACAGCTCCACATCAACTTCCTTTTATAACTAACCTCATCAGATCTCTCAACTCCCAACTCTTCCAATTTCTCACTTCAGAGAAGGATAAAAAACTCAATCATCCTCTACAGAGAAAAACCATCAACACCCCTACCACCTCCACCAATCCTAACCTTGTTGTTACTATACCCTCTGACCTTTCCCTTTCACCCCTTTGCATCCTCAGCTAACATATTTTAAAATTACAATAGACTGTATAGTATTTATGTTTAAAATTAAGGTAAATATGTCAAAATATCAAAATCCAACTGCACAGTGCTATCGTAACAATGCTTGTCAAGTTCTCAAACAAACCTGCATTGTATTTTTAAAATATTTCAGCAGAGGATTCAACTGGAGTATAAATGACGATTCGACGATAATTTTTCTTGGGTGAATATGGTTTTCTGGGGAGTTGCGATGTTGGGCATTATTGGACATTTCCCGGTTACCCTGACACGTGTTAAACACTCGCAGTTCCTGCAAATATTAAAATGGTTATGGTTTCGCTGAGAAATCCAATCGACTGAAGACAACGTTTACATCGCAAAAGAACCCCGTCCCTGGGTGGACTCGAACCACCAACCTTTCGGTTAACAGCCGAACGCGCTAACCGATTGCACCACAGAGACTGACTGGCAGGTTCTTCTCTCGAATCACACGTTTTCGGTTAAAAAAAATCTCTTACCGTTCATTTTGCCAGCTGGTAATATTTCTTCTGCACTGATAACCAAGAATTGAATTTCATTTTTCGCAAGCTGTGTGAATTTCATCAAAAACAAGTTTTCCAGAAAGGAGATGAACACATGCATTTAACGAAATCAAGCCCTTTGTGAGTGCCCAAAATGGTACGTTCTGTACTACAAGATAGGAAGAAAGACACGGCTGGGATTTGAATCTCGGTTCTTTTGTTTAACAGAGAAGCGCTTTAACCAACTAAGCTACGGTGACAGGACAGCCATCACCTTTTACAGCCACTTGGACACACCGCTCTGAGACATCTGCGTTCAGTAAGCGCTGAACCTGCGCTCAGAGCAAATTGCCTCTTTTGCATAGCAGCCCCGACACTGAGAAACGAAGAGAACTGGCTTTTATCTGGCATTTTTCATGTCCAATGCGTTTGACATCTCCCAAGGGCGACAGAGTTCTTTTGCGACACTATTTCTTCTTTTTTATTTCTGTACGCTTTGATAAAAAAACGAGAAATCGTGCAAGGGAAAAATGTCTTTTTTTCATAGAGAAAACGTGCACCAGGAAATGTTGTGTTGAGAAGAAGTGATTTAACATGATACGTGACCTAATTAATCGGAGCAATTGCTCACCCACCGAGGTTGGAGAGTCTGTTGGATGTGATAATTATACGGTGCTGTGGAAGAAAACAGTCTTTCTTTGAATTCTCAATCAATCGGAATTTCAATGCGAAATATAAACCCCTTGTCTGATTTAAAGAGGTTATATTTTAAAACTCATAAAAAATTAGAAAACACATGTTTCTCACTTTGAAATTTAAGACGGAGCGGTGCGTTACTAGTAGCGGCGCTGAGCACACTATGGGGGAATTCAGGTCATGTGAAATGCCAGCGGTTTAATAAACAACGCGTCTGATTTCGGATCATAAGATTGTAGGTTCGACTTCTACCTGGCTCGTGTAAATTTTATTCAAACTCCTGAGTAATACATGTATATTATGTGATGAACCGCACCTGAAAGCAAACGTTGGGTCTGTTTCCTTTGTTTTCCAGCATGAAGTAGCAAATCGTTACAAAAAGCACCTGCTAATGTCCAATAGCGGGTTTTTTTTTTCTAAATTACATTTTCAGGCTTCAGACACTTTTTAATAAAACAAAAGTGTCCGGAAACTCATTAACTTTCAGGTTTGCTTGAACCTGTACTAAAAAAAGTTATCTGAAACTTCCGGGATTCCATTTTCTGATGTAGCTGTCTCTAAAGTTGGACGTGATGTTAAGCAGATGTGAACTGTGCCTTTTCTCTTCAAAAAAAAACAAAGTTCTTTTTTTCCCCTCCACTCCAATGCTGGAGACTGTAAGCCTGTGTGAGCTCCACACTGCGTGTCCTGTACTACTCTATTTTGTTTAGATTATCTATGTGGTGTACAGATAGAACTCAACTGCATGGTGTGAATTCCGTGTTCAGGACCAGCAGAACCTGAAAAACTAACAGCTGACCTCGACGTGATTTGAACACGCAGCCTTCTGATCTGGAGTCAGACGCGCTACCGTTGCGCCACGAGGTCACAACAATCAGTGCCTTTGAATTCCCCAAAGGACACAAATCAGCTTCACAAAAAAAAAATCTGTGAAGAGCGCCGCTCTTCCGAAGAGAGTCTCTTCATCCCAGACCACATTTTATTCTTCCTGCGCAGCTCTTGTGCAGATGTTGTTCTCAATTACAGATCCAGGAACACTGATTTTTTTTTCCTATTTTTTTTAAATTAAGTACCCCATGGTGCAACGGTAGCACGTCTGTCTCTAAATCCCCAAGTTCATTTTCAAAGTATATCGGAGTCAACTGATACTGATCAGGTTCTGCTGCTACTGAACCTGCAGTCTTCACCTTAAAGTTCAATTCCCCAAGCCTTTTGACATTATATGTCCATCCCTTCTCGTCAAAACTTGTATTTTCACAGGGTACCCTTCAGAAATCGCAGTATAGAATGAAAAAACTCCAGTAGATCTCGGCCGCTGTTGGTGATTTTCCTTTAAAAATAAATGAATCTCTTGAAATTTTACAGAGTCCCACAGGCCTTTTTTAATGAGGGACAGCAGCAGCCACATCAGGAACTGCGTCCCCTTGTCCAATCCGGTAGGTGCCAGCCCCAGCAGAATGTACTGGTAACTGAGCACCGCACCCGTCCCCAGGAGTTGCATGGTGTTGTCCATTCTGCCCCACACCGCCTTGGCGAAGGGGCAGCTCCAGAACACGTGCTCCTGAGTCTCCTCGATGAAACACGTGTCCAGGGGGCAATGCGGGTTCCTGGTAAGCGAGTGTCTGTAGAGGACCTCTCTGGTGGCCAGTCTCTTGTGTACGGCCATCCAGTTGAGGTCCTTCAGTTGATTGTCCAGTTCTTTAGGCATATATATTGCATATATAGCTCACTGTGTATATAATGAAGAAGCAGAGGTTAGTTTCTCATCTGCGCGTTACAGAGCCTTACGCAACTCGTACTGTACCAACAGCTAGGGTTTGATCCCTGCACGGGCTATTAGTTGAAAGGCCATTGTAAATGACGTGTAAGAGAATTATAGATACTGTAGATACTTTATTGATCCGATTAATAAAGCTTATCCAGCTGGCTTTTATGTTTCACACTAAATTGCGATCTTGAAACCAAAATAATCAGAAATATGGAACACAACCGTTGTTCCCCAAGAAGGAAAGCTGTTTAACACTGACGTCACTCCTTTTTATTTAACCCAGATTGTGAAGACAACTCCGCCCTATCAAAGGAAAATGTTGCACAAAAGTTGGAAAGCACACTCTGAATCCATCTGTACTGTATATTTGATTTCTGCGATCCGTTCAAGGCTGCTTGGTGCTTCACAAGCAAGTCATTTCAGGGAAGAAACTGAGTTTAGAGAACTACTGGTGCATTTTCACTCATTGAATTTGATCTTTGTACTCTCTTTTCATTCTCAGCTATAATATTTCAAAATTACAGTTCGGATTTGTTGGAAAACTTCACAGGCATTATTAAGTTAGGACTGTACAATTGTATTTTAATATCTTGGTATATTTACCTTCATTTTAATATGGATGTAACCATAAATGTTGTACTTTTGTTGTACATTTTAACTGAGGACGCACGGCGACTATTATACCTTGTGATACATGCAAGACATCTGTAAACGAAGATGTAATTACAGTCAAATTGGCAATTAACAGAAAACCACAATTTGTATAATATTATTTCTCTATGTCGATGATCAGTTGAAGGATTTGAAGAAACTATATATTATTCCTCGATATCGATGATCAGTTGAAGGATTTGAAGAAACAGCAGCCATAGCAGGTGATTTTGGTTTTGAACCCATCTTTACACCTCAATAATCCATTTGTCCTCGAAAAAAGAAAAGACAGGCATGTTTTGAATCTCATAATGATCATATTCTCGATCCAAAGAAACATATAAATTTGATTCCTTCCGTAGTATTTTGGATTTTCTTACGAAGATCTCACGAAGTATTGCCAGGATCTATATTTAGCATTCGGTAGCGATAACACTGCTGATATTGATTGAGTAGAAATCTATGATGTATTGACAACTTTATCTGAAGCGAGAAGTCCTAGAACGCTGTCTATGAAGTGTTAGGATTCATACCAAGATATACTTTTTGTTTTCAACCCAAAATGCTGCTATTGCATTACACATTATATGAACATTACCAGTTTTGGTAGCTTCTCTGCACCATTTTTCAAAACTGAAACTAATTACAAAATTACTTAAGATCAACCATGACAAAAAATTATAAATCAGGACTAATATTAATATCAACTGATGTTACTACAGAAAAAAAGATTTAACTGAAATATTAATAAGACTATGCAAGCCTAAAAAGCCTAAAAAAAAAAAACTTTTTTTTTAGAAATGGGCTCACACACCGGAAGACACTAACATTTCTCTTCGTTAGAGTATGTGGATAACAGTTTAACCCAAAATGTTTGGAGTCCAGAGGGAGGACTCGCTCGCTGAATGATCTCTCAAGAAATCCCTGGTGAGATTCAACAGGTGTTTTCTTCAACAGCCACTAAAACTCTGATGACCTTCTCTGGATTTCCTGAATATGACGTAAAATTAGTTCAAATCATTTGGTAGTTAACAGAACGAAATGCTTTGGAGGTACATTTAAAACAGCAGAGCAACACTGTAGCACTTTGTGTGTGACTGAATTTAATTGTGTAAACCTGGCTCTCTATGAACACGAGCAAAGAGTTCTCACTCAACAGAAGATTACGATGTGAGCACAACAATATAAGATATCTCAAGATGCCAGGGATTTCATACATGAAAAGCATGCACTCTACCACTGAGCTACACAAGACGATAATGTGATATTAGAATTTCAGAGTTCTTGACGGATTCAGGCTCCTTCTCAGAGGTCCTTGCTCGCCAAATAACTTTGCATCTGAGGAAGAGTACCACGGAAAAAAAACAACTCAACAAGAGAGCGCGTTGGTTGCTCTTGCTCTTAATGCAAGGAGCTGTTTTTTTTTTCCTCGCAATAATCATTATTAACCAGAAACAGCAGCACAGGTAGGTCGCATTTGTGATTATGTCACTTCTCTGCTTCAGCAAGGTCAATAAAAGACTCTGAAAGTAGTAAAGCAAAACTGAACTCAAAATCATATTAGGAATTCTGAGCGATATCTCCATACAGGTAATCCAATAAGAACATTGAAATATTTGAATATCATCTCTCTGTATATTGCGCTGCTTTTTACCCAGAGTAAAACTATTGGATTGAAGGAATGCTAACCGCTGGGTTAAAATGTATAGTTGTTATTTGGAGAAATCTGTAAACTCGTGATCTTATATGTTTTAAAAGACAGCACGGGAAAAAACGACAGTGCTGATTATTTTCCGGAGACGGAGCACTGATGACCTATCCGAGCTAATTGATAAAGCCCACCCAGTGGATACTCTAGCAGAACGCCAAAGAACATTCACCTTTGTATCCAAAGAAACCACAGGAACAACATCAGGAAGCACAATCAATTCCCCTTTTAAATCTTTCCTGTAAGGTATGCTATGTGAATTCATGAAGTTAATCCTCTGATCTCTTTTGATCACGAACAAAGTATTTCTGATGGAGCGCTATGCTCAAAGATTTAATAAGCTTTACCCCTGCCAACGATTCGGTGTAAAGAATTAAAAGTTTCACAGACAAAAGCAGCTCACCACCACAGCCAATATTAAATGTACTTGCCGGAATACTATCATGTGCACTGCCTCAAAAGTGATCTCGGCAGACGTTGTTCCCTACATAAAGCTGAACGTGCCAAAGATAATTTCTGTTGAGAAAACAAAATATTTTTTCTGCCTTGATGTTAAGCTGACAGCCTGTCTTTTAGAAAGTCTATCTCTAAACACCTCCCGCAGCCTAACAAAAAGCGCTTTTACTGATCGTATTGCAGGTCTTAAAATACTAATATTTGGCAGCAGTGGGACTTGAACCCACACCCCCAGAGAAACTGGAGCCTAAATCCAGCACCTTAGACTGCTCGGCCACACTACCTTTCTCCATACCCATCTTCCTCACATTGCTGGCTTGGACTGGGGGGCTTCAGCTCTTGTCGTCGGATCTAATGATATCATGACATGACATGTGGAAGTGACTGCACCTTCATCTTCCGAGATGCTTCCGAGATGCTTTCAATAGCACAAACGCTACTTTCACCGGCACAAACATAGCAATAATGAAGATGGTGGGATTCATCCTTTGTGCTATTTGTAGGGGTGCAACTCTACTGATGGCGATCTACTGACTTGAAGAGCAAAAATCAAAATCCTCTGCTACTACTGTTGCTTTTTTCATAGTTTCTTCAAATCCTTCATTTGAACGTCGATTTTGAAGGATATTGATGATAATACCACATAAATTGTGGTTTTCTTGTGATCGCCAATTTTATTCAAATACCAGCCTTTTTTACAGTTCCTTGCGTGTTTCACAAGGTATAATAGCCCCCCTCGCATCCACAGCTAACATATTTTAAAATGACAATAGATTATACAGCATGCATGTTAACATTTAGATTAAAAATATATAAATAAAATAAAGTACAGATACCAAATAACATACAGTGCTAACCCAATAATTCTTGTCAGGTTCTCCAACAAATCTGCGTTGTTATTTTAACATGTTTCAGCTGAGGGTGCAACAGGAGTATAAATGAATTTTCTCGCCAGCCATTCAAAAACCAAATTCCATGAGTGAACATTATTTTCTCAGACGTTGCCGGCATTGGACTTTGCCGGTGGTATTGAATTATGTCCACAACTGTTGTAGTAGTTCCTTCTTGAAGTTCAACACGTGCAAAGCACTCTTAATATCATAGGTGTTAATGTTCGCTGAGTCTATTCGAGTCATGGTGTGTATCCTTGCCTATCATTGGGAGACGGGTAGCTTTTTTACACTCAGATTCCAATCTTCAATGCTTTGTGTGAGAGCTTACATAACTTTCATTTTCTCACATTTTCTGACGACTGTTCCAAAGGGGCACCCTGTCAATTCCGAATACTTTTCAAAAATCTGCCTGCATGTTTGATTATTGTCATTTCATTTAGAAAAAGTTCAATATTGATCATAACTAAAGAAAATAATTATCACGAACAAAAAAGGGATAAAGATGCGAGTCGATCTTGAATCACAGCTGGGTGACTCTGGCTTCTGTTCTGATATGGTTGTACGAGAAACAGGAGGAATCGCCAACCTCCTATAGAACATGAGTTGAATCAGGAGTGAGACATTTTGTATACTCGTGCATATGTCAACGCCTGACCTACATCATAAAACTAACATTAAGTTGTCAGAGACATTCATTTATATACAAACGAGACAGACCAAGTAATAATTTTACATTAGTTCAGGTGGGTAAACCTGAACTAACTAACTAATAAACCTATTAATAATTCTACATTAACGTGTCCTACAATGATCAGACTAATTGAAATGGTCTGATTCAGAGCCTGTGCAGTTCGTGCTAATTACAACAAGGACAGTTCTGATAATTTTCTGACGCGAGGCCTGACGCGTTATTCATTACGCCACTGACGCTGCTATTGTAGTGCTAAAAAAACACGTTTTCTACATTTATGTCTGTTTAAAAATCACTCTAAAAAAGACAAAGGGTTTGTGTGTCGCGCTAAAATTCCGCTTCATTTCGAATGCAAATAAAAACCGTTTTGTTCCAAGAAATCATAAATTTATCACATCCTTCATACTATACTTCTCTCTTGTATTAGTAAAGCATTTTGATTTAAACTGAACAATATATGAAAGGTTTCATCTATACACTTACAAATAATAAGTATACGAATAAATACTCGGAAGAAGCCGCAGCTCAGGTATTAGAGAGATTTAAAATCGGATCGGAAGATTTAGAGTCCAGACTATAAACCAACAGCTGACACAGGTCTTTTATAGAACCGTTTTGATTTCCTCTACTTTGTCCCCGTGACGTCATTGTCCTGCTCGCAGCCGAGCCCGAAACACGTCTGGTTTCTGTCGCTGGGCGCACACCCTGCGGTCCATGCGGGTCCTAATACCCCAGTACAATGACGGGGACACTAAACTGTAAACAGGTGCCGTCCTTCGGCTGAGACGTAAAATCGAGGTCCTGACTCTCTGTGATCATTCAGGAGAATGGTGGTGGTGGAGGTGAGTCCCCATTACCTGTAAAGCGCATTGAGTGGAGTATCCAGAACAGCGCTATATAAGTGTAAGCAATAATGATTATTATTATAATGTAAAATGCAATAAAAAATAAAAAAAATCAAACTTTGATTCAAAATAGATTAATGTAAAAACTGATAAAGGTAATGCTTTTTTCAGGGCTATATCTACTTTTTTTTTAAAAGCGAAGTCTGTCGCGATTGTGAAAGTTAGAGAATGTGTACCAGCGGGTGCCTTCATATCGCGAGCGTCAGTCTCGCCCGTAGCTGCGAGAAGGTTAAAAGCGCACAAGTGATCTGTCTTTCGTCAAAGTAATTGCCGGAGCAGTAAGACGCAGAGCACCATCCAGCAGCTGTAGATGATGTTCGGGGAAGAGCTAATTCTGTTTTTAGCACAGGGAGTGAGAATGAGCTCAGTCCGGCTCCCAGCACAATCCATCCTGGTTTGGTTACAGTGCGTCTGAGGCTCTTTGGATCGTAACGTAAAAAAAACAATTGCTCACATCGTGTGACTTCCACGCCAGGAAGGAAAGGTATCACTTAAAAAAATCAGAACTGAAGATTTGGATCTTGGGCCTCAATTTGATCAAATTATTAAAATAATAATTATCAAAATATCAGACTGTGTTTCTGCAACATTTCGTGCACAGTACGCCATTTTAATCTAAAACAGTCACAACGAGGGCTTTACACGCAGTGTGGGGTATTTTCCCCTTTTATATTTTTGCCACTTTATATCGAACCTGTTATACTCCCAGAAGTGCACAGTAGCTTGTACTTAATAAAAATGTACAATTCACCACTGGTATAAACAGATGTGTGCCGTGTTTGCCTTTGTAAGCATTTGTTTAAAAAATAAGTTCACAATACGATCAAAACACAGAAAGCACAAACTTTATAATACAACGATACAAAATCAATACCAAATCATTATGCCAATTAAGTACCTATCCTTTGAAAACAGAGAACACCTTTATATCTACAAAAAAACTTGACATTTGTATGTATTTTTGACTTACAAAGCAGACAGTGTAGTCCCTTAATTCAAAGATCAGATCTTGGCCAAAACAAGACAATCAGACGTGGGCTGAATTCGGAACAGGAACCTCTACTTCGTCGTTTATTGAGCTTTTGATCAATGTCTGATTGAAACAGATTCGCTTTTTTAACTCTTTGGTTAAAGTACACAAAAAGCACCTTCCTTCGAGCCGGAATCGAACCAGCGACCTAAGAATTCCCCGTTGATTCCTCTACAGTCCTCCGCTCTACCAACTGAGCTATCGAAGGAATGTCAAACATTACTCTCTGGCACATACTGCCCAATGTTGTGAAATGTTCCGGGTGATTTAAATCCCACTTCGACATCAAGTTTCCAACTCGTTTCCTTAGTATTGTTTACCTTGAATTTAAGCCACGAACCAGGATTCTACTGTATAAACGTCCAGGGATATTACAAAATGTTTGATGGGGCATCAATCATTCCAGGCGGAAATTGTCTCCTTTTTTTTCTCGA
Source organism: Atractosteus spatula (assembly GCF_055471065.1). NCBI lineage: Eukaryota > Metazoa > Chordata > Actinopteri > Semionotiformes > Lepisosteidae > Atractosteus > Atractosteus spatula. The sequence goes on along the minus strand of NC_142715.1, from coordinate 8,508,027 downwards.
GGGATCATATTAAACATTTCATTAGTATCGAGAGGAGGATCACCATGAGACACAAAACAAACAGTTTCTTTCTGTCTTTATTAGAAAGTAGCGTTTGTGCTACATTAATAATATTTTCGTGGAAATAAAGAAGTTGTAAATTTGAAAATTTATATTTGAATCGAAATGTGGTTTTGAGTTAAATATTAGCGTGTTCATGTAATTAGTTTGTGTTTGTCATTACTATATATATATATTGCCATGTTATTAGAATTTGTAACTGAAGTTTACTAGTTGTGTTTTTTATGATGATTAGACATTTGTTGATTACAATATTGTATATAATCTATAATTTGAACTACATATTTTTCAGGTGTGAATAATTGTATATTTTAAGAATAAATTTCTAAAACAAATCATTGGCTTTATTTACTAGTTTCTACACCTATAAAAATCTTTCTTTGATGTATAATAGACCTTTAACTATATATGTATAATAGTCCTCTAAATTCAGCCGTATAATAGAACTCCAACCATTTATGTATAATAAACATATAATCATAGATGTCTAATTGACGTATAACGATATACGTATATTAGAATTTCATTCTAGACCAGTTACGGAGCACATTTACACGTCTAAGGTATGCGTTTGATAGTCGTATATTCTACATCTTTTGCCCATTGGGATGTGCTGATTTTAACTTAGCAAACCAAGATACACATTTTCTAATGCAGCCTTAATTACAAGACAGTTTGTTTCTCGGAAGAGTGTTATGTAAAAAAAGAGAAAAACGAAAATATATGGATGATAATCTTTCAAAGCTGAAGATTTTACTTTTGAAAAATTGACATTTTATTTATGCAGATGCATTCGCTGATTTTAGAACTTTGCTGTACTTCCTGAATCATTTTCAGTGTTAAAAAGTGGGTGTAGATTTTTCTTTCACGCTAGGACGCGAGTGTGTACATGTGTTTGATTTTCGTTTCACTGATTCTCATTGAAGATTTGGGAATTAACGACGAAAGAATCATTTGCCTCGGAAAGCAAAAGGTTTGCTTCTCAACGATATTGAAGACACGCCCATGTAGAGCAGCACGTGATGATTTGTACTATAAAAGACCAAGTGCTCAAAGTGACGTCTGCGATTACCGTTTAGACTTTTCATCTTGGGCGCACTTTTAGAAAGCAAAGATAGAGCAGTTTTGTTGAATCACTCTACAGCCGTTGTCAGCAGAGTGGCGCAGCGGAAGCGTGCTGGGCCCATAACCCAGAGGTCGATGGATCGAAACCATCCTCTGCTATGAACATTTTATGCACGATTGATAAGCACACCATCAGTTTAATGAAGTGCATTAAAACTGATTTTTTCTCTCGTGTGTATGCAAGCTTCACACTTACGGTACTCTTTCATCTTTACCAATAGCAGATGCCCAAATGTATCTTTGGTCGTTCTGCGATCCTTCATAGTTTCCTCAATTCCTTCAAATGAACATCCATATCAAAGCAATTATGTATATATATTACAATTAAGGTACATATTAAAAAATATCAACGCACATTTGTATAATGCTCATTTAATAATGATTGTCAAGGATTGTCAAGATCTCCAACAAATCTGTGTTCTAATTTTAAAATACTTTTGCTAAGGATACAACGGGTGTATAAATGAATTCTCCCAACAGACAGTTAAAGAAAAATTCCACACCTGAAAATGGTTTTCTTGGACAGAGACTTAGGTACTTAATTGTTTACTTGTTTTAGTTCCACACGAGTAAAACACGAAGATTTCCTGCAACATTCCTGCAACATTCAAGAGGGTTTGCGAAGAAATCCCTTCAATTTTTTATGTTTACATCAACACAATCTGAAACGCGTCCCTGAGTGTGTTTGACCCACCAGCCCTTTGTATAACAGCTGCACAGGGAAACATTCCAGTTGCTTTTCACAACTCACATGTTTGTAGTTAAAGAAAATAAAATACTGTCATTTTCCTGCCAGCTGGCAGTATTTCTTGTGCACTGACCAAGAGTAACCAAGAACTTCATTTAATCTTTCGCAGGCTGTAATCTACAGAAAAGGGAGTGAATACATGTATTAATTTATCTTTTAGAAGTTGTATGAATTTCATGAAGTTCAGAAACAACTTGTTCCAGAAAAGAAATGAACAGTTGCTTCAAAGTAAATCAAGACGTATGTCTCTCTCGCTGTGTGTGCTCTTATCTGTCCATCTCTCTCTCCTCTTCTCTCACTCTGGCAGTCTATGCAGAGTATCTGAAGGGGATGTAACACCACTTGGCAAAGAATAAAAATTCTCAGAGGCAGAAAAAAAAATCATTATTCTCTTCTCAGTCAGATTCACAGCTCAGACTCACACTCAGACAGAAGCTCAACGCCGTACTGCTCTCTATCCTCACAATCCAGAACCAGAAGATATTCAGACAATCAGTGCTGCTACATGAACAATATCAGACAGATCAGCCTGGACTCAAGTCACATCTCCCCCTTTTCTCCTTTCTCCCAGCCCTCTTAGAGACATAAAAGAGCTCCTGGTTCTCCTCTCTGTGAACTGGGCTCAGGGGTCACTGATCTGGCAGTTGTGGGCTCTGTTCCAGATCGGAAGCAAGAAGGTTCTATTAACCCTTTCCAGGACTTCCAGCCCTTCAGTATTACTTTCTTTACTGTATATCAGGCTCCAAACATGTTTTTTAAGTGTTTTATAACACAAGTGAGTGTGGAATTATCTTTGTATTTATGTTATAAACACCAGTATTGACACTCTGATCAGTATATTGATTATTAGTAGCCAAAGGCCGATGGTCGTGACTACAATAGTGACCAGTTGACCAGTCTGTAGCTCTGAGCAGTGGGACTCAGATCACACAGAAGAAGACCTGTTTGTGTGTGATTCTACACCAGCCCTGGGATTCAGCTGCTCTCACAAGTGTCTCACAGACAGTCTTATAAATGTACAATTAGATGAAGTCTTGTAACAGTTATACAGTTAATTTAAATCATCAGACTACCTATAGAGCTGAGAGCTGGGTGGAAATAAAACCAGGATACACGTTTTAACCTCCAGGAACATGAGTCTGATCCTCCTGGCTTCTATACTCTGATGATTCATGTAAAACCCTTGAAAGCCCTTATTTCAAGGACTCGTGCTCGTTCTCTACTGCTCCACACGGGTACACTTTGTAACACATTAATCTGTGAAGTAAACGCTTTTCTTTTTGCAACATTTCGAGTACCTCTGGCATTCATGAAAAAGACACTCAAAAGCAGCAGAGACGCGCTCTGCTCTGTCAGAATAAGCGCTGTGACGTTACAGACACCAGCCAGAGCCCCGGGATCAGAGAGAGAGAGACCGCGGGAGGTGCACGGAGTGCACGGAGAAGAGTTATTGATCACTTATCTATCGACAACCAATTATTTAAACTGAAGAACCGTAGAAAAATCGATTAACTTCACCAATTGGTGAGTACTGATTCATTTCTTGACCCTGTTTAAGTATCTAGAAAACAGTTAATAAAGACTGTATCGACCAATTACCATAGTGCATTTAGGGTTAATAATGTTCAATCCGAAATTAAGCAATGATTATTCATATTATTATTTAGGTAACTGTATCCTAGAGCTAGAAAATGATATTTCAAGTTCATAAATGTATGTAAGTAACAGTTTAAATGCATTTTTCCAGTGTTTATAAATCATAAGAATGGTAATATCGGCAACAGGCGCCCCGTCACTCCTCGCGTATAAGTGTCTCGCATTTGTCACAGAGAGCGGTGTGACGTCACGGGTAGCAACTAATACTAATATCAGTGTCTTCATGTTAATATTAGTGAGATTACAACTGGAAGTTTTAATGCTAGTGTTCATGTGAGTATTAATGACAGTGGCACTACTGATTGTTTTAGTTTTAATGTTCATATTCATGTTAATATTAATTATAATTATAGTGTTACTGTTGAAGTATAAGTAGTATTTATATCTGTGTTAGTTATCGTTTATCTGTAGATAAGTGTATTTGTGGTATCTGTGCGTGTGTGGGTGCGTGTCTGGAAGTGTGTGGTGTCTCTGTGTGTGTGGGCTGTGTGTCTGTGAGTGTGTGGGTATGTGTCTGTGAGCTTGTTGTGTCTGTTAGTGTGTGAGCGTGTGGGGTCTCTGAGTGTTTGGTGTCTATGAGTGTGTGTCTATGAGTATGTGTAGTGTCTATTTGTTTCTGTGAATGCATGACTGAGAATGTGTGTGTATGGTTTGTGTCCGTGAGTGTGTGGTGTCTGTCAGTGTGTAGTTTTATATTTGTAAGTGTATGTGTGGGCATGTCTGTCAGTGTGTGTAGTGTCTATGTGAGTATTAATGATGATAGCATTACTGATAGTTTTAGTTTTAATGCTAGTATTTATGTAATATTAGTGATACTTATAGTGTTAGTGTCAGAGTATTAACACTCATCATCATCATGTTAATTTTCATGAGAGTATTACTGTTATTATAAGTATTATTAATCTAGTAGTAGTTTTTGTCAGTGTTAGTAACAATGATAGTGTAAGTTTTGGTGATAGTGTTACTGTTGTAATATTAGCAGTATCTGCATTAGTGTTAGTTATAGTGTATCTGTACCTAAGAGTGTATGCGGTGTCTATGTGCGTATATAGTGTCTATTTGTGTATCTGTGAGTCTGTGAGTGTATATATGTGAGTGTGTGAGTGTCTTATTGTGTGAATAAAGGTGTGATGTGTCTGTGAGTGTAAATGTGTGTGAGAGTGTAGGTGTACAGTATATCTATCAGTGTGTGAATGTGTGTGTAGGTGGGCTTGGGTTCCACTGATGTGTCTGACAGAAGTGACCCATCAACAGGTGTTGAGTTCCAGAGCTGCTTGCAAATAAAAAGACTTTCTAGAGTCCAGGCCAACGTCCAGAGAGCTGTCAGTTCTCTGTTTTTATCAGTATTAGTAATAATGACAGAAGTAATTCCCACGCAAATGATTATTAACCAAAACAGACATCAGAAAATATCGCCTTTGCAATGATGTCACTCCTCTTCTTCATGAATTTTCTTTAATGACAGGACATTTCTCTGTCTTTGTGCCTGCTGCGAATAGTGTGACAAGCCATTTCTTTCCAATATTTTCTAGTTCAGTTATTTATCGCATACAAAATATTATTCTCATTAAGAATATTTTACCTGCAAAGTCACAGTGAAACTACTACGGGGAATTAACTTTTTATGGGTGGAAAACGTTCAAAAGACTTAATGCTCCAGGGAAGGCTTGAACACACAACCTCATTGTAACTCCACTGTGCACAGCTACATGCATACCACACACTGACCAACTGGACCTCTGTAAGGCAGGCTCCTACACCAATTGTAAAACTGGCACAAACGTAGGGCGAAACACGGGGTTTTGGCTGTGGATACATCTCCACATGGGGGAAAGGGACAGTAAAATAGTAAGGAAAATAAAAGAGAAGGAACTGAAATATACAGTATGTGCTCACTGTAATATAGGAAGAGGTGGTCAACAAGCAAAACAGCTTTGCGGATAATGTGAAGTGACATTGTTTTGTGTCAGTTAGCCCACAAATTGTGCTTCATGTGCCTTAAGCTGTGCAATTTGTATGATTGTTGAATGAGATTGGTTTCTTCACAAGCCCGGTCAATTACCAGATGAGAGCTTGCCGATGCACTCCTTCATGAAGACTTTCTTTAAGATGATTACACATTTCATTGTCAAGTCGCCTCCTTCGCATACAATAGTAGCACCAACACTAAGAGAAAGGATGGGAAATGGCATTTATCAAGTGATTGCAGTGTTTGTTTGACTGAGGATCCTTGTGTGCTGAACTGACCTCTGGAGAAGTGTAGTGCAGTAAAAGAGAAGATTTGTGTCACTCAAGACTGTAACGGAACAGAACAATACAATTACAAGACTTTTATGAGAGTAAATAATACTGGTGCGTCACAATTCTTATAATGGTGAAAATAGGAGCACCTTCTCTACATTTTTGACTGAAGTATTTAAACGGCAAGAAATACTATCACTATGCAATTAATTAATGCAATTGAGCTCCTCTAAATGTTCTAGTCTGATGAAACAATGTATAGAATTAGGTGACAATTTCAGAATTCATTCAAATGCACAAGATTAATTTTCAGCAGCAAAAAATGTCGAAAATATTTTACAAGAAAGAATCCTTACATTCACCTAAATCAACATTCACCCTTTACATTAGCAGAGAACAGTAGGACAGTTAGTGTCACTGGACACTGCGTCACAGAGGCTGATCTCTTCGGACTTCAATGAGTCTTCCGACTTGTCGTAGCTGTTGAAGAAGCACCTGTTGAATCTCAACCGAGATTTCCTGAGAGATCGTTCAGCGAGCGAATCCTCCCTCTGGACTCCGCACTGAGCTGAAAGCTGCACGAATTCCTCACTGTATGTCCTGTACTGTTACATCTGTTCTTGTGTACGTGTTATCTTGTGTTATCTACGTGTAGAAATGTGACAAGAACACATTGAACTTTTTCCATATGTGAAGAAAAATGCTAAAGAGCCTGAAAACTTTGAACATTTAAGTTTGCGTGCTTTATATACTGTATATTCTTTACTTTACTTTATATACTTGGGGTGGAGCAGTGGCTCTGTGGCTAACGATCTGCGCCAGTGGCTAGAAGGTTGCTTGCTCAAATCCCTTTGCCGGCGGAGGAATCCTACACCGTTGAGCCTCTGAGCAAGGCCTTTCACCCCAACTGCTCCAGGGCACCATACAATAGCAGACCCTGTGCTCTGACCCCAGGCTCTCTCCTTATCTGTGTGTCTCATGGAGAGCAAGCTGGGGTATGTGAAAAGATAATTCCTAATACCTTGTAAAGGGTTAATAAAGTGATGTTATTATTATTCCTTACAACAAAGCAAGCAAATTGTTACAAAAAACACCAGCTAATGTCCACCAGCGGAATTAACATTAATATACTGTAAGGTGCTGTTACTTGGGAGTGTTAATCTACAGATAAATTAAACAAATGGCATTTATAGCTCTAAGGTGGTTAACACAGACGTCTGTAACAGATCTTTTCAGTTCATTGCTGTTCCTCTGACTTGGTGAGCCTTTGGAATTTTAACAGCGTTTTGCTTGCCTCTCATGTGGTCTGTGTACCAGTCCATTAAGAGCCGCACTATCACTGTGTCATGTGTGGTCCTACACAACTACACAGCTATCTAGTGGAGTCGTCTTCTGTCTGTTGGTAGTTGAGAACAGATTTAATACGGAGCTGCGCAGAAATTTCTGTGGCAAATATCGCTGCAGAACTAGCCCGTGCACAACAACGAAGAGAAAAAGAAATACCACAGGGTTGCCCATAAGAGGGAAAAATAGAAATCAATTGTTCAAACAATTACAACAGTCTTCCTCTTACAGTGGTTTCATGTTATTTTTCTTGCCATAAGAACAGTGTGATTGTTCAACTGTATTGTTCCCCAAATGGTTGAATAATAATAATGATAATAATACTGGTGGTAGCTGATCGTTCTTGTCCGTGGCAGAGTGACCTGTGCGAATAAAGTATGTTGATTTATTCTCCACAAGGCATCGCTTTAGCGTGGGTTTTAACCCATTCAGAGCTTATTTCAACTAATGCCACGTTCCTTTTTCTAGGTCTTCAAATAGTTTACAATGTAGAGGTATCTTTAGTAATAAGAAAAAAGCTGCACCTCGGAGATCCATCTCACAAAAGCAAAGACTTCTTAAAGTGCACTTATGAGCTGTAGAACCTGAAGGAGTTCTCTCTCCTAGATATTTAACGTGCAGATAATGAAATCAGTGATTTACGATTTCCACAACCTTCCAATAAATACATCTAAGACATGTAACAATCCCATTGTGCAGTTGCAGTGGTGCATTTGGTCAGTGTGGAGTGGAGAGTAGAGTCATGCTGAGGTTGTGAGTTCAAGCCTCAAGTTTTGCCTGTGATTTCAGCTGCTGAAACTTGCTGTTGGATCTAGGTTGGTTCTTCTGTTACTTTTTCCGCTCGTTGGAGCTT